>NC_065564.1:970809-1278468 GCF_022605725.1 Anthonomus grandis grandis
CACATCTCGTGAGAGTGAACTGGTGCAGTTTGCCTCTTACACACTTTCAATAATTTGCCATATTTTTGAAAATATCCCTGTAACTCTGAAAATTTCCAATTTTTAATTTTTTTTATAGATACACTAATGGTTCTAAATTAAAAACCCTTTGCATCCATGCAATTTTCATGAAAATCGGTGGGAAATTAAGGGAACTGGTGCAGTTTGCCTCTTACACACTTTCAATAATTTGCCATATTTTTGAAAATATCCCTGTAACTCTGGAAATTTCCAATTTTTTATTTTTTTTATAGATACATTAATGGTTCTAAATTAAAAACCCTTTGCATCCATGCAATTTTCATGAAAATCGGTGGGAAATTAAGGGAACTGGTGCAGTTTGCCTCTTACACACTTTCAATAATTTGCCATATTTTTGAAAATATCCCTGTAACTCTGAAAATTTCCAATTTTTAATTTTTTTTATAGATACACTAATGGTTCTAAATTAAAAACCCTTTGCATCCATGCAATTTTCATGAAAATCGGTGGGAAATTAAGGGAACTGGTGCAGTTTGCCTCTTACACACCTTCGATAATTTGCCATATTTTTGAAAATATCCCTGTAACTCTGGAAATTTCCAATTTTTTTATTTTTTTTATAGATACATTTTTGGGTCTAAATTAAAAACCCTTTGCATCAATGCAATTTTCATGAAAATCGGTGGGAAATTAAGGGAACTGGTGCAGTTTGCCTCTTACACACCTTCAATAATTTGCCATATTTTTGAAAATATCCCTGTAACTCTGGAAATTTCCAATTTTTTATTTTTTTTATAGATACATTAATGGTTCTAAATTAAAAACCCTTTGCATCAATGCAATTTTCATGAAAATCGGTGGGAAATTAAGGGAACTGGTGCAGTTTGCCTCTTACACACCTTCGATAATTTGCCATATTTTTGAAGAAACTCTGTAACTCTGGAAATTTCCAATTTTTTATTTTTTTTTATAGATACATTAATGGTTGTAAATTAAAAACCCTTTGCATCCATGCAATTTTCATGAAAATCGGTGGGGAAATTAAGGGAACTGGTGCAGTTTGCCTCTTACACACTTTCAATAATTTGCCATATTTTTGAAAATATCCCTGTAACTCTGGAAATTTCCAATTTTTTATTTTTTTTATAGATACATTAATGGTTCTAAATTAAAAACCCTCTGCATCCATGCAATTTTCATGAAAATCGGTGGGAAATTAAGGGAACTGGTGCAGTTTGCCTCTTACACACCTTTAATAATTTGCCATATTTTTGAAAATATCCCTGTAACTCTGGAAATTTTCCAATTTTTAATTTTTTTTATAGATACATTAATGGTTCTAAATTAAAAACCCTTTGCATCCATGCAATTTTCATGAAAATCGGTGGGAAATTAAGGGAACTGGTGCAGTTTGCCTCTTACACACCTTCGATAATTTGCCATATTTTTGAAGAAACTCTGTAACTCTGGAAATTTCCAATTTTTAATTTTTTTTTATAGATACATTAATGGTTCTAAATTAAAAACCCTCTGCATCCATGCAATTTTCATGAAAATCGGTGGGAAATTAAGGGAACTGGTGCAGTTTGCCTCTTACACACCTTCGATAATTTGCCATATTTTTGAAAATATCCCTGTAACTCTGGAAATTTCCAATTTTTTATTTTTTTTATAGATACATTAATGGTTCTAAATTAAAAACCCTCTGCATCCATGCAATTTTCATGAAAATCGGTGGGAAATTAAGGGAACTGGTGCAGTTTGCCTCTTACACACCTTCAATAATTTGCCATATTTTTTGAAAATATCCCTGTAACTCTGGAAATTTCCAATTTTTTATTTTTTTTTATAGATACATTAATGGTTCTAAATTAAAAACCCTCTGCATCCATGCAATTTTCATGAAAATCGGTGGGAAATTAAGGGAACTGGTGCAGTTTGCCTCTTACACACCTTCAATAATTTGCCATATTTTTGAAAATATCCCTGTAACTCTGGAAATTTCCAATTTTTTATTTTTTTTATAGATACATTAATGGTTCTAAATTAAAAACCCTTTGCATCAATGCAATTTTCATGAAAATCGGTGGGAAATTAAGGGAACTGGTGCAGTTTGCCTCTTACACACCTTCGATAATTTGCCATATTTTTGAAGAAACTCTGTAACTCTGGAAATTTCCAATTTTTTATTTTTTTTTATAGATACATTAATGGTTCTAAATTAAAAACCCTTTGCATCCATGCAATTTTCATGAAAATCGGTGGGAAATTAAGGGAACTGGTGCAGTTTGCCTCTTACACACCTTCGATAATTTGCCATATTTTTGAAAATATCCCTGTAACTCTGGAAATTTCCAATTTTTTATTTTTTTTATAGATACATTAATGGTTCTAAATTTAAAACCCTTTGCATCCATGCAATTTTCATGAAAATCGGTGGGAAATTAAGGGAACTGGTGCAGTTTGCCTCTTACACACCTTCGATAATTTGCCATATTTTTGAAAATATCCCTGTAAACTCTGGAAATTTCCAATTTTTTATTTTTTTTATACATACATTAATGGTTCTAAATTAAAAACCCTTTGCATCCATGCAATTTTCATGAAAATCGGTGGGAAATTAAGGGAACTGGTGCAGTTTGCCTCTTACAACACCTTCGATAATTTGCCATATTTTTGAAGAAACTCTGTAACTCTGGAAATTTCCAATTTTTTATTTTTTTTATAGATACATTAATGGTTCTAAATTAAAAAACCCTTTGCATCCATGCAATTTTCATGAAAATCGGTGGGAAATTAAGGGAACTGGTGCAGTTTGCCTCTTACACACCTTCGATAATTTGCCATATTTTTGAAAATATCCCTGTAACTCTGGAAATTTCCAATTTTTTATTTTTTTTATAGATACATTAATGGTTCTAAATTAAAAACCCTTTGCATCCATGCAATTTTCATGAAAATCGGTGGGAAATTAAGGGAACTGGTGCAGTTTGCCTCTTACACACCTTCGATAATTTGCCATATTTTTGAAAATATCCCTGTAACTCTGGAAATTTCCAATTTTTTATTTTTTTTTATAGATACATTAATGGTTCTAAATTAAAAACCCTTTGCATCAATGCAATTTTCATGAAAATCGGTGGGAAATTAAGGGAACTGGTGCAGTTTGCCTCTTACACACCTTCGATAATTTGCCATATTTTTGAAAATATCCCTGTAACTCTGGAAATTTCCAATTTTTTATTTTTTTTATAGATACATTAATGGTTCTAAATTAAAAACCCTTTGCATCAATGCAATTTTCATGAAAATCGGTGGGTAATTAAGGGAACTGGTGCAGTTTGCCTCTTACACACCTTCGATAATTTGCCATATTTTTGAAGAAACTCTGTAACTCTGGAAATTTCCAATTTTTTTATTTTTTTTATAGATACATTAATGGTTCTAAATTAAAAACCCTTTGCATCCATGCAATTTTCATGAAAATCGGTGGGAAATTAAGGGAACTGGTGCAGTTTGCCTCTTACACACCTTCGATAATTTGCCATATTTTTGAAAATATCCCTGTAACTCTGGAAATTTCCAATTTTTTATTTTTTTTATAGATACATTAATGGTTCTAAATTAAAAACCCTTTGCATCCATGCAATTTTCATGAAAATCGGTGGGAAATTAAGGGAACTGGTGCAGTTTGCCTCTTACACACCTTCGATAATTTGCCATATTTTTGAAGAAACTCTGTAACTCTGGAAATTTCCAATTTTTTATTTTTTTTATAGATACATTAATGGTTCTAAATTAAAAAACCCTTTGCATCAATGCAATTTTCATGAAAATCGGTGGGTAATTAAGGGAACTGGTGCAGTTTGCCTCTTACACACCTTCGATAATTTGCCATATTTTTGAAGAAACTCTGTAACTCTGGAAATTTCCAATTTTTTATTTTTTTTATAGATACATTAATGGTTCTAAATTAAAAACCCTTTGCATCCATGCAATTTTCATGAAAATCGGTGGGAAATTAAGGGAACTGGTGCAGTTTGCCCTCTTACACACCTTCGATAATTTGCCATATTTTTGAAAATATCCCTGTAACTCTGGAAATTTCCAATTTTTTATTTTTTTTATAGATACATTAATGGTTCTAAATTAAAAACCCTTTGCATCCATGCAATTTTCATGAAAATCGGTGGGAAATTAAGGGAACTGGTGCAGTTTGCCTCTTACACACCTTCGATAATTTGCCATATTTTTGAAGAAACTCTGTAACTCTGGAAATTTCCAATTTTTAATTTTTTTTATAGATACACTAATGGTTCTAAATTAAAAACCCTTTGCATCCATGCAATTTTCATGAAAATCGGTGGGAAATTAAGGGAACTGGTGCAGTTTGCCTCTTACACACCTTCAATAATTTGCCATATTTTTGAAAATATCCCTGTAACTCTGGAAATTTCCAATTTTTTATTTTTTTTATAGATACATTAATGGTTCTAAATTAAAAACCCTCTGCATCCATGCAATTTTCATGAAAATCGGTGGGAAATTAAGGGAACTGGTGCAGTTTGCCTCTTACACACCTTCGATAATTTGCCATATTTTTGAAAATATCCCTGTAACTCTGGAAATTTCCAATTTTTTTATTTTTTTTATAGATACATTAATGGTTCTAAATTAAAAACCCTTTGCATCCATGCAATTTTCATGAAAATCGGTGGGAAATTAAGGGAACTGGTGCAGTTTGCCTCTTACACACCTTTAATAATTTGCCATATTTTTGAAAATATCCCTGTAACTCTGGAAATTTCCAATTTTTAATTTTTTTTATAGATACATTAATGGTTCTAAATTAAAAACCCTCTGCATCCATGCAATTTTCATGAAAATCGGTGGGAAATTAAGGGAACTGGTGCAGTTTGCCTCTTACACACTTTCAATAATTTGCCATATTTTTGAAAATATCCCTGTAACTCTGAAAATTTCCAATTTTTAATTTTTTTTATAGATACACTAATGGTTCTAAATTAAAAACCCTTTGCATCCATGCAATTTTCATGAAAATCGGTGGGAAATTAAGGGAACTGGTGCAGTTTGCCTCTTACACACTTTCAATAATTTGCCATATTTTTGAAAATATCCCTGTAACTCTGGAAATTTCCAATTTTTAATTTTTTTTATAGATACATTAATGGTTCTAAATTAAAAACCCCTGCATCCATGCAATTTTCATGAAAATCGGTGGGAAATTAAGGGAACTGGTGCAGTTTGCCTCTTACACACTTTCAATAATTTGCCATATTTTTGAAAAATATCCCTGTAACTCTGAAAATTTCCAATTTTTAATTTTTTTTATAGATACACTAATGGTTCTAAATTAAAAACCCCTTTGCATCCATGCAATTTTCATGAAAATCGGTGGGAAATTAAGGGAACTGGTGCAGTTTGCCTCTTACACACTTTCAATAATTTGCCATATTTTTGAAAATATCCCTGTAACTCTGAAAATTTCCAATTTTTAATTTTTTTTATAGATACACTAATGGTTCTAAATTAAAAACCCTTTGCATCCATGCAATTTTCATGAAAATCGGTGGGGAATTAAGGGAACTGGTGCAGTTTGCCTCTTACACACTTTCAATAATTTGCCATATTTTTGAAAATATCCCTGTAACTCTGAAAATTTCCAATTTTTAATTTTTTTTTATAGATACACTAATGGTTCTAAATTAAAAACCCTTTGCATCAATGCAATTTTCATGAAAATCGGTGGGAAATTAAGGGAACTGGTGCAGTTTGCCTCTTACACACTTTCAATAATTTGCCATATTTTTGAAAATATCCCTGTAACTCTGAAAATTTCCAATTTTTAATTTTTTTTATAGATACACTAATGGTTCTAAATTAAAAAACCCTTTGCATCAATGCAATTTTCATGAAAATCGGTGGGAAATTAAGGGAACTGGTGCAGTTTGCCTCTTACACACCTTCGATAATTTGCCATATTTTTTGAAGAAACTCTGTAACTCTGGAAATTTCCAATTTTTAATTTTTTTTATAGATACATTAATGGTTCTAAATTAAAAACCCTTTGCATCCATGCAATTTTCATAAAAATCGGTGGGGAATTAAGGGAACTGGTGCAGTTTGCCTCTTACACACTTTCAATAATTTGCCATATTTTTGAAAATATCCCTGTAACTCTGAAAATTTCCAATTTTTAATTTTTTTTATAGATACACTAATGGTTCTAAATTAAAAACCCTTTGCATCCATGCAATTTTCATGAAAATCGGTGGGAAATTAAGGGAACTGGTGCAGTTTGCCTCTTACACACTTTCAATAATTTGCCATATTTTTGAAAATATCCCTGTAACTCTGGAAATTTCCAATTTTTTTATTTTTTTTTATAGATACATTAATGGTTCTAAATTAAAAAACCCTTTGCATCCATGCAATTTTCATGAAAATCGGTGGGAAATTAAGGGAACTGGTGCAGTTTGCCTCTTACACACTTTCAATAATTTGCCATATTTTTGAAAATATCCCTGTAACTCTGAAAATTTCCAATTTTTAATTTTTTTTATAGATACATTAATGGTTCTAAATTAAAAATCCTTTGCATCCATGCAATTTTCATGAAAATCGGTGGGAAATTAAGGGAACTGGTGCAGTTTGCCTCTTAGACACCTTCAATAATTTGCCATATTTTTGAAAATATCCCTGTAACTCTGGAAATTTCCAATTTTTTATTTTTTTTATAGATACATTAATGGTTCTAAATTAAAAACCCTTTGCATCCATGCAATTTTCATGAAAATCGGTGGGAAATTAAGGGAACTGGTCCAGTTTCCCTCTTACACACCTTCGATAATTTGTCATATTTTTGAAAAAACTCTGTAACTTTGGAAATTTCCAATTTTTTATTTTTTTTATAGATACATTTATGATTCTAAATTAAAAACCCTTTGCATCCATGCAATTTTCATGAAAATCGGTGGGAAATTAAGGGAACTGGTGCAGTTTGCCTTTTACACACCTTCGATAATTTGCCATATTTTTGAAGAAACTCTGTAACTCTGGAAATTTCCAATTTTTTAATTTTTTTTTATAGATACATTAATGGTTCTAAATTAAAAACCCTCTGCATCCATGCAATTTTCATGAAAATCGGTGGGAAATTAAGGGAACTGGTGCAGTTTGCCTCTTACACACCTTCGATAATTTGCCATATTTTTGAAAATATCCCTGTAACTCTGGAAATTTCCAATTTTTTATTTTTTTTTATAGATACATTAATGGTTCTAAATTAAAAACCCTTTGCATCAATGCAATTTTCATGAAAATCGGTGGGAAATTAAGGGAACTGGTGCAGTTTGCCTCTTACACACCTTCGATAATTTGCCATATTTTTGAAAATATCCCTGTAACTCTGAAAATTTCCAATTTTTAATTTTTTTTATAGATACACTAATGGTTCTAAATTAAAAACCCTTTGCATCAATGCAATTTTCATGAAAAATCGGTGGGAAATTAAGGGAACTGGTGCAGTTTGCCTCTTACACACCTTCGATAATTTGCCATATTTTTGAAGAAACTCTGTAACTCTGGAAATTTCCAATTTTTAATTTTTTTTTTATAGATACATTAATGGTTCTAAATTAAAAACCCTCTGCATCCATGCAATTTTCATGAAAATCGGTGGGAAATTAAGGGAACTGGTGCAGTTTGCCTCTTACACACCTTCGATAATTTGCCATATTTTTGAAAATATCCCTGTAACTCTGGAAATTTCCAATTTTTTATTTTTTTTTATAGATACATTAATGGTTCTAAATTAAAAACCCTCTGCATCCATGCAATTTTCATGAAAATCGGTGGGAAATTAAGGGAACTGGTGCAGTTTGCCTCTTACACACCTTCGATAATTTGCCATATTTTTGAAGAAACTCTGTAACTCTGGAAATTTCCAATTTTTAATTTTTTTTTATAGATACATTAATGGTTCTAAATTAAAAACCCTCTGCATCCATGCAATTTTCATGAAAATCGGTGGGAAATTAAGGGAACTGGTGCAGTTTGCCTCTTACACACCTTCGATAATTTGCCATATTTTTGAAAATATCCCTGTAACTCTGGAAATTTCCAATTTTTTATTTTTTTTATAGATACATTAATGGTTCTAAATTAAAAACCCTTTGCATCAATGCAATTTTCATGAAAATCGGTGGGGAATTAAGGGAACTGGTGCAGTTTGCCTCTTACACACTTTCAATAATTTGCCATATTTTTGAAAATATCCCTGTAACTCTGAAAATTTCCAATTTTTAATTTTTTTTATAGATACACTAATGGTTCTAAATTAAAAACCCTTTGCATCAATGCAATTTTCATGAAAATCGGTGGGAAATTAAGGGAACTGGTGCAGTTTGCCTCTTACACACCTTCGATAATTTGCCATATTTTTGAAGAAACTCTGTAACTCTGGAAATTTCCAATTTTTAATTTTTTTTTATAGATACATTAATGGTTCTAAATTAAAAACCCTCTGCATCCATGCACATTTCATGAAAATCGGTGGGAAATTAAGGGAACTGGTGCAGTTTGCCTCTTACACACCTTCAATAATTTGCCATATTTTTGAAAATATCCCTGTAACTCTGGAAATTTCCAATTTTTTATTTTTTTTATAGATACATTAATGGTTCTAAATTAAAAACCCTTTGCATCAATGCAATTTTCATGAAAATCGGTGGGGAATTAAGGGAACTGGTGCAGTTTGCCTCTTACACACTTTCAATAATTTGCCATATTTTTGAAAATATCCCTGTAACTCTGAAAATTTCCAATTTTTAATTTTTTTTATAGATACACTAATGGTTCTAAATTAAAAACCCTTTGCATCAATGCAATTTTCATGAAAATCGGTGGGAAATTAAGGGAACTGGTGCAGTTTGCCTCTTACACACCTTCGATAATTTGCCATATTTTTGAAGAAACTCTGTAACTCTGGAAATTTCCAATTTTTAATTTTTTTTTATAGATACATTAATGGTTCTAAATTAAAAACCCTCTGCATCCATGCAATTTTCATGAAAATCGGTGGGAAATTAAGGGAACTGGTGCAGTTTGCCTCTTACACACCTTCGATAATTTGCCATATTTTTGAAAATATCCCTGTAACTCTGGAAATTTCCAATTTTTTATTTTTTTTATAGATACATTAATGGTTCTAAATTAAAAACCCTTTGCATCAATGCAATTTTCATGAAAATCGGTGGGGAATTAAGGGAACTGGTGCAGTTTGCCTCTTACACACTTTCAATAATTTGCCATATTTTTGAAAATATCCCTGTAACTCTGAAAATTTCCAATTTTTAATTTTTTTTATAGATACACTAATGGTTCTAAATTAAAAACCCTTTGCATCAATGCAATTTTCATGAAAATCGGTGGGAAATTAAGGGAACTGGTGCAGTTTGCCTCTTACACACCTTCGATAATTTGCCATATTTTTGAAAATATCCCTGTAACTCTGGAAATTTCCAATTTTTTATTTTTTTTATAGATACATTAATGGTTCTAAATTAAAAACCCTCTGCATCCATGCAATTTTCATGAAAATCGGTGGGAAATTAAGGGAACTGGTGCAGTTTGCCTCTTACACACCTTCAATAATTTGCCATATTTTTGAAAATATCCCTGTAACTCTGGAAATTTCCAATTTTTTATTTTTTTTTATAGATACATTAATGGTTCTAAATTAAAAACCCTCTGCATCCATGCAATTTTCATGAAAATCGGTGGGAAATTAAGGGAACTGGTGCAGTTTGCCTCTTACACACCTTCAATAATTTGCCATATTTTTGAAAATATCCCTGTAACTCTGGAAATTTCCAATTTTTTATTTTTTTTATAGATACATTAATGGTTCTAAATTAAAAACCCTTTGCATCAATGCAATTTTCATGAAAATCGGTGGGAAATTAAGGGAACTGGTGCAGTTTGCCTCTTACACACCTTCGATAATTTGCCATATTTTTGAAGAAACTCTGTAACTCTGGAAATTTCCAATTTTTTATTTTTTTTATAGATACATTAATGGTTCTAAATTAAAAACCCTTTGCATCAATGCAATTTTCATGAAAATCGGTGGGTAATTAAGGGAACTGGTGCAGTTTGCCTCTTACACACCTTCGATAATTTGCCATATTTTTGAAGAAACTCTGTAACTCTGGAAATTTCCAATTTTTTATTTTTTTTATAGATACATTAATGGTTCTAAATTAAAAACCCTTTGCATCCATGCAATTTTCATGAAAATCGGTGGGAAATTAAGGGAACTGGTGCAGTTTGCCTCTTACACACCTTCGATAATTTGCCATATTTTTGAAAATATCCCTGTAACTCTGGAAATTTCCAATTTTTTATTTTTTTTATAGATACATTAATGGTTCTAAATTAAAAACCCTTTGCATCCATGCAATTTTCATGAAAATCGGTGGGAAATTAAGGGAACTGGTGCAGTTTGCCTCTTACACACCTTCGATAATTTGCCATATTTTTGAAAATATCCCTGTAACTCTGGAAATTTCCAATTTTTTATTTTTTTTATAGATACATTAATGGTTCTAAATTAAAAACCCTTTGCATCCATGCAATTTTCATGAAAATCGGTGGGAAATTAAGGGAACTGGTGCAGTTTGCCTCTTACACACCTTCGATAATTTGCCATATTTTTGAAGAAACTCTGTAACTCTGGAAATTTCCAATTTTTAATTTTTTTTATAGATACACTAATGGTTCTAAATTAAAAACCCTTTGCATCCATGCAATTTTCATGAAAATCGGTGGGAAATTAAGGGAACTGGTGCAGTTTGCCTCTTACACACCTTCAATAATTTGCCATATTTTTGAAAATATCCCTGTAACTCTGGAAATTTCCAATTTTTTATTTTTTTTATAGATACATTAATGGTTCTAAATTAAAAACCCTCTGCATCCATGCAATTTTCATGAAAATCGGTGGGAAATTAAGGGAACTGGTGCAGTTTGCCTCTTACACACCTTTAATAATTTGCCATATTTTTGAAAATATCCCTGTAACTCTGGAAATTTCCAATTTTTTATTTTTTTTATAGATACATTAATGGTTCTAAATTAAATACCCTTTGCATCAATGCAATTTTCATGAAAATCGGTGGGAAATTAAGGAAATTATGATATATTGTCTTAAGCATATTTTCCATAAATCAGATTTATATGGACACTATAATCATAATTCAAAAGCCGTTTTACTTTTTCTTTCTTAACATTCTTTAATATTCACCTCAAGCAATATCTGATGATGGATTTGGCATACGAATCGTCTTTGTGGGTAAAAGATTTTTCACGAAATAGCTTTTTCTCCAAAAATATGTTTTCTTTAATTTTTCAATAAATTGTTGCTAACAATGAGACCCTGTATATAACTTTAACTGATATTTGAAAAAGATGGTTGATGAATTGCGATATTTATTGTTTAGTTCTTTTTTAGAGGAAGTCGCAGCCATTTTGTTGGATACGAGACCGGGAGTCTGGACCTGGAAGTCATCGGGCTGGGGACCTGGATCGGAACAGGTGAGGGCAACTTTTTCTTTAAATCTATTGGAACATTTGTATGTATTTATTTATTTAATTTACGAGATTTATTAAAACCCCTTTGTACTGCAGATAAACTTTAATAATTAACGTTTTTTTTTAATTTTTAATTCAGGAGCAGCTGTACTGGAAAGGATACTGAGCAGGAATCTCGATATATGGAGCTGGGATATTGAAAATAAAGCTGAGGATTGGATAGGCACAGGTGAGTTGAGTTTTTCTTTAAATTTATCGAATTATTAAAATTTGTATGATGATTTATTTGTTATTGTTTTATTTGGTATTGAAAACCTTTTTTATGAACGAGTTTTTATGATAATGAGGAGTTTTCGTGGATTTTCTCTTATATTCTAATTAATCTGGATACATTCTTTTTTACTCTAAAATTTTCCAGTTTTTCAAAATGTTCATAGATACATTTTTTAAGGGGGCCATTTCGGTTTAAACTGGATTTTCTCGAGATTCTGTTGAACATTTTATTATTATCTACCCCCACATTGCATAATTCATTTCTTTAATCAGGCGTGGGGGGGTCAACTGATTGGGTGATAACCGTGACCTTGTGGTAGATACGTCATGAGTCAATCGATAAAAACTCGTTTTTAAAAAAAAATAATTTTTTATTTACTTCTGGAATTTTTTTACACTTTCCTGGATAATATTTCTCTAATCTGAATTTATTTCTTTTTTGTTACAGAGGAAAAAGCAGTGGCGTTCCGTCGATGTGCCCCGGGGTGAGTTTTTGAATTTTATTCATAACCAATATACATGTTGGTGCTTTTTTTTATAGCGGTTTTTAGGTGCATTTTAAAATAGATCGGACCAATTAACCTACAGCCATTTTTTTTCATTTAATTCACCAGTCATTCATTTGTAATCAGCGTAATTTTCAGGTCAACTGTACTTGATTGTTCTTGTTTTTACATAAATTTTTAATGTTAAACTCAAATTTTCGGCAAAGTATGTCAATTGGTTTTGATTTTAATTTGGTTTTTAATTGTCAAAATTTAATTTACATTTTTTTTAAATTGAAGTATAAATTTAAATTGTTTGTTAAATGTCAAAATTTAATTCACAAAGACATTTCTAAAAAAAAATATATATTTTAAAATATATTGGACCAATTAACTCGCAATCAATCTTCTTCAATTAATTTATTACATGTTCAATTATAATTGAAATAATTTTCATATAATTTTTTCTTGATTTCAGTATTTTTTTTTTAAATTTAATGTCAAAGTTAAACTGTAATTTTTCAAAAAATTTAATTCTGATATTTCAAAATTCACTAATTGATCTTGATTTAATTTTTTCACATTTTATTTCCTTAACTTATACATTTAAAATGCACCTATAATTTTATGTCATTTGTACTTAATAAAGTTTTGTTTATATCTCCAAAGGTAATTTTTATTTATTTATTAAATAACAACCCTAAAAAAAACATACTTCTTAAAATATAACAGGACCAATTGACTGGTTGCAAGTCAATTGTTTTATTTCTTATTTATTCATTTACAATCAGATTTTTTTTTAAAGTTAATTCTTTATTATTTATAGTTTAACTATTTTTTGTCATGTTTACAACAATTATTTGCATTTTTTTTATTTTATTAATTAAAATATTTTTTTTTTAATTTCCCAAATTAAATTATTAATTTTTAAATGACAAAACAGAAAAAAAAACATATTTTTTAAAATAAATTAGACCAAAATTGACGAAAAACAAATAAAAACACAAACTCATGGTCTCACAACATGTAATTTAACGGGCTACACGTGTTTCGCGCTAGTTAGAGCATCATCAGGCCTTTAGAAGCCATCCACACACTTCACAGTACATAAATAAATTAGGTTTAGTGCGAAACAGGTGTAGCCCGTTAATTTACATGTTGTGAGACCGTGACTTTGTGTTTTTATTTGTTTTTCGCCAATTTTGTATGTTGGTCTCTTAGAGAAGAATGGATGAGATTTTTGGATATTAGACCAGTTGACTTGCAACCTATTTTGTTTTATTTCTAATTTTCTCATTTTGTTTGTAACATACTTTTTTCTGTCAATTGTACTTGATTAAATTGTTTTAGATTTCTAAAGTTAAACTTTAATTATTAATTAAATGACATCTCTAGAAAAAAAAATCTTAAAATATGTCATTCTTGCAAATTTTTTATTATTTTATTTCTAATTTATTCAATTATAATTCGCAATAAATATTTCTGAGTCAATTCCACTTAATGTTATAATTTTTCTTTAATTATTAAAGCAAAACTTTTATTTTTTGTCATTGTCAAATCATTTGTTCTTGATTTTTCTTTGTTTTTAAATTCTCAATTAAAAATTCTAATTTTTTCAAAATATGTCAATTGGTCTTGTTTATATTTTTTGAACTTAAAAACTTAAACTTAACTACTAGGTGACATCTCCAGGGAAGAAGAGATTATTAGAATATAACGGACCAGTTAACTTGCGACCTTATTTAGTTTATTTCTTATTAATCTATTTTTTAATAATTTATAATCAACAAATTTTTAATGAACTTGTTCTTGAATCTTTAAAATTAAAATTTTAATAATTAATTAACATTTTCATAAAAAAATAACGTTTCTTAAACATATCATACCCGTTAATTTGCAACCTCTTTTCTTTCATATCTAATTATTATTTTTTTTTTTTAAATTATTAAATGTAATTTTTTTTTTGTCATTTTTAAAATATCAATTTGTTCTTGATTTTTCTTTAATTTATTTAATTTAACTTTAATTTTTGCCAAGTAACGTCTACAGAAAAAATATCGGTGAATTGACTTTTAGCCTTTTTTTAATTATATTTGAACATCTATAAGAGATTCATTCATATAAAATTTTATTCATTCATAGTAAATTAATTTCATATCAATTGGACTTGATTTTAATTTGATTTTTTCCTTAAAATCTCTATTAAAAAAAAATTATTAAATTATATTAGACCTATTAACTTGCAACTTTCTTTATTTGATTTCCAAAAAAAAATTCATAATTTACATGCATTCATTTATTAATTGTACTTGATTTACATTTTTCAAAATG
This sequence comes from Anthonomus grandis grandis, assembly GCF_022605725.1. Taxonomy (NCBI): domain Eukaryota; kingdom Metazoa; phylum Arthropoda; class Insecta; order Coleoptera; family Curculionidae; genus Anthonomus; species Anthonomus grandis. Next base: position 985,533 of record NC_065564.1, read on the forward strand.
AAATTGAAATATATTAAAAAAAATATATCAATTGTTCTTGATTTAAATTTTTAGGAAGATCTATTACTCTATTTTTTGACAAAACAACTCTGCCTAAAAAAAATTGTTTTTTATTATAAATGAATCCAATTGATTTGAAATTAATTTATTAATAAAAGGCGCATAATATTTATGTTAACTGGTCCTGATTTTAATTAGTTTTTTCTAAATTGACTTGCGGCTTTTTCCCTTTAATTTAATAATAATTATTTCTTGCGACACATAATTTCTTTTCTTTCATATTTCTTTGGAAAAGACCAATTTACTTACAATCTTTTAAATAATTCGTTAGTCAGAGATTTATTTAAAACCTTATTTAATTTTCATGACAATTGGAATTCAGTATAATGTTTCATGAATTTCTTTATGTTCTAAATTTTATTAAAATATTCATTTATTAATTTTTTAAATTTATTTCTTTGATGCAACTTCATAATTTTTATAATTTTAATTTTTTATGTCAATGGTACTTAAATTAACTCTTTTTTCACTTCACATTTCTTAAAAAAAAAATTCTTAAATTTATTTAGCCAAAAAGTAATCGACTTGGCCCTTTTCTATTTTATTTGTTACAAATGCCTTAATAATCCACATAAATTGTACGTAAATTGGTCTAGACGTTTGCTCCACCACCATCACTAGCTAGAAAAAATTAATTAAAGTAATACAAAATGTTTTTTTTTTTTAAATAAATAAAATGCGGAGTAAAATTCAAAACGACAGGTGGAGCTAAATTAATAAGAAATTATGATTATGAAATCTCTTCCCCGGCACTGGAGATGTCACCTGCGCCACTGTATATTGGTTATTATTATTATTATTATTTATTGCTCTTAGAAAATCTATTATTATTGTTTTCTGGTGTTATGCGACTAGGACTAAGTAATCTAAGGTGTCAAGTATTTCGGTATTTTGAGTTCCTTCTTTGTCTGGATTTTCTGGAGTCGGACATTTCCTGTGGAACTTTATTCCACAGAGTTGCCTGCCTGGATTATTTAGGATTGTGGCACCTGTGAAATTAAATTTTATGGATCGGCTCACCTGGATTATCCTTAGATGTCTGCCTGGATAATTTGGGATTGGCGGTGTCCTATAGAATTTGATTTCATGGAGTTGCCTGCCTGGATTTTCTGGGATTTGTGGCACCTGTGTAATTTTGTTTCTGGGAGTTGTCTGCCTGGATTATCTGGCTCTTGTTATTTTCATTTAGTTTTTATCTGGAACTTTGTGTAGTTTTTGGGACTTTTTTCGTTGGAACTATTGGTCCGGAATTCACAGGACTTTTTGTAGTTTTTCGGGTTTTTCTTAGGTCTTTGTGTATTTTTGGGTCATTTTGCCTGTATTATCCAGGGTAATTTTTGATACTTTATTCGTTAGGACAATTTAGTGCAGTTTTCTAAAACTTTTTATTTGCTGGGTCTTTCTTCTCGAATTTTCCACAACTTTGTGCATTTTTGTGAATATTTTCGTTGTATCATTTTCTGTGGATTTTGACTAAACTTTGCCTAGTTTTTGGGATTTTTTCTTGGGTCATTTTCCAAGACTGTGTAGTATCTTCTTCTTAATAACGTTGATTTCCCTGGATTTCATGGGACATTCTGTGATTTTTGAAGGTGTTTTCATTGTGTGATTTTACCCTGTTTTTTGTTCATATTTTCCAGGACTTTGTGTAGGTTTTCGAATTTTTAGTTGGATCTTTGTGTCCGGCTTTTTTCCCAATTTTATGTTTTTTTTTTGAGAATATATTCGATGGGTTCGATATTTTGCTCGAATTTTCTGGGATGTTTTGGGTGTTTTTTTTTAATTCATTGTGTATTTTTGGCCAAATTTTCTGGAATTCTGTGTGAGTTTTGGATATTTTTTATTGGGTCAATTTGTCTAAATTTTCTAAAACTTTGTGCAGGTTTTATTTATTTTTTGTTGGTTCTTTGTGGCTGAATTTTTGCCAACTTATTTGCCCGAATTTTTCCAGCAGGTAATTTGTGGATGTCTTTTTGTTGGGTTTTTTCGCTCGAATTTAACTGGACTTTTAAGTATTTTTTTGTTGGATTTTTTTGGTCAGATTCTTCCAGACTTTTTGTATTTTTTTAGATTAATCGTTGGGTCATTTTCTCTAAATTTTACAGGAACCAAAACTTTGTGTAGGTCTTCGGGTCTATGGGCCCGGAATTTTTCCATACTTTGTCTAGTATTTGGAAATCTTTTAGTTGAGTTATTTACATGAAATTTTCGGAACTTTGTACAGCGTTTGTAAGTCTCTTCGTTGAGTTATTTTGCCTGGGTTTTCCAGGACTTGTGTAGTTTTTAGGGGTCTTTTCCTTGGGTCGTTTTCTCTGTATTTTTCGGAATTTGTGTACTATTTTATCCTGATTTTTTCAGGTTTTTTAAGTAGTTTTTGGACTCTTTCTTTGAGCATTTGGCCCGGATTTATCCGGAACTTTGTGTAGCGTTTGTGACTCTTTTAGTTGGGTCAGTTTGCCTGGATTCTTCCAGGACTTTTAGTAGTTTTTGGAAGTCTTCTTTGAGTAGTTTTGCCTGGTTTTTCCAGGACTTAATTTTCTTCAGACTCTTCTGGGACTTTAAGCAGTTTTTGGAAGTCTTCTTTGAATCGTTTTGCCTGGATTTTTGAGGCTTTGTGTAGGTTTTGCGAGTCTTTTCTTTGTGTTATTTTGCCTGGATGTTTCCGGGACTTGTGTGGTTTTTAGTATTCTTTTTGTCGGGTCAATTTGCCCGGAAGTTTTTCCGGACTTTCTGTAATTTTTGGGAGTGTTTCCTTTGGCTTATTTCGCCTGGATTTTTTTCCGGACTTTTGTAGGGTTTATGAGTCTTTTAGTTGGGTCAGTTTGCTTGGATTCTTCCAGCACTTTAAGCAGTTTTTGGTATTATTTTCTTTGAATCGTTTTGCCTGGATCTTCCAGGGCTTTGTGTAATTTTTGGGAGTGTTTTCTTTGGGTTATTTTGTCTGGATTTTTTCCCAGTTCTTGTGTGGTTTTTAGTAGTTTTTTTGTTTGGTCAATTTGATCGAATTGTTCTGGACTTTGTATAGGGTTTATGAGTCTTTTTGTTGGGTCAAATTGCTCCAATTTTTCCAGAATTTGTGTGGGTTGTAGCAATTTTTTTAATTGGGTTATTTTGCCTGGAGCTTCCAAGACTTGTGTGATTTTTTTGGAGTTTTTTCCTTGGGTCATTTTCTCTAGTACTAGGATTTGTGAGCCTTGTCTTTAGACCATTTTGCCCGGATATTTCCGGACTCTTAAGTAATTATTGCGAGTCTTTTCTTTGGGCTATTTTGCCTGGATTTTCTGGAGTCAGACATTTCCTGTGGAACTTAATCTACAGAGTTGCCTGCCTGGATTATTTAGGATTGTGGCACCAGTGAAATTAAATTTTATGGATCGGCTTACCTGGACTATCTGGGATTGTGGCATCTGTGGGATTTTATCCCATGGAGTTGTCTGCCTGGATAATTTGGGATTGGTGGTATCCTATAGAATTTGATTTCATGGAGTTGCCTGCCTGGATTTTCTGGGATTTATGGCACCTGTGTAGTTTTGTTTCTGGGAGTTGTCTGCCTGGATTATCTGGTTCTCGGTGTCGTTTTAGGGAATATTTTAGTTGCTTTTTGGGAAATCGGTTCTTCTCGTGGTAAAACTTGACACCTTAGAGTTCTTAGTAGTCCGGGTCGAACTATAAATAGGTCTTGGACGTCCCGTGGACCAAAGTGACTTTAGTCCAGGGGAAGTCTAAAATCTTTTTGGGGTTTGATCAAACTGATTGACTTCAAAAAGACCTTTAGACTTCCCACGTGGACTAAAGTGACATTGGGCTTGCGGGAGTAAGTCTCGGACCTGTCTTATAGTTCCTCCTGTCCTTGTCGCGTGATAAACCAGTGTAACTGGCGACTAGGGCGAAAGAAATCCTCAGGGATAATGGACATCATCTTTGGGATGATGGACATCATCCTTGAGTATTCCTTTCGTTCTAGTTTCGACCTTCTGGGTCTCATCAGGCCAGTGATATGTATTTTCAGCGGCAGCCTTAGACGGGCCCTTGGACCCCGGCTAGGTCGACGGACCAGTCTATGGTTCTCCCTAGTCCGTGGGCGTCCGATGGTTCGTCTGAGGTTTGTCACTTCTCTTGGGACCTCCCGGAGAACTTCGTCTTTTCTTTAGGGGGAAGACGAAGTTCCCTGGGGGGTTGCGAGGGTAACCCCCCTCCCAGAGAACTTCATCTTCTCCTCGTAAGAAGAGAAGACGAAGCTCCCTGGGAGTTAGGAAACCCCCCTCCCAGAGAACTTCGGCATCCCTGCTTGGGATCGTCGAAGTTCCCTGGGAGCAGTGAAAGGGAGGGGAGACCTTCTCCTCCCCCGGGGGAAAAGGTCCCCTCTCCCCGGAACAGGAGGGGGTAGACTGGGGGAGGGAAATGGGGAAGGGAGGAGGGAGCAGGGTGAGGGAGGAGGGAGCAGAGGGAGGGAGGAGGGGAAGGGGGGAGGCCCCGAGAAAGGGGGCGGGGGAGGGGAGGGAAGCCCCGAGAAGGGGCAGGGGAGAGGAGGGAAAACGGAGAGAGAGAAAAATGTAGTACTATATATATGTTATTTACAGTATATATATGCCATTTACAGTATATATATGTGATTTATATATGCCATTTACAGTATATATATGTGATTTACAGTATATATATGCCATTTACGGTATTCATGTATCCTAGCTACCCCATCCCCTTTTCCCGCCCTCCCTCCCCCTCCTCTCCCCCGCCCCCTTTCTCGGGGCCTCCTCCCCCTTCCCCTCCTCCCTCCCTCTGCTCCCTGCTCCCTCCTCCCTTCCCCATTTCCCTCCCCCAGTCTACCCCCTCCTGTTCCGGGGAGAGGGGACCTTTTCCCCCGGGGGAGGAGAAGGTCTCCCCTCCCTTTCACTGCTCCCAGGGAACTTCGACGATCCCAAGCAGGGATGCCGAAGTTCTCTGGGAGGGGGGTTTCCTAACTCCCAGGGAGCTTCGTCTTCTCTTCTTACGAGGAGAAGATGAAGTTCTCTGGGAGGGGGGTTACCCTCGCAACCCCCCAGGGAACTTCGTCTTCCCCCTAAAGAAAAGACGAAGTTCTCCGGGAGGTCCCAAGAGAAGTGACAAACCTCAGACGAACCATCGGACGCCCACGGACTAGGGAGAACCATAGACTGGTCCGTCGACCTAGCCGGGGTCCAAGGGCCCGTCTAAGGCTGCCGCTGAAAATACATATCACTGGCCTGATGAGACCCAGAAGGTCGAAACTAGAACGAAAGGAATACTCAAGGATGATGTCCATTATCCCCGAGGATTTCTTTCGCCCTAGTCGCCAGTTACACTGGTTTATCACGCGACAAGGACAGGAGGAACTATAGACAGGTCCCAGACTTACTCCCGCAAGCCCAATGTCACTTTAGTCCACGTGGAAAGTCTAAAGGTCTTTTTGAAGTCAATCCGTTTGATCAAACCCCAAAAAGATTTTAGACTTCCCCTGGACTAAAGTCACTTTGGTCCACGGGACGTCCAAGACCTATTTATAGTTCGACCCGGACTACTAAGAACTCTAAGGTGTCAAGTTTTACCACGAGAAGAACCGATTTCCCAAAAAGCAACCAAGAGTCCCGGACGAATTCAGCTCACAAACCCTACACATAGTCCAGAAGAATCTGAAGAAAATGACCCAACGAAAAGACTCCTAAAACCACACAAGATTTGGAAAAAAATCCAGGTAAAATACCCCAATTAAAACACTCCCAACAACTACACAAAGTCCTGGAAAATCCAGGCAATCTGACCCAACAAAAAGACTCATAAACCCTAAACAAAGTCCAGAAAAATCTGATCAAATTGACCTAATAAAAGACTCACAGATCCTACATAAGATTCTGGAAAATATGACCCAATGAAAAGATTTCTAAAAACCACACAAGACCCGGAAAAATCCAGGAAAACCGACCCAACAAAGACTCAAAAACCCTACACAAAGTCCAGAAAAATCCGAGTAAATTGACCCAATAAAAGACTTCTAAAATCACACAAGTCCGGGAAAAAAACTCAAACAAAAGACTCCGACACAAAGTCCTGGAGAATATGACCCAACAAAAAGACTTCTAAGAACAAATCCTGGAAAAATCCGGACAAACTCATCCAACAAAAAGACTCATAAACCCTACACAAAGTACAGAAAAATTCGATCAAATTGACCCAACGAAAAAACTTCTAAAAACCACACAAGTCCCGGAAACATCCTCAAAAATTACACAAAGTCCTGAAAGATCCAGGCCAACTAACCCAATTAAAAAACTTGCAATAATTACTTAAGAGTTCGGAAAAAACCGGTCAAAATGACCTAAAGACGAGACAAGTCCTGGAAAACCCAGGCAAAATAACTTAACAAAGAGACTCACAAACGCTATACAAAGTCCCAGAAAAATCCGAAGAAAAAACCCAAAGAAAAGACTCCCAAAAACTACGTTAAGTCCCGAAAGAATCCATACAAACTAACCCAATTAAAAGACTCCCAAAACCCACACAAATCCTGGAAAAATCTGGGCAAAATAACCCATTTAAGAGACTCATAAACGCTATACAAAGTACTGAAAAATTCAGATAGAATGACTCAAAGAAGACACCCAAAAACTACTAAAAGTCCTGGAAGAATCCAGGCAAAATGACCCAACGAAAAGGCTCACAAACCCTACACAAAGTCCGGAAGAATCTAGAGAAAATGACCCAGCAAAAACACTCCCAATTACTACACAAGTTTTGGAAAATCAAGCCAAAACATCTTAACAAAGACTAATAAAAATTAAAATTCGGGCAAACTAATCCAAGGAAAAGTCTCCCAGTAACCCGTAAAAATACAGGCAAAATGACCCAACGAAAGACTCAGACAAATTGCTTAAAGCCTGGAAGAATCTTGACAAACTGACCCAACGAAAAGATCCTCCAAAAATTACGTTTAAGTCCCGGAAGGATTCAGACAAACCGTCCCAATTAAAAGACTCCTAAAAACCACACAAATCCTGGAAAAATCTGGGCAAAATAACCCATTTAAGAGACTCATAAATGCTATACAAACTCCAGAAAAATCCAGGTAAATGACTCAAAGAAAAGACTACCAAAAACTACACAAGTCCCGGAAGAATTTAAATCAACTAACCAAATGAAAACCAAAAAGATCCGCAAAAGCCACAAATATCCTGGAAAAATCGGGGTGAAATAACACAACGAAGAGAGTCACGAATGCCACAAAAAGTTCCGGATAAATCCCGATCAAATGAGCAATAAAAAAACCCAAAAACTACTTAAGAGTCCTGGGAAATCCGGGCAAAATGACCCAACGAACAAATCCAAACAATCACACAAAGGGCTGGAAAAAATGGGCAACTCCCAAAAATTACATACAATTCCGAAACAAACCGAGTAAGATCACACCATAAAAAAACTCTCAAAAACCACAGAAGCTCCCGAAAATTCCATGAAATATTATATACAAAGTTCCGGAAATCAATATAATGAAAGGGACTCAACGAAATGTTTTAAAAAACACACAAAGTCCGGTAAAATCCGGGCAAAAATACACAACGAAGGAACGTTGAAAAACCACACAAAATTCCGAAAAAAATAGAGCAAGATCACAACAGTAATAAAACTCTAAAACACCACAGAAAGTCCCGGAAAATCCAGGGAAATTAACGTTACGAAAATACTAAATTTGACAACAAAGACCCAACAAAAAAAATCCAAACTCTACACAAAGTTCAAGAAAACATTGTCATAACCAATAGTCTCAAAAATTACCCAAAGTCATGGAAAATCCGGGCAAAATGACCCAACAAAAAAATTCCCAAAGTTGTGGAACAGCCAGCACAAAGACCAAACAAAAAAAAAACCCACAAAATTCCCAGGAAATTATGGACAAATTGTCCCCAACAAAAAAGTCCCAAAAACGAAACAAAGTTTCAGAAAATAACTCAACGAAAACATTCCCCAAAACGACACCAATAGCCAAATAATCCAGGCAGACAACTCCCAGGAACAAAATTACACGGGAGCCCCAGATCCTAGAAAATTTAGGCAGGTAACTCCATAAAATCAAATTCTATAGGATAGCACCAATCCCAAATTATCCAGGCAGACAACTCCATGAGATAAAATCCCACAGATGCCACAAATCCCGGATAATCCAAGTAAGCCGATCCATAAAATTTAATTCCACAGGTACCAAAATCCTAAATAATCCCGGCAGGCAACTCTGTGGAATAAAGTTCCACAGGAAATGTCTGACCCCAGAAAATCCAGGCAAAGAAGGAACTCAACAAAAAAAGTCCCAAAAACTACACAAAGTTCCAGATAATAACTCAATGAAAATAACAAGAGCCAGATAATCCAGGCAGACAACTCCCAGAAACAAAATTACACAGGTGCCACAAATCCCAGAAAATCTAGACAGGCAACTCCATGAAATCAAATTTTATATGACACCACAATCCCAAATTATCCAAGGCAGACAACTCCACGGGATAAAATCCCGCAGATGCCACAAATCCCGGATAATCCAGGTGAGCCGGTCCATAAAATTTAATTCCGCAGGTGCCACAATCCTAAATAATCCAGGCAGACAACCCTGTGGAATAAAGTTCCGTAGAAAATGTCCGACTCCAGAAAATCCAGACAAACAAGGAACTCAAAATACCGAAATACTTGACACCTTAGATTACTTAGTCCTAGTCGCATAACACCAGAAAACAATAATAATAATAGATTTTGTAAGAGCAATAAATAATAATAATAATAACCAATATACAGTGGCGCAGGTGACATCTCCAGTGCCGGGGAAGAGATTTCATTATCATAATTTTATATTAATTTAGCTCCACCACTTGTCGTTTTGAATTTTACTCCGCTTTTTATTTATTTAAAAAAAAAAAACACTTTGTATTACTTTAATTTATTTTTTTTTCTAGCTAGTGATGGTGGTGGAGCAAACATCTAGACCAATTTACGTACAATTTATGTGGATTATTAAGGCATTTGAAACAAATAAAATAGAAAAGGGCCAAAGTCAATTACTTTTTGGATTATTAATTTTAAGAATTTTATTTTTAAAGAAATGTCTTATCAAAAATGTTACGAGTTAAAGTGAAAAAAGAGTTAATTTAAGTACCATTGACATAAAAAATTAAAATTATATAAATTATGAAGTTGCATCAAAGAAATTAATTTAAAAAATTAATATTTTAATAAAATTTAGAACATAAAGAAATTCATGAAACATTATACTTAATTCCAATTGTCATGGAAATTAAATAAAGTTTTAATTAAATCTCTGACTAACGAATTATACAAAAGATTGTAAGTAAATTGGTCTTTTCCGAAGAAATATGAAAAAAAAGAAATTATGTTTCGCAAGAAATAATTATGATTAAATTAAAGGGAAAAAGCCGCAAGTCAATTTAGAAAAAAAAATTAAAATCGGGACCAGTTAACATAAATATTATGCGCCTTTTATTAATGAATTAATTTCAAATCAATTGGATTCATTTATATTAAAAAACAATTTTTTTTAGGCAGTGAGTTGTTTTGTCAAAAAATAGAGTTTATCTTTCTAAAAATTTAAATCAAGAACAACTGATATGAAAATTATTGGATAATTAATACATTAGAAATAAAATGAGGAAAATCAATTGATATATGTTTATTTTTTGGAAATATATTTTAAGTTTCATTTTGAAAAATGTGAATCAAGTACAATTAATAAATAAATGTATATAAATTATATATTTTTTTTGGAAATCAAATAAAGAAAGTTGCAAGTTAATAGGTCTAATATATTTTTATAATTTTTTTTTAATAGAGATTTTAGGAAAAAAATCAAATTAAAATCAAGTCCAATTGATATGAAATTAATTTATTATGAATGAATAAAATTTTATATGAATGAATCTCTTATAGATGTTCGAATATAATAAAAAAAAGGCTGAAAGTCAAGTCACCGATATTTTTTCTGTAGACGTTTCTTGGCAAAAATTAAAGTTAAATTAAATAAATTTAAGAAAAATCAAGAACAATTGATATTTAAAAAATTACATTTAATAATTTCAAAAAAAATTTAATAAATAAATAATTAGATATGAAAGAAAAGAGGTTGCAAGTTGGAACGGATTTGATATATGTTAATTGATAAATTTTAACTTTAAAGATTTAAAAAAATAAATAAATCAGGGACAAGTTCATTAAAAATTTGTTGATTATAAATTATTAAGAAATAGATTAATAAGAAATAAATTAAATAAGGTCGCAAGTTAACTGGTCCGTTATATTCTAATAATCTCTTCTTCTCTGGAGATGTCACCTAATAGTTAAGTTTAAGTTTTTAAGTTCAAAAAATATAAACAAGACCAATTGACATATTTTGAAAAAATTAGAATTTTTAATTGAGAATTCAAAAACAAAGAAAAATCAAGAACAATTGATATGAAAATAACAACATTTAAAGTTTAGCTTTAATAATTAAAGAAAAATTATAACATTAAGTGGAATTGACTCACAAATATTGCGAATTATAATTGAATAAATTAGAAATAAAATAATAAAACATTTGCAAGTATGACATATTTTAAGATTTTTTTTTCTAGAGATGTCATTTAATTAATAATTAAAGTTTAACTTTAGAAATCTAAAACAATTTAATCAAGTACAATTGACAGAAAAAAGTATGTTAGAAACAAAATGAGAAAATTAGAAATAAAACAAAATAGGTTGCAAGTCAACTGGTCTAATATCCAAAAATCTCATCCATTCTTCTCTAAGAGACCAACATACAAAATTGACGAAAAACAAATAAAAACACAAAGTCACGGTCACACAACATGTAATTTAACGGGCTACACGTGTTTCGCTCTAGTTAGAGCATCATCAGGTCTTTAGAAGCCATCCACACACTTCACAGTACATAAATAAATTAGGTTTAAAGCGAAAGACGTGTAGCCCGTTAAATTACATGTTGTAAGACAGTGACTTTGTGTTTTTATTGTGTGACTTTGTGTCAATTTTGGTCTAATATATTTTAAAAAATGTTTTTTTTCTGTTGTTTCACTTAAAAATTAATAATTTAATTTGGGAAATTAAAAAAAAATTATTTTAAATAATAAAATAAAAAAAATGCAAATAATTGTTGTAAATATGACAAAAAGTAGTTAAACTATAATTAATAATGAATTAACTTTTTAAAAAATTCTGATTGTAAATGAATATATAAGAAATAAAATAAACAATTGACTTGCAACCAGTCAATTGGTCCTGTTATATTTTAAGAAATATGTTTTTTTTAGGGTTGTTATTTAATTAATAAATAAAAATTACCTTTGGAGATATAAACAAACTTTATTAAGTACAAATGACATAAAATTATAGGTGCATTTTAAATGTATAAGTTAAGGAAATAAAATGTGAAAAAAAATTAAATCAAGATCAATTAGTGAATTTTGAAATATCAGAATTAAGTTTTTTGAAAAATTACAGTTTAACTTTGACTTAAATTAAATTAAAGAAGAAATAATGAAATCAAAAAAAAAATTATATGAAAATTATTACAATTATAATTGAATATGTAATAAATTAATTAAAGAAAATTGATTGCTCCGATATATTAGTTATAGTATATATTAGAAGTTAATTGATCCGATATATTATGAAAAATATGTTTTTTTAGAAATATCTTTTAAAAAAATGTGACTTAAATTTTGACATTTAACAAACAATTTAATTTAAATTTAAGTTTCAATTTAAAAAATTTTTAAATTAAATTTTGACAATTAAAAACCAAATTAAAATCAAAACCAATTGACATACTTTGCCGAAAATTTGAGTTTAACATTGAAAATTTATGTAAAAACAAGAACAATCAATCAAGTACAGTTGACCTGAAAATTACGATGATTACAAATGATTAACTGGTGAATTAAATGAAAAAAAAATGGCTGTAGGTCAATTGGTCCGATCTATTTTAAAATGCACCTAAAAACCGCTATAAAAAAAAAGCACCAACATGTATATTGGTTATGAGTAAAATTCAAAAACTCACCCCAGGGCACATCGACGGAACGCCACTGCTTTTTCCTCTGTAACAAAAAAGAAATAAATCTAGATTAGAAAAATATTATCCAAAAAAGTGTAAAAAAATTCCAGAAATAAATAAAAAATTGTTATTTTTTTTAAAAACGAGTTTTTATCGATTGACGCACGTATAGACTACAAGTTCACGGTTATCACGCAATCGGTTGACCCCCGTGCTCAGGCCCGATTATGCAACCCCTCGTCAGCGGGGGCAGATGATAAAAACCTTCGACGCAACAACGAGAAATTTCAGTTTAACCCAAGATGGCGCCCTTAAAACTCCTCACGCCCGAACAAAAAGAATTCTACGAGCGAAACGGTTTCATCCAGTTGAGTGACGTGTTCACCGACGAGGAGTTCGAGGAGATCCATCGCGAGTACAACGCCCTCTTTCAGCGCAAAGAGAATGAACAGAACAGCAACCTGGAGGGCGTGTGGCAGGGCACGGAAATGCAAAAGGCCTCCAAGGGCCTCCAGATATCCGTAAGTCCTCCCTCCCCCATCGCCCTTCTGCAAAACAATTGATCACAAACAAATGAAACCCGCAGGTGAAGTCGATCCATAACCTCCAAATGCACAGCGGGGTGTTCACGCGGCTGCTGCTCCACCAGAAGTTCCTGGACGCACTCGAGGACGTGGTGGGGAGCCCCAACATCCTGCTGCACCACACCAAAGCGCACATCAAGCCCCCCGAAAAAGGGGCGCCGTTCCTCATGCACCAGGACTACCACTACTTCCCCCACCGGAACCACACGATGGTGGCCGCGTTCATTCACATGGAGGACACGAACCCGGAAAACGGGGGACTGTGCGTGTATCCGGGCAGCCATAAATTGGGGCCGCTGCCCGAGAAGGAGGTGATGGGGGACAACGGCAGTTTGTACAGGTGAGTGCGAGGGGAAAAGAGGGTAGAATCGTTTAATTTTTCACCAATTTTGATGAAAACTGGCTCAATTGAAAGCGGTCTTGAAATTTAAACAAAAAGTGTATCTATGAAAATTTTGAAAAATTGAACAATTTTTGAGTAAAAGTGAAATTTGTGCCAAACTAATGAGTATCTTAAGGAAAAAACCTCCTCAATTTCCCACAGATTTTCATGAAAATGCACACCAAGTAAAGGGTTTTTAATTTACAACAAAATATCATAGCAAAAGACAATATCAAAAAATGTGTCTAAACAAATGAATGTCTAAGGGAAAAACTGAAATATTTTCTGTAATTTTCCAAAAATTTTCGTGAAAATTGGTAACAAGAAACAATTTTCGATTCCAAACGAAAAATGTCTCTACAAAAAATGTCATAAACTCAACTGTTTTTGAGTTAAGGAAGAAAGAACTTTCCAAAGTGGTTGACAAGAGTGTCCACAAGTCCAAAACTGCGATAACTCCCTCAATTTTTCACCGATTTTCATGAAAATTGGCTCTAAGGAAAGGGTCTTTAATTTGGAACAAAAAGTGTATTTATGGAAATTTAAGAAAACTGGAAAATTGCAGAGTAAAACGAAATAATCTGAAGTGTGTCCAGATTGATGAATATCCAAGGGAAAATCCGCGAAAAATTCCCTGCTAATTTCCAACCGATTATCATAAAAACTCGTTCATAAAAAAAAGGGTTTTTAATATAAAATAAAACAATAACAAATAAATCATCATATAAATTTTAATAATTCGATAAATTAAGAGAATCAACTCACCTGTGCCTATCCAATCCTCAGCCTTATTTTCAATATCCCAGCTCCATATCCAGATTCCTGCTCTGTGTCCTTTCCAGTACAGCTGCTTCTGAATGGAAAAAACATAAAATATTAAAATTGAACTGCAGTAAAAAGGGGTCTTAATAAATTTCAAATTAAATAAATAAATACATACAAATATTCCAATAGATTTTAAAAAAAAAGTTTCTCTCACCTGTTCCGATCCAGGTCCCCAGCCCGATGACTTCCAGGTCCAGACTCCCGGTCTCGTATCCAACAAAATGCCTGCGACTTCCTCTAAAAAAAAATTAAACACATTAAATCTCATAATTCATCAACCCTCCTATCGAAAGTTCAGTAAAAGTTATAAACAGGGGTCTCATTGTTAGCAACAATTTATTGAAAAATTAAAGAAAAAATATTTTTGGGGAAAAACCTCTTTCTTGAAAAATCTTTTAACCAGAAAGACGTTTCATATGCCAAACCCATCATCAGAGATTGCTTGACCAGTTCCTTTAATTTCCAACCGATTTTCACGAAAATTGCATTGATGCAAAGGGTATTTAATTTAGAATCAAAAATGTATCTATAAAAAAATTAAAAAATTGGGAATTTCCAGAGTTACAGGGGTATTTTCAAAAATATGACAAATTATCAAAGGTGTCTAAGAGGTAAACTGCACCAGTTTCCTTAATTTCCCACCGATTTTCATGAAAATTGCATTGATGCAAAGGGTATTTAATTTAGAATCAAAAATGTATCTATAAAAAAATTAAAAAATTGGGAATTTCCAGAGTTACAGGGGTATTTTCAAAAATATGACAAATTATCAAAGGTGTCTAAGAGGTAAACTGGACCAGTTCCCTTAATTTCCCACCGATTTTCATGAAAATTGCATTGATGCAAAGGGTTTTTAATTTAGAATAATAAATGTATCTACAAAAAAATTAAAAAATTGGGAATTTCCAGAGTTACAGGGGTATTTTCAAAAATATGGCAAATTATCAAAGGTGTCTAAGAGGTAAACTGGACCAGTTTCCTTAATTTCCCACCGATTTTCATGAAAATTGCATTGATGCAAAGGGTTTTTAATTTAGAATCAAAAATGTATCTATAAAAAAATTAAAAAATTGGGAATTTCTAGAGTTACAGGGATATTTTCAAAAATATGGCAAATTATCAAAGGTGTCTAAGAGGTAAACTGGACCAGTTTCCTTAATTTCCCACCGATTTTCATGAAAATTGCATTGATGCAAAGGGTATTTAATTTAGAATCAAAAATGTATCTATAAAAAAATTAAAAAATTGGGAATTTCCAGAGTTACAGGGGTATTTTCAAAAATATGGCAAATTATCAAAGGTGTCTAAGAGGTAAACTGGACCAGTTTCCTTAATTTCCCACCGATTTTCATGAAAATTGCATTGATGCAAAGGGTTTTTAATTTAGAATAATAAATGTATCTACAAAAAAATTAAAAAATTGGGAATTTCCAGAGTTACAGGGGTATTTTCAAAAATATGGCAAATTATCAAAGGTGTCTAAGAGGTAAACTGGACCAGTTTCCTTAATTTCCCACCGATTTTCATGAAAATTGCATTGATGCAAAGGGTATTTAATTTAGAATCAAAAATGTATCTATAAAAAAATTAAAAAATTGGGAATTTCCAGAGTTACAGGGGTATTTACAAAAATATGGCAAATTATCGAAGGTGTGTAAGAGGCAAACTGGACCAGTTTCCTTAATTTCCCACCGATTTTCATGAAAATTGCATTGATGCAAAGGGTATTTAATTTAGAATCAAAAATGTATCTATAAAAAAATTAAAAAATTGGGAATTTCCAGAGTTACAGGGGTATTTACAAAAATATGGCAAATTATCAAAGGTGTCTAAGAGGTAAACTGGACCAGTTCCCTTAATTTCCCACCGATTTTCATGAAAATTGCATTGATGCAAAGGGTTTTTAATTTAGAATAATAAATGTATCTACAAAAAAATTGAAAAATTGGGAATTTCCAGAGTTACAGGGGTATTTTCAAAAATATGGCAAATTATCAAAGGTGTCTAAGAGGTAAACTGGACCAGTTTCCTTAATTTCCCACCGATTTTCATGAAAATTGCATTGATGCAAAGGGTTTTTAATTTAGAATCAAAAATGTATCTATAAAAAAATTAAAAAATTGGGAATTTCTAGAGTTACAGGGATATTTTCAAAAATATGGCAAATTATCAAAGGTGTCTAAGAGGTAAACTGGACCAGTTTCCTTAATTTCCCACCGATTTTCATGAAAATTGCATTGATGCAAAGGGTATTTAATTTAGAATCAAAAATGTATCTATAAAAAAATTAAAAAATTGGGAATTTCCAGAGTTACAGGGGTATTTACAAAAATATGGCAAATTATCGAAGGTGTGTAAGAGGCAAACTGGACCAGTTTCCTTAATTTCCCACCGATTTTCATGAAAATTGCATTGATGCAAAGGGTTTTTAATTTAGAATAATAAATGTATCTACAAAAAAATTAAAAAATTGGGAATTTCCAGAGTTACAGGGGTATTTTCAAAAATATGGCAAATTATCAAAGGTGTCTAAGAGGTAAACTGGACCAGTTTCCTTAATTTCCCACCGATTTTCATGAAAATTGCATTGATGCAAAGGGTTTTTAATTTAGAATAATAAATGTATCTACAAAAAAATTAAAAAATTGGGAATTTCCAGAGTTACAGGGGTATTTTCAAAAATATGGCAAATTATCAAAGGTGTCTAAGAGGTAAACTGGACCAGTTTCCTTAATTTCCCACCGATTTTCATGAAAATTGCATTGATGCAAAGGGTATTTAATTTAGAATCAAAAATGTATCTATAAAAAAATTAAAAAATTGGGAATTTCCAGAGTTACAGGGGTATTTACAAAAATATGGCAAATTATCGAAGGTGTGTAAGAGGCAAACTGGACCAGTTTCCTTAATTTCCCACCGATTTTCATGAAAATTGCATTGATGCAAAGGGTATTTAATTTAGAATCAAAAATGTATCTATAAAAAAATTAAAAAATTGGGAATTTCCAGAGTTACAGGGGTATTTTCAAAAATATGGCAAATTATCAAAGGTGTCTAAGAGGTAAACTGGACCAGTTCCCTTAATTTCCCACCGATTTTCATGAAAATTGCATTGATGCAAAGGGTATTTAATTTAGAATCAAAAATGTATCTATAAAAAAATTAAAAAATTGGGAATTTCCAGAGTTACAGGGGTATTTTCAAAAATATGGCAAATTATCAAAGGTGTCTAAGAGGTAAACTGGACCAGTTCCCTTAATTTCCCACCGATTTTCATGAAAATTGCATTGATGCAAAGGGTATTTAATTTAGAATCAAAAATGTATCTATAAAAAAATTAAAAAATTGGGAATTTCCAGAGTTACAGGGGTATTTACAAAAATATGGCAAATTATCGAAGGTGTCTAAGAGGCAAACTGGACCAGTTTCCTTAATTTCCCACCGATTTTCATGAAAATTGCATTGATGCAAAGGGTATTTAATTTAGAATCAAAAATGTATCTATAAAAAAATTAAAAAATTGGGAATTTCCAGAGTTATAGGGGTATTTACAAAAATATGGCAAATTATCGAAGGTGTGTAAGAGGTAAACTGGACCAGTTTCCTTAATTTCCCACCGATTTTCATGAAAATTGCATTGATGCAAAGGGTATTTAATTTAGAATCAAAAATGTATCTATAAAAAAATTAAAAAATTGGGAATTTCCAGAGTTACAGGGGTATTTACAAAAATATGGCAAATTATCGAAGGTGTCTAAGAGGCAAACTGGACCAGTTCCCTTAATTTCCCACCGATTTTCATGAAAATTGCATTGATGCAAAGGGTATTTAATTTAGAATCAAAAATGTATCTATAAAAAAATTAAAAAATTGGGAATTTCCAGAGTTACAGGGGTATTTTCAAAAATATGACAAATTATCAAAGGTGTCTAAGAGGTAAACTGGACCAGTTTCCTTAATTTCCCACCGATTTTCATGAAAATTGCATTGATGCAAAGGGTATTTAATTTAGAATCAAAAATGTATCTATAAAAAAATTAAAAAATTGGGAATTTCCAGAGTTACAGGGGTATTTTCAAAAATATGGCAAATTATCGAAGGTGTCTAAGAGGCAAACTGGACCAGTTCCCTTAATTTCCCACCGATTTTCATGAAAATTGCATTGATGCAAAGGGTATTTAATTTAGAATCAAAAATGTATCTATAAAAAAATTAAAAAATTGGGAATTTCCAGAGTTACAGGGGTATTTACAAAAATATGGCAAATTATCAAAGGTGTCTAAGAGGTAAACTGGACCAGTTTCCTTAATTTCCCACCGATTTTCATGAAAATTGCATTGATGCAAAGGGTATTTAATTTAGAATCAAAAATGTATCTATAAAAAAATTAAAAAATTGGGAATTTCTAGAGTTACAGGGATATTTTCAAAAATATGGCAAATTATCAAAGGTGTCTAAGAGGTAAACTGGACCAGTTCCCTTAATTTCCCACCGATTTTCATGAAAATTGCATTGATGCAAAGGGTATTTAATTTAGAATCAAAAATGTATCTATAAAAAAATTAAAAAATTGGGAATTTCCAGAGTTACAGGGGTATTTTCAAAAATATGGCAAATTATCGAAGGTGTCTAAGAGGCAAACTGGACCAGTTCCCTTAATTTCCCACCGATTTTCATGAAAATTGCATTGATGCAAAGGGTATTTAATTTAGAATAAAAAATGTATCTATAAAAAAATTAAAAAATTGGGAATTTCCAGAGTTACAGGGGTATTTTCAAAAATATGGCAAATTATCAAAGGTGTATAAGAGGTAAACTGGACCAGTTCCCTTAATTTCCCACCGATTTTCATGAAAATTGCATTGATGCAAAGGGTATTTAATTTAGAATCAAAAATGTATCTATAAAAAAATTAAAAAATTGGGAATTTCCAGAGTTACAGGGGTATTTTCAAAAATATGACAAATTATCAAAGGTGTCTAAGAGGTAAACTGGACCAGTTCCCTTAATTTCCCACCGATTTTCATGAAAATTGCATTGATGCAAAGGGTATTTAATTTAGAATCAAAAATGTATCTATAAAAAAATTAAAAAATTGGGAATTTCCAGAGTTACAGGGGTATTTACAAAAATATGGCAAATTATCAAAGGTGTGTAAGAGGCAAACTGGACCAGTTTCCTTAATTTCCCACCGATTTTCATGAAAATTGCATTGATGCAAAGGGTATTTAATTTAGAATCAAAAATGTATCTATAAAAAAATTAAAAAATTGGGAATTTCCAGAGTTACAGGGGTATTTACAAAAATATGGCAAATTATCGAAGGTGTGTAAGAGGCAAACTGGACCAGTTTCCTTAATTTCCCACCGATTTTCATGAAAATTGCATTGATGCAAAGGGTATTTAATTTAGAATCAAAAATGTATCTATAAAAAAATTAAAAAATTGGGAATTTCCAGAGTTATAGGGGTATTTTCAAAAATATGACAAATTATCAAAGGTGTCTAAGAGGTAAACTGGACCAGTTTCCTTAATTTCCCACCGATTTTCATGAAAATTGCATTGATGCAAAGGGTATTTAATTTAGAATCAAAAATGTATCTATAAAAAAATTAAAAAATTGGGAATTTCCAGAGTTACAGGGGTATTTACAAAAATATGGCAAATTATCGAAGGTGTGTAAGAGGCAAACTGGACCAGTTTCCTTAATTTCCCACCGATTTTCATGAAAATTGCATTGATGCAAAGGGTATTTAATTTAGAATCAAAAATGTATCTATAAAAAAATTAAAAAATTGGGAATTTCCAGAGTTATAGGGGTATTTTCAAAAATATGACAAATTATCAAAGGTGTCTAAGAGGTAAACTGGACCAGTTTCCTTAATTTCCCACCGATTTTCATGAAAATTGCATTGATGCAAAGGGTATTTAATTTAGAATCAAAAATGTATCTATAAAAAAATTAAAAAATTGGGAATTTCCAGAGTTACAGGGGTATTTACAAAAATATGGCAAATTATCGAAGGTGTGTAAGAGGTAAACTGGACCAGTTTCCTTAATTCCCCACCGATTTTCATGAAAATTGCATTGATGCAAAGGGTATTTAATTTAGAATCAAAAATGTATCTATAAAAAAATTAAAAAATTGGGAATTTCCAGAGTTATAGGGGTATTTTCAAAAATATGACAAATTATCAAAGGTGTCTAAGAGGTAAACTGGACCAGTTTCCTTAATTTCCCACCGATTTTCATGAAAATTGCATTGATGCAAAGGGTATTTAATTTAGAATCAAAAATGTATCTATAAAAAAATTAAAAAATTGGGAATTTCCAGAGTTACAGGGGTATTTACAAAAATATGGCAAATTATCGAAGGTGTGTAAGAGGTAAACTGGACCAGTTTCCTTAATTTCCCACCGATTTTCATGAAAATTGCATTGATGCAAAGGATATTTAATTTAGAATCAAAAATGTATCTACAAAAAATATTAAAAATTGGGAATTTCCAGAGTTACAGGGGTATTTACAAAAATATGGCAAATTATCGAAGGTGTCTAAGAGTTAAACTGGACCAGTTTCCTTAATTTCCCACCGATTTTCATGAAAATTGCATTGATGCAAAGGGTATTTAATTTAGAATAAAAAATGTATCTATAAAAAAATTAAAAAATTGGGAATTTCCAGAGTTACAGGGGTATTTACAAAAATATGGCAAATTATCGAAGGTGTCTAAGAGGCAAACTGGACCAGTTCCCTTAATTTCCCACCGATTTTCATGAAAATTGCATTGATGCAAAGGGTATTTAATTTAGAATCAAAAATGTATCTATAAAAAAATTAAAAAATTGGGAATTTCCAGAGTTACAGGGGTATTTACAAAAATATGGCAAATTATCGAAGGTGTATAAGAGGCAAACTGGACCAGTTTCCTTAATTTCCCACCGATTTTCATGAAAATTGCATTGATGCAAAGGGTATTTAATTTAGAATAAAAAATGTATCTATAAAAAAATTAAAAAATTGGGAATTTCCAGAGTTACAGGGGTATTTTCAAAAATATGACAAATTATCAAAGGTGTCTAAGAGGTAAACTGGACCAGTTCCCTTAATTTCCCACCGATTTTCATGAAAATTGCATTGATGCAAAGGGTATTTAATTTAGAATCAAAAATGTATCTATAAAAAAATTAAAAAATTGGGAATTTCCAGAGTTACAGGGGTATTTTCAAAAATATGACAAATTATCAAAGGTGTCTAAGAGGTAAACTGGACCAGTTCCCTTAATTTCCCACCGATTTTCATGAAAATTGCATTGATGCAAAGGGTATTTAATTTAGAATCAAAAATGTATCTATAAAAAAATTAAAAAATTGGGAATTTCCAGAGTTACAGGGGTATTTTCAAAAATATGACAAATTATCAAAGGTGTCTAAGAGGTAAACTGGACCAGTTCCCTTAATTTCCCACCGATTTTCATGAAAATTGCATTGATGCAAAGGGTATTTAATTTAGAATCAAAAATGTATCTATAAAAAAATTAAAAAATTGGGAATTTCCAGAGTTACAGGGGTATTTACAAAAATATGGCAAATTATCGAAGGTGTATAAGAGGCAAACTGGACCAGTTTCCTTAATTTCCCACCGATTTTCATGAAAATTGCATTGATGCAAAGGGTATTTAATTTAGAATAAAAAATGTATCTATAAAAAAATTAAAAAATTGGGAATTTCCAGAGTTACAGGGGTATTTTCAAAAATATGGCAAATTATCAAAGGTGTATAAGAGGTAAACTGGACCAGTTCCCTTAATTTCCCACCGATTTTCATGAAAATTGCATTGATGCAAAGGGTATTTAATTTAGAATCAAAAATGTATCTATAAAAAAATTAAAAAATTGGGAATTTCCAGAGTTACAGGGGTATTTTCAAAAATATGACAAATTATCAAAGGTGTCTAAGAGGTAAACTGGACCAGTTCCCTTAATTTCCCACCGATTTTCATGAAAATTGCATTGATGCAAAGGGTATTTAATTTAGAATCAAAAATGTATCTATAAAAAAATTAAAAAATTGGGAATTTCCAGAGTTACAGGGGTATTTTCAAAAATATGGCAAATTATCAAAGGTGTATAAGAGGTAAACTGGACCAGTTTCCTTAATTTCCCACCGATTTTCATGAAAATTGCATTGATGCAAAGGGTATTTAATTTAGAATAAAAAATGTATCTATAAAAAAATTAAAAAATTGGGAATTTCCAGAGTTACAGGGGTATTTTCAAAAATATGGCAAATTATCAAAGGTGTATAAGAGGTAAACTGGACCAGTTTCCTTAATTTCCCACCGATTTTCATGAAAATTGCATTGATGCAAAGGGTATTTAATTTAGAATCAAAAATGTATCTATAAAAAAATTAAAAAATTGGGAATTTCCAGAGTTACAGGGGTATTTTCAAAAATATGGCAAATTATCAAAGGTGTATAAGAGGTAAACTGGACCAGTTTCCTTAATTTCCCACCGATTTTCATGAAAATTGCATTGATGCAAAGGGTATTTAATTTAGAATCAAAAATGTATCTACAAAAAATATTAAAAATTGGAAATTTTCAAAGTTACAGGGGTATTTTCAAAAATATGACAAATTATCGAAGGTGTCTAAGAGGTAAACTGGACCAGTTCCCTTAATTTCCCACCGATTTTCATGAAAATTGCATTGATGCAAAGGGTATTTAATTTAGAATCAAAAATGTATCTATAAAAAAATTAAAAAATTGGGAATTTCCAGAGTTACAGGGGTATTTACAAAAATATGGCAAATTATCGAAGGTGTGTAAGAGGCAAACTGGACCAGTTTCCTTAATTTCCCACCGATTTTCATGAAAATTGCATTGATGCAAAGGGTATTTAATTTAGAATCAAAAATGTATCTATAAAAAAATTAAAAAATTGGGAATTTCCAGAGTTACAGGGGTATTTACAAAAATATGGCAAATTATCAAAGGTGTGTAAGAGGCAAACTGGACCAGTTTCCTTAATTTCCCACCGATTTTCATGAAAATTGCATTAATGCAAAGGGTATTTAATTTAGAATCAAAAATGTATCTATAAAAAAATTAAAAAATTGGGAATTTCTAGAGTTACAGGGATATTTTCAAAAATATGGCAAATTATCGAAGGTGTGTAAGAGGCAAACTGGACCAGTTTCCTTAATTTCCCACCGATTTTCATGAAAATTGCATTGATGCAAAGGGTATTTAATTTAGAATCAAAAATGTATCTACAAAAAATATTAAAAATTGGAAATTTTCAAAGTTACAGGGGTATTTTCAAAAATATGACAAATTATCGAAGGTGTCTAAGAGGTAAACTGGACCAGTTCCCTTAATTTCCCACCGATTTTCATGAAAAATTGCATTGATGCAAAGGGTATTTAATTTAGAATCAAAAATGTATCTATAAAAAAATTAAAAAATTGGGAATTTCCAGAGTTACAGGGGTATTTACAAAAATATGGCAAATTATCAAAGGTGTGTAAGAGGCAAACTGGACCAGTTTCCTTAATTTCCCACCGATTTTCATGAAAATTGCATTGATGCAAAGGGTATTTAATTTAGAATCAAAAATGTATCTATAAAAAAATTAAAAAATTGGGAATTTCTAGAGTTACAGGGATATTTTCAAAAATATGGCAAATTATCAAAGGTGTCTAAGAGGTAAACTGGACCAGTTCCCTTAATTTCCCACCGATTTTCATGAAAATTGCATTGATGCAAAGGGTATTTAATTTAGAATCAAAAATGTATCTATAAAAAAATTAAAAAATTGGGAATTTCCAGAGTTACAGGGGTATTTACAAAAATATGGCAAATTATCGAAGGTGTGTAAGAGGCAAACTGGACCAGTTTCCTTAATTTCCCAACGATTTTCATGAAAATTGCATTGATGCAAAGGGTATTTAATTTAGAATCAAAAATGTATCTATAAAAAAATTAAAAAATTGGGAATTTCCAGAGTTACAGGGGTATTTACAAAAATATGGCAAATTATCGAAGGTGTGTAAGAGGCAAACTGGACCAGTTTCCTTAATTTCCCACCGATTTTCATGAAAATTGCATTGATGCAAAGGGTATTTAATTTAGAATCAAAAATGTATCTATAAAAAAATTAAAAAATTGGGAATTTCCAGAGTTACAGGGGTATTTACAAAAATATGGCAAATTATCAAAGGTGTCTAAGAGGTAAACTGGACCAGTTTCCTTAATTTCCCACCGATTTTCATGAAAATTGCATTGATGCAAAGGGTATTTAATTTAGAATCAAAAATGTATCTACAAAAAATATTAAAAATTGGAAATTTTCAAAGTTACAGGGGTATTTTCAAAAATATGACAAATTATCGAAGGTGTCTAAGAGGTAAACTGGACCAGTTCCCTTAATTTCCCACCGATTTTCATGAAAAATTGCATTGATGCAAAGGGTATTTAATTTAGAATCAAAAATGTATCTATAAAAAAATTAAAAAATTGGGAATTTCCAGAGTTACAGGGGTATTTACAAAAATATGGCAAATTATCAAAGGTGTCTAAGAGGTAAACTGGACCAGTTTCCTTAATTTCCCACCGATTTTCATGAAAATTGCATTGATGCAAAGGGTATTTAATTTAGAATCAAAAATGTATCTATAAAAAAATTAAAAAATTGGGAATTTCTAGAGTTACAGGGATATTTTCAAAAATATGGCAAATTATCAAAGGTGTCTAAGAGGTAAACTGGACCAGTTCCCTTAATTTCCCACCGATTTTCATGAAAATTGCATTGATGCAAAGGATATTTAATTTAGAATCAAAAATGTATCTACAAAAAATATTAAAAATTGGGAATTTCCAGAGTTACAGGGGTATTTACAAAAATATGGCAAATTATCGAAGGTGTCTAAGAGTTAAACTGGACCAGTTTACTTAATTTCCCACCGATTTTCATGAAAATTGCATTGATGCAAAGGGTATTTAATTTAGAATAAAAAATGTATCTATAAAAAAATTAAAAAATTGGGAATTTCCAGAGTTACAGGGGTATTTACAAAAATATGGCAAATTATCGAAGGTGTCTAAGAGGCAAACTGGACCAGTTCCCTTAATTTCCCACCGATTTTCATGAAAATTGCATTGATGCAAAGGGTATTTAATTTAGAATCAAAAATGTATCTATAAAAAAATTAAAAAATTGGGAATTTCCAGAGTTACAGGGGTATTTTCAAAAATATGACAAATTATCAAAGGTGTCTAAGAGGTAAACTGGACCAGTTCCCTTAATTTCCCACCGATTTTCATGAAAATTGCATTGATGCAAAGGGTATTTAATTTAGAATCAAAAATGTATCTATAAAAAAATTAAAAAATTGGGAATTTCCAGAGTTACAGGGGTATTTACAAAAATATGGCAAATTATCGAAGGTGTATAAGAGGCAAACTGGACCAGTTTCCTTAATTTCCCACCGATTTTCATGAAAATTGCATTGATGCAAAGGGTATTTAATTTAGAATAAAAAATGTATCTATAAAAAAATTAAAAAATTGGGAATTTCCAGAGTTACAGGGGTATTTTCAAAAATATGGCAAATTATCAAAGGTGTATAAGAGGTAAACTGGACCAGTTCCCTTAATTTCCCACCGATTTTCATGAAAATTGCATTGATGCAAAGGGTATTTAATTTAGAATCAAAAATGTATCTATAAAAAAATTAAAAAATTGGGAATTTCCAGAGTTACAGGGGTATTTTCAAAAATATGACAAATTATCAAAGGTGTCTAAGAGGTAAACTGGACCAGTTCCCTTAATTTCCCACCGATTTTCATGAAAATTGCATTGATGCAAAGGGTATTTAATTTAGAATCAAAAATGTATCTATAAAAAAATTAAAAAATTGGGAATTTCCAGAGTTACAGGGGTATTTACAAAAATATGGCAAATTATCGAAGGTGTGTAAGAGGCAAACTGGACCAGTTTCCTTAATTTCCCACCGATTTTCATGAAAATTGCATTGATGCAAAGGGTATTTAATTTAGAATCAAAAATGTATCTATAAAAAAATTAAAAAATTGGGAATTTCTAGAGTTACAGGGATATTTTCAAAAATATGGCAAATTATCAAAGGTGTGTAAGAGGCAAACTGGACCAGTTTCCTTAATTTCCCACCGATTTTCATGAAAATTGCATTGATGCAAAGGGTATTTAATTTAGAATCAAAAATGTATCTATAAAAAAATTAAAAAATTGGGAATTTCCAGAGTTACAGGGGTATTTACAAAAATATGGCAAATTATCGAAGGTGTGTAAGAGGCAAACTGGACCAGTTTCCTTAATTTCCCACCGATTTTCATGAAAATTGCATTGATGCAAAGGGTATTTAATTTAGAATCAAAAATGTATCTATAAAAAAATTAAAAAATTGGGAATTTCCAGAGTTACAGGGGTATTTACAAAAATATGGCAAATTATCAAAGGTGTCTAAGAGGTAAACTGGACCAGTTTCCTTAATTTCCCACCGATTTTCATGAAAATTGCATTGATGCAAAGGGTATTTAATTTAGAATCAAAAATGTATCTATAAAAAAATTAAAAAATTGGGAATTTCTAGAGTTACAGGGATATTTTCAAAAATATGGCAAATTATCAAAGGTGTCTAAGAGGTAAACTGGACCAGTTTCCTTAATTTCCCACCGATTTTCATGAAAATTGCATTGATGCAAAGGGTATTTAATTTAGAATCAAAAATGTATCTATAAAAAAATTAAAAAATTGGGAATTTCCAGAGTTACAGGGGTATTTACAAAAATATGGCAAATTATCAAAGGTGTCTAAGAGGTAAACTGGACCAGTTTCCTTAATTTCCCACCGATTTTCATGAAAATTGCATTGATGCAAAGGGTATTTAATTTAGAATCAAAAATGTATCTACAAAAAATATTAAAAATTGGAAATTTTCAAAGTTACAGGGGTATTTTCAAAAATATGACAAATTATCGAAGGTGTCTAAGAGGTAAACTGGACCAGTTCCCTTAATTTCCCACCGATTTTCATGAAAAATTGCATTGATGCAAAGGGTATTTAATTTAGAATCAAAAATGTATCTATAAAAAAATTAAAAAATTGGGAATTTCCAGAGTTACAGGGGTATTTACAAAAATATGGCAAATTATCAAAGGTGTCTAAGAGGTAAACTGGACCAGTTTCCTTAATTTCCCACCGATTTTCATGAAAATTGCATTGATGCAAAGGGTATTTAATTTAGAATCAAAAATGTATCTATAAAAAAATTAAAAAATTGGGAATTTCCAGAGTTACAGGGGTATTTTCAAAAATATGGCAAATTATCAAAGGTGTCTAAGAGGTAAACTGGACCAGTTCCCTTAATTTCCCACCGATTTTCATGAAAAATTGCATTGATGCAAAGGGTATTTAATTTAGAATCAAAAATGTATCTATAAAAAAATTAAAAAATTGGGAATTTCCAGAGTTACAGGGGTATTTACAAAAATATGGCAAATTATCAAAGGTGTCTAAGAGGTAAACTGGACCAGTTTCCTTAATTTCCCACCGATTTTCATGAAAATTGCATTGATGCAAAGGGTATTTAATTTAGAATCAAAAATGTATCTATAAAAAAATTAAAAAATTGGGAATTTCCAGAGTTACAGGGGTATTTACAAAAATATGGCAAATTATCAAAGGTGTCTAAGAGGTAAACTGGACCAGTTTCCTTAATTTCCCACCGATTTTCATGAAAATTGCATTGATGCAAAGGGTATTTAATTTAGAATCAAAAATGTATCTATAAAAAAATTAAAAAATTGGGAATTTCTAGAGTTACAGGGATATTTTCAAAAATATGGCAAATTATCAAAGGTGTCTAAGAGGTAAACTGGACCAGTTCCCTTAATTTCCCACCGATTTTCATAAAAATTGCATTGATGCAAAGGGTATTTAATTTAGAATCAAAAATGTATCTATAAAAAAATTAAAAAATTGGGAATTTCTAGAGTTACAGGGATATTTTCAAAAATATGGCAAATTATCAAAGGTGTCTAAGAGGTAAACTGGACCAGTTCCCTTAATTTCCCACCGATTTTCATGAAAATTGCATTGATGCAAAGGGTATTTAATTTAGAATCAAAAATGTATCTATAAAAAAATTAAAAAATTGGGAATTTCCAGAGTTATAGGGGTATTTTCAAAAATATGACAAATTATCAAAGGTGTCTAAGAGGTAAACTGGACCAATTTCCTTAATTTCCCACCGATTTTCATGAAAATTGCATTGATGCAAAGGGTATTTAATTTAGAATAAAAAATGTATCTATAAAAAAATTAAAAAATTGGGAATTTCCAGAGTTACAGGGGTATTTTCAAAAATATGACAAATTATCAAAGGTGTCTAAGAGGTAAACTGGACCAGTTCCCTTAATTTCCCACCGATTTTCATGAAAATTGCATTGATGCAAAGGGTATTTAATTTAGAATCAAAAATGTATCTATAAAAAAATTAAAAAATTGGGAATTTCCAGAGTTACAGGGGTATTTACAAAAATATGGCAAATTATCGAAGGTGTATAAGAGGCAAACTGGACCAGTTTCCTTAATTTCCCACCGATTATCATGAAAATTGCATTGATGCAAAGGGTATTTAATTTAGAATAAAAAATGTATCTATAAAAAAATTAAAAAATTGGGAATTTCCAGAGTTACAGGGGTATTTTCAAAAATATGGCAAATTATCAAAGGTGTCTAAGAGGTAAACTGGACCAGTTTCCTTAATTTCCCACCGATTTTCATGAAAATTGCATTGATGCAAAGGGTATTTAATTTAGAATCAAAAATGTATCTATAAAAAAATTAAAAAATTGGGAATTTCTAGAGTTACAGGGATATTTTCAAAAATATGGCAAATTATCAAAGGTGTCTAAGAGGTAAACTGGACCAGTTCCCTTAATTTCCCACCGATTTTCATGAAAATTGCATTGATGCAAAGGGTATTTAATTTAGAATCAAAAATGTATCTACAAAAAATATTAAAAATTGGAAATTTTCAAAGTTACAGGGGTATTTTCAAAAATATGACAAATTATCGAAGGTGTCTAAGAGGTAAACTGGACCAGTTTCCTTAATTTCCCACCGATTTTCATGAAAATTGCATTGATGCAAAGGGTATTTAATTTAGAATCAAAAATGTATCTATAAAAAAATTAAAAAATTGGGAATTTCCAGAGTTATAGGGGTATTTTCAAAAATATGACAAATTATCAAAGGTGTCTAAGAGGTAAACTGGACCAGTTTCCTTAATTTCCCACCGATTTTCATGAAAATTGCATTGATGCAAAGGGTATTTAATTTAGAATCAAAAATGTATCTACAAAAAAATTAAAAAATTGGGAATTTCCAGAGTTATAGGGGTATTTTCAAAAATATGACAAATTATCAAAGGTGTCTAAGAGGTAAACTGGACCAGTTTCCTTAATTTCCCACCGATTTTCATGAAAATTGCATTGATGCAAAGGGTATTTAATTTAGAATCAAAAATGTATCTATAAAAAAATTAAAAAATTGGGAATTTCCAGAGTTATAGGGGTATTTTCAAAAATATGACAAATTATCAAAGGTGTCTAAGAGGTAAACTGGACCAGTTTCCTTAATTTCCCACCGATTTTCATGAAAATTGCATTGATGCAAAGGGTATTTAATTTAGAATCAAAAATGTATCTATAAAAAAATTAAAAAATTGGAAATTTCCAGAGTTACAGGGGTATTTACAAAAATATGGCAAATTATCGAAGGTGTATAAGAGGCAAACTGGACCAGTTTCCTTAATTTCCCACCGATTTTCATGAAAATTGCATTGATGCAAAGGGTATTTAATTTAGAATCAAAAATGTATCTATAAAAAAATTAAAAAATTGGAAATTTCCAGAGTTACAGGGGTATTTACAAAAATATGGCAAATTATCAAAGGTGTCTAAGAGGTAAACTGGACCAGTTTCCTTAATTTCCCACCGATTTTCATGAAAATTGCATTGATGCAAAGGGTATTTAATTTAGAATCAAAAATGTATCTATAAAAAAATTAAAAAATTGGGAATTTCCAGAGTTACAGGGGTATTTACAAAAATATGGCAAATTATCAAAGGTGTCTAAGAGGTAAACTGGACCAGTTTCCTTAATTTCCCACCGATTTTCATGAAAATTGCATTGATGCAAAGGGTATTTAATTTAGAATCAAAAATGTATCTATAAAAAAATTAAGAAATTGGGAATTTCTAGAGTTACAGGGATATTTTCAAAAATATGGCAAATTATCGAAGGTGTCTAAGAGGTAAACTGGACCAGTTCCCTTAATTTCCCACCGATTTTCATGAAAATTGCATTGATGCAAAGGGTATTTAATTTAGAATCAAAAATGTATCTATAAAAAAATTAAAAAATTGGGAATTTCTAGAGTTACAGGGATATTTTCAAAAATATGGCAAATTATCAAAGGTGTCTAAGAGGTAAACTGGACCAGTTCCCTTAATTTCCCACCGATTTTCATGAAAATTGCATTGATGCAAAGGGTATTTAATTTAGAATCAAAAATGTATCTATAAAAAAATTAAAAAATTGGAAATTTCCAGAGTTACAGGGGTATTTACAAAAATATGGCAAATTATCGAAGGTGTATAAGAGGCAAACTGGACCAGTTTCCTTAATTTCCCACCGATTTTCATGAAAATTGCATTGATGCAAAGGGTATTTAATTTAGAATCAAAAATGTATCTATAAAAAAATTAAAAAATTGGAAATTTCCAGAGTTACAGGGGTATTTACAAAAATATGGCAAATTATCGAAGGTGTATAAGAGGCAAACTGGACCAGTTTCCTTAATTTCCCACCGATTTTCATGAAAATTGCATTGATGCAAAGGGTATTTAATTTAGAATCAAAAATGTATCTATAAAAAAATTAAAAAATTGGGAATTTCCAGAGTTACAGGGGTATTTTCAAAAATATGACAAATTATCAAAGGTGTCTAAGAGGTAAACTGGACCAGTTCCCTTAATTTCCCACCGATTTTCATGAAAATTGCATTGATGCAAAGGGTATTTAATTTAGAATAAAAAATGTATCTATAAAAAAATTAAAAAATTGGGAATTTCCAGAGTTACAGGGGTATTTTCAAAAATATGGCAAATTATCAAAGGTGTCTAAGAGGTAAACTGGACCAGTTCCCTTAATTTCCCATCGATTTTCATGAAAATTGCATTGATGCAAAGGGTTTTGAATTTAGAATAATAAATGTATCTACAAAAAAAATTAAAAATTGGAAATTTTTAAAGTTACAGGGGTATTTTCAAAAATATGGCAAATTATCGAAGGTGTGTAAGAGGCAAACTGCACCAGTTCCCTTAATTTCCCACCGATTTTCATGAAAATTGCATTGATGCAAAGGGTTTTTAATTTAGAATCAAAAATGTATCTATAAAAAAATTAAAAAATTGGGAATTTCCAGAGTTACAGGGATATTTTCAAAAATATGGCAAATTATCGAAGGTGTGTAAGAGGCAAACTGCACCAGTTCCCTTAATTTCCCACCGATTTTCATGAAAATTGCATTGATGCAAAGGGTTTTTAATTTAGAATCAAAAATGTATCTATAAAAAAATTAAAAAATTGGGAATTTCCAGAGTTACAGGGATATTTTCAAAAATATGACAAATTATCGAAGGTGTGTAAGAGGCAAACTGCACCAGTTCCCTTAATTTCCCACCGATTTTCATGAAAATTGCATTGATGCAAAGGGTATTTAATTTAGAATCAAAAATGTATCTATAAAAAAATTAAAAAATTGGAAATTTCCAGAGTTACAGGGATATTTTCAAAAATATGACAAATTATTGAAAGTGTGTAAGAGGCAAACTGCACCATTTCCCTTAATTTCCCACCGATTTTCATGAAAATTGCATTGATGCAAAGGGTTTTTAATTTACAACCATTAATGTATCTATAAAAAAATTAAAAAATTGGAAATTTCCAGAGTTACAGGGGTATTTACAAAAATATGGCAAATTATCGAAGGTGTATAAGAGGCAAACTGGACCAGTTTCCTTAATTTCCCACCGATTTTCATGAAAATTGCATTGATGCAAAGGGTATTTAATTTAGAATCAAAAATGTATCTATAAAAAAATTAAAAAATTGGGAATTTCCAGAGTTACAGGGGTATTTTCAAAAATATGGCAAATTATCAAAGGTGTCTAAGAGGTAAACTGGACCAGTTCCCTTAATTTCCCATCGATTTTCATGAAAATTGCATTGATGCAAAGGGTTTTGAATTTAGAATAATAAATGTATCTACAAAAAAAATTAAAAATTGGAAATTTTTAAAGTTACAGGGGTATTTTCAAAAATATGGCAAATTATCGAAGGTGTGTAAGAGGCAAACTGCACCAGTTCCCTTAATTTCCCACCGATTTTCATGAAAATTGCATTGATGCAAAGGGTTTTTAATTTAGAATCAAAAATGTATCTATAAAAAAATTAAAAAATTGGAAATTTCCAGAGTTACAG
Organism: Anthonomus grandis grandis; assembly: GCF_022605725.1. Classification (NCBI taxonomy): domain Eukaryota; kingdom Metazoa; phylum Arthropoda; class Insecta; order Coleoptera; family Curculionidae; genus Anthonomus; species Anthonomus grandis. Next base: position 1,018,044 of record NC_065564.1, read on the forward strand.
GGATATTTTCAAAAATATGACAAATTATTGAAAGTGTGTAAGAGGCAAACTGCACCATTTCCCTTAATTTCCCACCGATTTTCATGAAAATTGCATTGATGCAAAGGGTTTTTAATTTAGAATCAAAAATGTATCTATAAAAAAATTAAAAAATTGGGAATTTCCAGAGTTACAGGGATATTTTCAAAAATATGGCAAATTATCGAAGGTGTGTAAGAGGCAAACTGCACCAGTTCCCTTAATTTCCCACCGATTTTCATGAAAATTGCATTGATGCAAAGGGTTTTTAATTTAGAATCAAAAATGTATCTATAAAAAAATTAAAAAATTGGAAATTTCCAGAGTTACAGGGATATTTTCAAAAATATGACAAATTATTGAAAGTGTGTAAGAGGCAAACTGCACCATTTCCCTTAATTTCCCACCGATTTTCATGAAAATTGCATTGATGCAAAGGGTTTTTAATTTACAACCATTAATGTATCTATAAAAAAAATTAAAAATTGGGAATTTCCAGAGTTACAGGGATATTTTCAAAAATATGACAAATTATTGAAAGTGTGTAAGAGGCAAACTGCACCATTTCCCTTAATTTCCCACCGATTTTCATGAAAATTGCATTGATGCAAAGGGTTTTTAATTTACAACCATTAATGTATCTATAAAAAAAATTAAAAATTGGGAATTTCCAGAGTTACAGAGTTTTTTCAAAAATATGGCAAATTATTGAAGGTGTGTAAGAGGCAAACTGCACCAGTTCCCTTAATTTCCCACCGATTTTCATGAAAATCGCATGGATGCAAAGGGTTTTTAATTTAGAACCATTAATGTATCTATAAAAAAAATTAAAAATTGGAAATTTCCAGAGTTACAGAGTTTTTTCAAAAATATGGCAAATTATCGAAGGTGTGTAAGAGGCAAACTGCACCAGTTCCCTTAATTTCCAACCGATTTTCATGAAAATTGCATTGATGCAAAGGGTTTTTAATTTAGAACCATTAATGTATCTATAAAAAAAATTAAAAATTGGAAATTTCCAGAGTTACAGGGATATTTTCAAAAATATGGCAAATTATCGAAGGTGTGTAAGAGGCAAACTGCACCAGTTCCCTTAATTTCCCTCCGATTTTCATGAAAATTGCATGGATGCAAAGGGTTTTTAATTTAGAACCATTAATGTATCTATAAAAAAAATTAAAAATTGGGAATTTCCAGAGTTACAGGGATATTTTCAAAAATATGGCAAATTATTGAAAGTGTGTAAGAGGCAAACTGCACCATTTCCCTTAATTTCCCACCGATTTTCATGAAAATTGCATTGATGCAAAGGGTTTTTAATTTACAACCATTAATGTATCTATAAAAAAAATTAAAAATTGGGAATTTCCAGAGTTACAGAGTTTTTTCAAAAATATGGCAAATTATCGAAGGTGTGTAAGAGGCAAACTGCACCAGTTCCCTTAATTTCCAACCGATTTTCATGAAAATTGCATTGATGCAAAGGGTTTTTAATTTAGAACCATTAATGTATCTATAAAAAAAATAAAAAATTGGAAATTTCCAGAGTTACAGAGTTTTTTCAAAAATATGGCAAATTATCGAAGGTGTGTAAGAGGCAAACTGCACCAGTTCCCTTAATTTCCCTCCGATTTTCATGAAAATTGCATGGATGCAAAGGGTTTTTAATTTAGAACCATTAATGTATCTATAAAAAAAATTAAAAATTGGGAATTTCCAGAGTTACAGGGATATTTTCAAAAATATGACAAATTATTGAAAGTGTGTAAGAGGCAAACTGCACCATTTCCCTTAATTTCCCACCGATTTTCATGAAAATTGCATTGATGCAAAGGGTTTTTAATTTACAACCATTAATGTATCTATAAAAAAAATTAAAAATTGGGAATTTCCAGAGTTACAGAGTTTTTTCAAAAATATGGCAAATTATCGAAGGTGTGTAAGAGGCAAACTGCACCAGTTCCCTTAATTTCCAACCGATTTTCATGAAAATTGCATTGATGCAAAGGGTTTTTAATTTAGAACCATTAATGTATCTATAAAAAAAATAAAAAATTGGAAATTTCCAGAGTTACAGAGTTTTTTCAAAAATATGGCAAATTATCGAAGGTGTGTAAGAGGCAAACTGCACCAGTTCCCTTAATTTCCAACCGATTTTCATGAAAATTGCATTGATGCAAAGGGTTTTTAATTTACAACCATTAATGTATCTATAAAAAAAATTAAAAATTGGGAATTTCCAGAGTTACAGAGTTTTTTCAAAAATATGGCAAATTATTGAAGGTGTGTAAGAGGCAAACTGCACCAGTTCCCTTAATTTCCCACCGATTTTCATGAAAATTGCATTGATGCAAAGGGTTTTTAATTTAGAACCATTAATGTATCTATAAAAAAAATTAAAAATTGGAAATTTCCAGAGTTACAGGGATATTTTCAAAAATATGGCAAATTATCGAAGGTGTGTAAGAGGCAAACTGCACCAGTTCCCTTAATTTCCAACCGATTTTCATGAAAATTGCATTGATGCAAAGGGTTTTTAATTTAGAACCATTAATGTATCTATAAAAAAAATAAAAAATTGGAAATTTCCAGAGTTACAGAGTTTTTTCAAAAATATGGCAAATTATTGAAGGTGTGTAAGAGGCAAACTGCACCAGTTCCCTTAATTTCCAACCGATTTTCATGAAAATTGCATTGATGCAAAGGGTTTTTAATTTAGAACCATTAATGTATCTATAAAAAAAATTAAAAATTGGAAATTTCCAGAGTTACAGGGATATTTTCAAAAATATGGCAAATTATCGAAGGTGTGTAAGAGGCAAACTGCACCAGTTCCCTTAATTTCCAACCGATTTTCATGAAAATTGCATTGATGCAAAGGGTTTTTAATTTAGAACCATTAATGTATCTATAAAAAAAATAAAAAATTGGAAATTTCCAGAGTTACAGAGTTTTTTCAAAAATATGGCAAATTATCGAAGGTGTGTAAGAGGCAAACTGCACCAGTTCCCTTAATTTCCAACCGATTTTCATGAAAATTGCATTGATGCAAAGGGTTTTTAATTTAGAACCATTAATGTATCTATAAAAAAAATAAAAAATTGGAAATTTCCAGAGTTACAGGGATATTTTCAAAAATATGGCAAATTATCGAAGGTGTGTAAGAGGCAAACTGCACCAGTTCCCTTAATTTCCAACCGATTTTCATGAAAATTGCATTGATGCAAAGGGTTTTTAATTTAGAACCATTAATGTATCTATAAAAAAAATAAAAAATTGGAAATTTCCAGAGTTACAGGGATATTTTCAAAAATATGGCAAATTATCGAAGGTGTGTAAGAGGCAAACTGCACCAGTTCCCTTAATTTCCCACCGATTTTCATGAAAATTGCATTGATGCAAAGGGTCTTTCATTTAAAATAATAATAAAACATGTTAAATAAACTTATTTCATTAAGCGGACCCATAATGAATAAAGGGTTCCGATAGGACTTAATACTTTTGATACCTGGGCAAGCAATTGTTCTCCCTAAACGAGGGGAGAGTGTGATGTGATTTGGCATAAAATTCATAATAAAAATAATAAAAACAATGACAACAATAATAAACACAACAGTAATAAAAACAACAAGAATAAAAAAAATCTCTTTATTCAGCACATATATTGACCTAAGGAGGCAAAGATTAATTAACTCACCCGCTCCAATCCAGTTCCTTACCCCACAATCCATATCCAGACCCCATATTTAATGAAATGGCAGCAACTGCATTAGTTGATATAAAATTTGGTATTTCTTATCAATAAATTATATTCTTATCTCATCTTATTGCATCTAAAAAGAATCACACATTAAATTTCACAATTCACTTACAATTTTAAGATCTATACTCACAATTTTGCTCATGACTTTCTTTCGAGGAGACATAATCATTAGAATTTGAGCTGGTGAAACCTCCAGAGTATCTGAAGAACAAAAACTATAAGAAACGAGGCCAAATTTAATTAAAAAAACCCAAAATACCTTTTTGCAATTCCCATTGCTCTCGAGTATTAGGGTTTTGGTTCATCCCAGTTTTCATGGCAGTCCAGACAGCTACGCGGCGCACTTGCTGTCTACAGGAGCAGCCCTTGCATTTCTGGAATAAATTGTGACTTTTACAGGACAACTATATTTAAATAATAGTAAAAACAGATTATCTATAACTTATTTCCTAACCACTCATTTTTAATGTACCAGTGACCAATACATGAGAAAGGCGAGGCTTTGCAGACCAAAAGACCCCCTTAATTTCAGAGAATTCACTATTCTTTTCTTTCAAAACTGCTATAAGCTAAGGCAATGCAGTAATAAATGGGAAACGCCTTGAAGAAAGTATTCATAAAGAACATTTCCCACAGAAACCCTATGTTAATACTAAATATAAAATGTAAACAATGGAAAAATAACAATTTCTAACCTATTTGTGAAGGATCTCGGACGTTCAGGGGGCTTCTTGGGCAATAAACAACAATATTCCCTGAATTTTCATTGATTTACAAAATATTTTATAGGAAATCCGGTGTATTTTTATAAAAAAGAAACAATTAGGTTATAAACAAAGAGCGAGACTATGACAAATGACAAGTGACACCGTGCCAATTCGATTTGATAGATGAACTTCAACCGTCAAGCTGTCAACCGGTTTGGTCGAATTCTCCAACTCCGGCATTGACAGATGACAGTAAAGTTCTAGAATAATTTTTCTCATTTGGAATTTTATAGAATATTTAACGGAAAATAAAAAAAAATTATTGAAAAACACTTGTCCAATGCCCAATTGCCCCTTGAAATAAGAAAGAGTCAATAAAAATCGATAATTGGGAAAATATATACTGCGGCGCTGCAGCAGTACGGACACAAAACATTAAATGCCGATAACTCACCGGTAAAAACGAGATGAACCGTGAAAACGCGATCAGAGTACGCGGAAACGACGTACGACGCAATTTCACGACGATTCCCGATTGTTTCGACGCTTTTCCCGGGTTTTTGAAAGAAAAACCGGGACGCGATCTCGACCCGACGAATTCCCAACGACGAATGAGGCGTCGAGGCGACGCGGAAATAGCCGAACGATGCCGAATGCCGACGCTGGAATTCACCGAGCGCAACTCGTAGTGTTAAGTGTTCGATAAATGATTTTTACGCCGTTGCCAGATTTACGTTTTATTTAACATTATTTAATAAAATGCGTATTATATTTAGGGTTGACCTTGAAATTAATTTATATCTATCTACCCGTTCTAACTCGCGTTTGGAGGCCCTCAGGGGGGTGGAAATTTTGGGAAAACATTGTGAATGTCTAGGGAAATTGTATGCGATGAATTTTTTAAAGATTTGAGCAGAAATTAGACAAAGATGGAGTCTTTTTAGTAGCAAAACTGTATTGCTAAATGATCCAATTTTTAAGAAAAGAGGTCTATATCAGGAAATCTTTGACCCAAAAAGGCGGTTTGTATGCCAAATCCATCCTCAGGGATTGCTTCAAGTGCATTTAGAATAACTATTAATAAAAGCTACACAGTTTTTTAATTATGAGCAAAGCATCCATACAAAACTAATTTATCAGAAACGTGCTTGCTTAGAAAAAATGCCATAATGACCCCAATTTTCCACCGATTTTCGAATAAATGGCAAATAAGTTATCCAGTTATTATTGCAAGTTTGGGGCAATACATAACAAAAACAAAACAAGTAAAGGTCTTTACCATTCTAAAGTAATCCAGAAATCCTCGAAGATGATCCAGGAACTAGGTCAGTCCAATTTGGCACAGGAATTTTTGAATAAGCATGTAATGATTGTGCTTCAAAGTAGGAAAAGGATACCAACTTTTTGCCAAAGTCATCCATCTCTCTATCTCTGACTATTCGTTCATCTTCTTCGTCCGTAACCCTGGACAAGGGACCCTAAACAGGTACTAGCTTTCCGGGCCAGAAAGCACCTGGAATCTGCAGTAGGCAGGGATCGATTCACTTTCCCTGAATAGACATCTACGACAAAGATGCCTACCTGCTACCTGAACCAATATGTTATTTCCACTTTATGGAATCTATGGGAAATGTTAAGGAAAACAACATAAGAACAGATAAATTTATTTTTTTTTTTAAGTGTTTTCTAAATTTGCTTAAAAAAAAGGATACAAAAGGTTCCGATATAGAAGGAATCCGGACTTATCCTTCTGGAACTGTAACTGTTTCATCTCTGTCCTTCTTCTCTAATACTATGGGGAAAATTAGTGTTTTTATTTTTGTATTGAGTTCTGTGGAAGAGTGTTCAAAAAAAAGCTAGAATACCTTTTTGCCCTCAGTTGCATGTTAAGAAAACTGTGGAGGGTTTTTGAAAAACCGCACAAATATTAAGGCCAAAAATGTCAAAAAATTGAAATTTTCAGAAAATCAAAAAAAAAATTACCACATGATAGAGCGTTAAATTAGCATTAAAAAACTCTTATAACATTTTTTTCTAAGATTCATAATAAAGGCACAAAAAATTGTTGAAAATTTTGATACCTCAAAAAAGACTCAAAAATTGGCTTTAACTCAAAAAATTATTAACTAGAAAATCCTTTAGGAGAGGAAACATTACACAAAATTACTGTAAAATGGTTTCCAGAAGTAAAAATTTTAAATTAAAAAATTCGATTTTTGGGTCAAAATGTGCAGGGGATACCCCAGGGAAAATCTCTAAAAAATTGATTTATTTTTTTTTTGGAAAAGCTATGAGGCTGAGAGAAAAATGGTTTTAATAAAAGTTGTTGGGCCTGAGAAGGGCTACAATTTACAGAATATTTCACAATTTTATCTATGACCGTTTTCGAGAAAATGCACGAAAACCGAATTTCATTATTTCCCAATTTTCTCTGGAACTATGAAGAAAATTGGTATTTTTACTATCGCGTTGGATTCTATGTAAGGATGCCTAAAGAAAAGCTAGAACCCCTTTTTGCCCTAAATGAAATATTAAAAGAGCTATGGGCGATTCTTTAAAAACAGCCCAAATTTTGACCTCAAAAACTTCGAAAAATCAAAATTTTCAAAAAATTAAAAAACAAAATTACCATGAGTTAGAGCATAAAATTATGATTAAAAAACCCTTATAAAATTTTTTTCTAAGATTCATAATAACGGCACAAAAAATTTTTGAAAACTGAAATTACACAAAAGTGCCTCAAAAAATGGCTGTAACTCAAAAAAATGTCATTGTATCAAATGGTCTGAAGGGGGAAAAATTAGTTAAAATTCTTATAAAAAAGTTTCCTGGACAAAAAAAGCAAATTTAAAAAAAAACAATTTTTGGGTCGAAATTTCCAGAGTACACCCTAGGGAAATTCTCCGAAAAAGGGTTTTTATTTTTTTTTGGAAAATCTTTAAGGCTGAGAGAAAAATCGTTTTAATAAAAGTTGTTGGGCCTAAGAGGGCCTACAATTTGCAAAATATTTCACAATTTTATCCATGACCATTTTCGAGAAAATGCACGAAAACCGATTTTCATTATTTCCCAATTTTCTCTGGAACTATGAAGAAAATTGGTGTTTTTACTATCGCGTTGGATTCTATGTAAGGATGCCTAAAGAAAAGCTAGAACCCCTTTTTCCCCTAAATGAAATATTAGAGGAGCTATGGGCGATTCTTCGAAAACAGCCCAAATTTCGACCTCAAAAATTTCGAAAAATCAAAATTTTCAAAAAGTCAAAAAACAAAATTACCATGAGTTAGAGCATAAAATTATGATTAAAAAACTGGTGGGTGGAAATTTTGGGTAAACATTGTGAATGTCTAGGGAATTGGTATGCGATGAATTACGTGCGCGAGATACAAATAAATCCGCTCGTTTTTTAACCATAACCTCACTATTTATGGTAAACAAACAGGTTTTCGGTTATGGGTTTTGGGGCTGTTTTAGGGTGTAATGGTCACAGTAGGGCCCCAAAATGACTTTTTTATTGGGCAGCGTGGTTGTCGTTAGTTCCCAAGTAAGTGGCATCCTTTAAAACCTTTTTTTTAACAACAATTTTGGTACCAGAAACTTTTCTTTTTTTTTTTGCAAAAACTTGGGTGGTACCTTAAGTACAAAGGGTTTCCTCTTGACTTAAGGCATATGTAGTTACAAGCAGCCTAGAGGGGCTGAAGACCACTTCAAACTCCACGGGTTCTTATGACACCCTCAACAATGACAATTTCCAAAGAAAAATGACCAAAAAAGTCTCAAATTTCTTTCAGACACATTGACCAGGAGCAGTTCCCACTGGACAAGGCCACCCCAGTGATTGCCCGTAAAGGGGACCTACTGATATTCTCCTATCTCCTGGTGCACGGATCCTATTTGAACCTCTCCAAGAGATCCAGACCGATGTTCCTGGCCCAAATCAGGGCAGCGGAAGACGAACCGACCAAAGAAATCCACCGCTCGTACTGCCAAGACATGGTACTGCGGGGGGTAAACGAAAAAATGCCCGCCATTATCACCGAGAGACATGTAAAATAGCCGATTGAATAAATAATTGCACTTTTATCAAAGGTTTAACGGGTGTGTTTTTTTTTCTTTCGATGATATGCAAATTACCCCATTTATAAGAATTAATTAGAGCAAGTTATCTATTCGTAATAAATTATAATAAAAGACAATCGCACGGGAGCCTTGAGAACAACGGTCTAGAAGTCGAGCAACCATCAACCGATGAGGGTCGAAACTCTTCTGTCGCTTCTCGTTGTCTGTTTTTGTGTCGGGGCAGGAGGAGAAGATGATGGTGGTGATGAAGATCTCCACCGCAGCACCTTCGATGAGCAACTCAGTAAGTGGAAATTTGAACGTTTTTGTTGTTACGTAAGTAATAGTTTGCGGGTCGTAGCATGGTCGTTGCCTTTCACGCCACGCTCGGATTAATGTGATACACGGCGGTAGCAGAAGAAATCTTAAAGAAATTCGATTAATTGAGGCATAACCAGTCTCGGAGCCACGCCCACTTTTACGTCATTTTTTGAATCGAAGGTCCATAGGATTTTCAGTAAAAATGGAAATCGGTTGAGTGGCAATTGTTTTATGAGAGGAAAATAAGTTTCTTGCATTGAAAATGCTTTTTAAAAAGAAATTATGGAAAATATGGGTTATGGGATCAAATCTGCAGGGGTGTATCCTAAGGGAAATTGTCTTAAAAAGGTTTTTATTTTTTTTTGGGAAAACTTTGAGGCTGAGAAAAAAAGTGTTTTAATAAAAGTTATTGAGCCTAAGAAGGGCTATTATTTGCAAAATATTTCACTTTTGTATTTATGGCCGTTTTCGAGAAAATTTGGGAAAACTGGTTTTCATATTTTCCCAATTTTCTCTGAAATTATGAGGAAAATTGGTGTTTTTCTTTTGGCATTGGGTTCTATATATGGGTGCCCAAAATAATGCTAGAACACCTTTTTGCTCTAAATTCAATACTAAGGGAGCTAGGGAGGATTTTTTGAAAACGACCCAAATTTTGACAAACTTAAATTTTGGAAAAATTCAAAAAATAAAATTACAGTAAGGTAGAGGGTTAAATAAGCATCAAAAAATCTTAATAACATTTTTTTCTAAACTGGATAATAACGACACAAAAAAATTTTGAAAAATTATTTCCTCAAAAAATAACCTCAAAAATTGGCTATAACTCAAAAACTTTTTAAGCAGGTAATGCTTTAAGAGGGGGAAATGTGTTAGAATTGCTGTAGGTAAGTTTCCAGAATCAAAAATGCAAATTTAAAAAAATCGATTTTTGACCCAAAATTTGCAGGGTACACCCCAGGGAAATTCTCCGAAAAAGGGATTTTATTTTTTTTTTAAAAATCTTTGAGGCTGAGAGAAAAATTGTTTTAACAAAAGTTATATGGCTTAAAGAGTTTTATCATTTGCAAAATATTTCATATTTTTATCTATTGCCATTTTCGAGAAAATTGAAGAAAACCTATTTTCATATTTTCCCAATTTTCTCTGAAACTATGAGGAAAATTCATGTTTTTCTTTTTGCATTAGGTTCTATGTAAGGGTGCCTACAAAAAAGCTAGAATACATTTTTGCCGTAAAATGCATACTAAGGGAGTTATGGAGGATTTTCTGAAAATGGGTCAAATTTTGACCTCAAAAATTTCGAAAAATTTAAATTTTGAAAAATTAAAAAAATAAAATTACCGTTAGGTAGAGGGTTAAATAGGTATCAAAAAACCCTTATAACATTTTTTTCTAAACTGAATAATAACGGCGCAAAAAATTTTTGAAAAATTATTTCCTCAAAAAATACCTCAAAAATTGGCTATAACTCAAAAAATTGTCAAGAAGGAAACGCTTTGAGGGGTGAAAATGTGTTAGAATTGCTATAAGTGAGTTCTCAGAATCAAAAATGCAAATTTAAAAAAATCGATTTTTGGGTCAAAATTTGACCCAAAAAACCCAGGGAAATTCTCCAAAAAAGGGTTTTTATTTTTTTTTGAAAAATCTTTGAGGCTGAGAGAAAAATTGTTTTAACAAAAGTTATCGGGCTTAAAGAGTTCTACCATTTGCAAAATATTTCATACTTATACCTATGATCGTTTTCGAAAAAAATTAAAAAAACCGATTTTCATATTTTCCCAATTTTCTTGAAAACTGTGAAAAAAATTTGTAGTTTTCTTATTGCGTTGGGATCTATGTAAGGGTGCCTACAAAAAAGCTAGAATACATTTTTTCCGTAAAATGCATACTAAGGAAATTATGGGGGATTTTTTGAAAATGGGTCAAATTTTGACCTCAAAAATTTCGAAAAATTAAAATTTTGAAAAATTAAAAAAATAAAATTACCGTGAGGTAGAGGGTTAAATAGGTATCAAAAAACCCTTATAACATTTTTTTCTAAAATTAATAATAACAGCGCAAAAAATTTTTGAAAATTTATTTCCTCAAAAATTGACTCTAAACTCAAAAAAAATCGGCGTATTTAGTGGCTTAAGGGTGAAAAATGGCTTAGAATACTGTAAAATAACTTTCCTGAACAAAAAATGCAAATTTAAAAAAATCGATTTTTGACCCAAAATTTACAGGGTACACCCTAGGGAAATTCTCCAAAAAAGGGTTTTTATTTTTTTTTTTTAAATCTTTGAGGCTGAGAGAAAAATTGTTTTAATAAAAGTTATCGGGCTTAAGGAGTTCTATCATTTGCAAAAATTTTGATATTTATACCTATGATCGTTTTCGAAAAAAATTCAAAAAACTGATTTTTGTATTTTCCCAATTTTCTCGGAAACTATGAGGAAAATTAGTAGTTTTCTTATTGCGTTGGGATCTATGTAAGGGTGCTTACAAAAAAGCTAAAATACATTTTTTCCGTAAAATGCATACTAAGGGAGTTATGGAGGATTTTTTGAAAATGGGTCAAATTTTGACCTCAAAAATTTCGAAAAATTTAAAAAATAAAATTACCGTAAAGTAGAGGGTTAAATAAGTGTCAAAAAATCTTAATAACATTTTTTTCTAAACTGGATATTAACGACACAAAAAATTTTTGAAAAATTATTTCCTCAAAAATACCTCAAAAATTGGCTATAACTCAAAAACTTTTTAAGTAGGTTATGCTTTAAGAGGGGGAAATGTGTTAGAATTGCTGTAGGTAAGTTTCCAAAACCAAAAATGCAAATTTAAAAAAATCGATTTTTGTGTCAAAATTTGCAGGGTGTACCCCAGGGAAATTCTCCAAAAAACGGTTTTTAATTTTTTTTAGGAAATCTTTGAGGCTGAGAGAAAAATTGTTTTAACAAAAGTTATCGGGCTTAAGGAGTTCTACCATTTGCAAAATATTTCACATTTTCATCTATTGCCATTTTCGAGAAAATTGAAGAAAACCATATTTCATATTTTCCCAATTTTCTCTAAAACTATGAGGAAAATTCATGTTTTTCTTTTTGCATTAGGTTCTATGTAAGGGTGCCTACAAAAAAGCTAGAATACATTTTTTCCGTAAAATGCATACTAAGGGAGTTATGGAGGATTTTTTGAAAATGGGTCAAATTTTGACCTCATAAATTTCGAAAAATTAAAATTTTGAAGAATTAAAAAAATAAAATTACCGTTAGGTAGAGGGTTAAATAGACATCAAAAAACCCTTATAACATTTTTTTCTAAACTGAATAATAACGACACAAAAAATTTTTGAAAAATTATTTCCTTAAAAAATACCTCAAAAACTGGCTATAACTCAAAAAATTGTTAAGAAGGAAACGCTCTGAGGGGTGAAAATGTGTTAGAATTGCTATAAGTGAGTTTCCAGAACCAAAAATGCAAATTTAAAAAAACCGACTTTTGACCCAAAATTTGCAGGGTACACCCTAGGGAAATTCTCCAAAAAATGGTTTTTATTTTTTTTTGGAAAATCTGTGAGGCTGAGAGAAAAATTGTTTTAACAAAAGTTATCGGGCTTAAAGAGTTCTACCATTTGCAAAATATTTCATACTTATACCTATGATCGTTTTCGAAAAAAAATCAAAAAACCGATTTTCATATTTTCCCAATTTTCTTGAAAACTGTGAAAAAAATTTGTAGTTTTCTTATTGCGTTGGGATCTATGTAAGGGTGCCTACAAAAAAGCTAGAATACATTTTTTCCGTAAAATGCATACTAAGGAAATTATGGGGGATTTTTTGAAAATGGGTCAAATTTTGACCTCAAAAATTTCGAAAAATTAAAATTTTGAAAAATTAAAAAAATAAAATTACCGTGAGGTAGAGGGTTAAATAGGTATCAAAAAACCCTTATAACATTTTTTTCTAAAATTAATAATAACAGCGCAAAAAATTTTTGAAAATTTATTTCCTCAAAAATTGACTCTAAACTCAAAAAAAATCGGCGTATTTAGTGGCTTAAGGGTGAAAAATGGCTTAGAATACTGTAAAATAACTTTCCTGAACAAAAAATGCAAATTTAAAAAAATCGATTTTTGACCCAAAATTTACAGGGTACACCCTAGGGAAATTCTCCAAAAAAGGGTTTTTATTTTTTTTTTTTAAATCTTTGAGGCTGAGAGAAAAATTGTTTTAATAAAAGTTATCGGGCTTAAGGAGTTCTATCATTTGCAAAAATTTTGATATTTATACCTATGATCGTTTTCGAAAAAAATTCAAAAAACTGATTTTTGTATTTTCCCAATTTTCTCGGAAACTATGAGGAAAATTAGTAGTTTTCTTATTGCGTTGGGATCTATGTAAGGGTGCTTACAAAAAAGCTAAAATACATTTTTTCCGTAAAATGCATACTAAGGGAGTTATGGAGGATTTTTTGAAAATGGGTCAAATTTTGACCTCAAAAATTTCGAAAAATTTAAAAAATAAAATTACCGTAAAGTAGAGGGTTAAATAAGTGTCAAAAAATCTTAATAACATTTTTTTCTAAACTGGATATTAACGACACAAAAAATTTTTGAAAAATTATTTCCTCAAAAATACCTCAAAAATTGGCTATAACTCAAAAACTTTTTAAGTAGGTTATGCTTTAAGAGGGGGAAATGTGTTAGAATTGCTGTAGGTAAGTTTCCAAAACCAAAAATGCAAATTTAAAAAAATCGATTTTTGTGTCAAAATTTGCAGGGTGTACCCCAGGGAAATTCTCCAAAAAACGGTTTTTAATTTTTTTTAGGAAATCTTTGAGGCTGAGAGAAAAATTGTTTTAACAAAAGTTATCGGGCTTAAGGAGTTCTACCATTTGCAAAATATTTCACATTTTCATCTATTGCCATTTTCGAGAAAATTGAAGAAAACCATATTTCATATTTTCCCAATTTTCTCTAAAACTATGAGGAAAATTCATGTTTTTCTTTTTGCATTAGGTTCTATGTAAGGGTGCCTACAAAAAAGCTAGAATACATTTTTTCCGTAAAATGCATACTAAGGGAGTTATGGAGGATTTTTTGAAAATGGGTCAAATTTTGACCTCATAAATTTCGAAAAATTAAAATTTTGAAGAATTAAAAAAATAAAATTACCGTTAGGTAGAGGGTTAAATAGACATCAAAAAACCCTTATAACATTTTTTTCTAAACTGAATAATAACGACACAAAAAATTTTTGAAAAATTATTTCCTTAAAAAATACCTCAAAAACTGGCTATAACTCAAAAAATTGTTAAGAAGGAAACGCTCTGAGGGGTGAAAATGTGTTAGAATTGCTATAAGTGAGTTTCCAGAACCAAAAATGCAAATTTAAAAAAACCGACTTTTGACCCAAAATTTGCAGGGTACACCCTAGGGAAATTCTCCAAAAAATGGTTTTTATTTTTTTTTGGAAAATCTGTGAGGCTGAGAGAAAAATTGTTTTAACAAAAGTTATCGGGCTTAAAGAGTTCTACCATTTGCAAAATATTTCATACTTATACCTATGATCGTTTTCGAAAAAAAATCAAAAAACCGATTTTCATATTTTCCCAATTTTCTTGAAAACTGTGAAAAAAATTGGTAGTTTTCTTATTGCGTTGGGATCTATGTAAGGGTGCCTACAAAAAAGCTAGTATACATTTTTTCCGTAAAATGCATACTAAGGGAGTTATGGAGGATTTTTTGAAAATGGGTCAAATTTTGACCTCAAAAATTTCGAAAAATTAAAATTTTGAAAAAAATTAAAAAAAAAATTCCATAAGGTGGAGGGTTAAATTAGCACCAAAAAAGCCTTATAACACTTTTTTCTAACTTTCATAGGAAGAGCACAAAAAATTTTTGAAAAATTATTTCCTCAAAAAATACCTCAAAAATTGGCTATAACTCAAAAAATTGTTAAGAAGGAAACGCTTTGAGGGGTGAAAATGTGTTAGAATTGCTATAAGTGAGTTTCCAGAACCAAAAATACAAATTTAAAAAAACCGACTTTTGACCCAAAATTTGCAGGGTACACCCTAGGGAAATTCTCCAAAAAATGGTTTTTATTTTTTTTTGGAAAATCTGTGAGGCTGAGAGAAAAATTGTTTTAACAAAAGTTATCGGGCTTAAAGAGTTGTACCATTTGCAAAATATTTCACATTTTTGTCTATTGCCATTTTCGAGAAATTTCAAGAAAACCTATTTTCATATTTTCCCAATTTTCTCTAAAACTATGAGGAAAATTCATGTTTTTCTTTTTGCATCAGACTCTATGTAAGGGTGCCTACAAAAAAGCTAGAATACATTTTTGCCGTAAAATGCATACTTAGGGAGTTATGGAGGATTTTCTGAAAATGGGTCAAATTTTGACCTCAAATATTTCGAAAAATTTAAATTTTGAAAAATTAAAAAAATAAAATTACCGTTAGGTAGAGGGTTAAATAGACGTCAAAAAACCCTTATAACATTTTTTTCTAAACTGAATAATAACGGCGCAAAAAATTTTTGAAAGTTGAATTCCTCAAAAAAAACTTAAAAATTGACTCTAAACTCAAAAAAATGCGGCGTAATAGGGGGATTAGGGTGATAGATGGCTTGGAATACTTTAAAATAACTTTTCTGAACAAAAAATGCAAATTTAAAAAAATCGATTTTTGACCCAAATTTTGCAGGGAATACCCTAGGGAAATTCTCCAAAAAACGGTTTTTATTTTTTTTTAGGAAATCTTTAAGGCTAAGAGAAAAATTGTGTTAACAGAAGTTATTGGGCCTTAGGAGGGCTATCATTTGCAAAATATTTCATTTTTTTATTTATGACCGTTTTCGAGAAAACTCACAAAAACCGATTTTCATATTTTTCCAATTTTCTCGGAAACTATGAAAAAAATTGGTGTTTTTATTGTTGCATTGGATTCTATGCAAGAGTGTCTAAAAAAAAGCTAGAATACCTTTTTGCTCTAAAACGCATAATAAGAAAGTTATGGGCGATTCATTGAAAACGACCCAAATTTTGACCTCAAAAATTTCGAAAAATTAAAATTAAAAAAAAATCAAAAAATAAAATTACCGTGAGATAGAGCATTAAATTAGCAACAAAAAAGCTTTATAACACTTTTCTCTAAATTCGATAATAACGCCAGAAAAAAAATCAGAAAATGTATTTTAGGGAAATTCTCTAAAAAAAAAGGTTTCATTTTTTTTTTTTTTTTAAATGAGGATTCCTTGAAAAAATACTAAAAATCCACAAAAAAAAACAGTCTCAACCTCTTCATATTATAACCCCTCACCACCCAAAAACTCCCGAAAAACCATTTCTAGAAACCCTGGAAAAACAGTTCGCGAACCACCTCGGCATCCACCGGTACCGCCCCATGGAAGTACCGAAATTCAAAGACCTCCTGGACCTGACCGGGATCACCCAGGAACTACAGACCCGCACCTTCACGAACAACATCCAGGACCGGATCATATGCGGGGCCTGTCAGGCCCTTATAAGGAACCTGCAACGTAACGCGATCACCATCGAGGTGGTCGGTACCGCCATCTGTAAACTGTATATCTCGCTAAACACTTGGACCCTTAACGATTTTTGCCAGCAGGTGGTCAGGGTGAATAAGGTATATGAGGGGGGATGTGAGTGAGTAAAGTGCACCTAAAGTCCCCAATTTTCCAGCCGATTCTGGAATATATCGTGAAAAACAGTCGAATCCTCACGCCCGAGTACGCCTGCTCCGTACTGCTGCAAAACGAGAACTGCTACATCCACCATCCCTCTTTGAGCTGGAGACTGGAGATGCCCGAGGGAGGCCCCACCCTGCCCACAAAGGTGCTGAACCCATTTTAACCCTTTATCGAAGCTTGAATTCAACTGTTTCAGCCCCCATCCCCCCCGGGGGACCTGACTAGACCCTTGAAAGTACTGCACCTATCAGACTTCCACGTTTCCCACGACTACGAAGTGGGCGGGATCTCGAACTGCGGGTACCCGGTTTGCTGTAAACGGGGCCTAGGGAACCCGATTAAAGGGCGGGACGCGGGTCCCTGGGGCGACTACAACTGCGACATCCCCCCCTGGTTCTACGCGAACACCCTCAACTACATCAACAACACCCACCGGGACATCGACCTGATCTACTTCACCGGCGACATCGTCGACCACTCGATCTGGAGGGCGTCCGAGGAGGAAAACGCGCGGGAAATCGCTCACGTTTTCCGACAATTGGCCGAATCGTTTCCGAACGTGGCGGTACTGCCGGCCATAGGGAACCACGAGTCGGTACCGTTGAATATTTTCGCCCCGCCGTACGTTACCGAACCGGGATTGACGCAACGGTGGCTCTACGAGCTCGATGGGGATCTGTGGTCCAGGTGGATCCCCAAGGAGGCCGTGGCGAACGTGAGGAGGCAGGGGTACTTCTCGGTACTGGCCAATCACAAGTTACGGGTCATTGTATTGAATAATAACGTGTGTTATATATATAATTGGTGAGTATAGACCGGGAGTTCCCCCAAAATCGAGTCAGAAAAAGAAAATTGCTTGTAACTTTTTTATTATTTTAGTTAGGAGGGTGATTCAAATAGTGAGGGATTGAGAAAGGTTAAAGGGTCATTTTATGTCTCTATACATTTTTTTAAAAATAATTACTTTTTGAGAAATTGCCGAAAATCGAGTCAGACAGTTGGAAAAAAAATTGTCCTCTAACAAAATTGCCTGTAACTTTTTTATTGTTTTAGTTAGGAGGGTGATTTAAATAGTGAGGGATTAAGAAAGGTTAAAGGGTCATTTTATGTCTCTATACATTTTTTGAGAAATAATTACTTTTTGAGAAATTGCCCGAAATCGAGTCGGACAGTTGGAAAAAAAATTGTCCTCTAACAAAATTGCCTGTAACTTTTTTATTATTTTAGTTAGGAGGGTGATTTAAATAGTGAGGGATTGAGAAAGGTTAAAGGATCACTTTATGTCTCTATAAATTTTTTGAGAAATAATTACTTTTTGAGAAATCCCCCAAAATGGAGTCAGACAGTTGTAAAAAAAATTGTCCTCTAACAAAATTGCCTGTAACTTCTTTATTATTTTAGTTAGGAGGGTGATTTAAATAGTGAGGGATTGAGAGAGGCTAAAGGGTCATTTTATGTCTCTATAAATTTTTTGAGAAATAATTACTTTTTGAGAAATTGCCCAAAATCGAGTCAGACAGTTGGAAAAAAAATTGTCCTCTAACAAAATTGCCTGTAACTTTTTTAATATTTTAGTTAGGAGGGTGAATTAAATAGTGAGGGATTGAGAAAGGTTAAAGGGTCATTTTATGTCTCTATAAATTTTTTGAGAAATAATTACTTTTTGAGAAATTGCTCGAAATCGAGTCGGACAGTTGGAAAAAAAATTGTTCTTTAACAAAATTGCCTGTAACTTTTTTATTATTTTAGTTAGGAGGGTGATTTAAATAGGGAGGGATTGAGAGAGGTTAAAGGGTCATTTTATGACTCTATAAATTTTTTGAGAAATAATTACTTTTTGAGAAATCCCCCAAAATGGAGTCAGACAGTTGTAAAAAAAATTGTCCTCTAACAAAATTGCCTGTAACTTCTTTATTATTTTAGTTAGGAGGGTGATTTAAATAGTGAGGGATTGAGAGAGGCTAAAGGGTCATTTTATGTCTCTATAAATTTTTTGAGAAATAATTACTTTTTGAGAAATTGCCCAAAATCGAGTCAGACAGTTGGTAAAAAAATTGTCCTCTAACAAAATTGCCTGTAACTTTTTTATTATTTTAGTTAGGACGGTGATTTAAATAGGGAGGGATTGAGAGAGGTTAAAGGGTCATTTTATGTCTCTACAAATTTTTTGAGAAATAATTACTTTTTGAGAAATTGCCCAAAATCGAGTCAGACAGTTGGAAAAAAAATTGTCCTCTAACAAAATTACCTGTAGGTTCTTTATTATTTTAGTTAGGAGGGTGATTTAAATAGTGAGGGATTGAGAAAGGTTAAAGGATCACTTTATGTCTCTATAAATTTTTTGAGAAATAATTACTTTTTGAGAAATCCCCCAAAATGGAGTCAGACAGTTGTAAAAAAAATTGTCCTCTAACAAAATTGCCTGTAACTTCTTTATTATTTTAGTTAGGAGGGTGATTTAAATAGTGAGGGATTGAGAGAGGCTAAAGGGTCATTTTATGTCTCTATAAATTTTTTGAGAAATAATTACTTTTTGAGAAATTGCCCAAAATCGAGTCAGACAGTCGAAAAAAAAATTGTCCTCTAACAAAATTGCCTGTAACTTTTTTATTATTTTAGTTAGGAGGGTGATTTAAATAGTGAGGGATTGAGAGAGGTTAAAGGGTCATTTTATGTCTCTATAAATTTTTTGAGAAATAATTACTTTTTGAGAAATTGCCCAAAATCGTGTCAGACAGTTGGAATAAAAATTGTCCTCTAACAAAATTGCTTGTAACTTTTTTATTATTTTAGTTAGGAGGATGATTTAAATAGTGAGGGATTGAGAAAGGCTAAAGGGTCATTTTATGTCTCTATAAATTTTTTGAGAAATATTTACTTTTTGAGAAATCCCCCAAAATGGAGTCAGACAGTTGGAAAAAAAATTGTCCTCTAACAAAATTGCCTGTAACTTTTTTAATATTTTAGTTAGGAGGGTGATTTAAACAGGGAGGGATTGAGAAAGGTTAAAGGGTCATTTTATGTCTCTATAAATTTTTTGAGAAATAATTCCTTTTTGAGAAATCCCCCAAAATGGAGTCGGACAGTTGGAAAAAAAATTGTCCTCTAACAAAATTGCCTGTAACTTTTTTAATATTTTAGTTAGGAGGGTGATTTAAACAGGGAGGGATTGAGAAAGGTTAAAGGGTCATTTTATGTCTCTATAAATTTTTTGAGAAATAATTACTTTTTGAGAAATTGCCCAAAATCGAGTCAGACAGTCGAAAAAAAAATTGTCCTCTAACAAAATTGCCTGTAACTTTTTTATTATTTTAGTTAGGAGGGTGATTTAAATAGTGAGGGATTGAGAGAGGTTAAAGGGTCATTTTATGTCTCTATAAATTTTTTGAGAAATAATTACTTTTTGAGAAATTGCCCAAAATCGTGTCAGACAGTTGGAATAAAAATTGTCCTCTAACAAAATTGCTTGTAACTTTTTTATTATTTTAGTTAGGAGGGTGATTTAAACAGGGAGGGATTGAGAAAGGTTAAAGGGTCATTTTATGTCTCTATAAATTTTTTGAGAAATAATGACTTTTTGAGAAATCCCCCAAAATGGAGTCAGACAGTTGGAAAAAAAATTGTTCTCTAACAAAATTGCCTGTAACTTTTTTATTATTTTAGTTAGGAGGGTGATTTAAATAGTGAGGGATTGAGAGAGGTTAAAGGGTCATTTTATGTTTCTATAAATTTTTTGAGAAATAATTACTTTTTGAGAAATCCCCCAAAATGGAGTCAGACAGTTGGAAAAAAAATTGTCCTCTAACAAAATTGCCTGTAACTTTTTTAATATTTTAGTTAGGAGGGTGATTTAAACAGGGAGGGATTGAGAAAGGTTAAAGGGTCATTTTGTCTCTATAAATTTTTTGAGAAATAATTACTTTTTGAGAAATTGCCTAAAATCGAGTCAGACAGTTGGAAAAAAATTGTCCTCTAACAAAATTGCCTGTAACTTTTTTAATATTTTAGTTAGGAGGGTGATTTAAACAGGGAGGGATTGAGAAAGGTTAAAGGGTCATTTTATGTCTCTATAAATTTTTTGAGAAATAATTACTTTTTGAGAAATTGCCCAAAATCGAGTCAGACAGTTGGAAAAAAAATTGTCCTCTAACAAAATTGCCTGTAACTTTTTTACTATTTTAGTTAGGAGGGTGATTGAAATAGTGAGGGATTGAGAAAGGTTAAAGGATCATTTTATGTCTTTATAAATTTTTTGAGAAATAATTACTTTTTGAGAAATTGCCCAAAATCGAGTCAGACAGTTGGAAAAAAAATTGTCCTCTAACAAAGTTGCCTGTAACTTTTTTATTATTCTAGTTAGGAGGGTGATTTAAATAGTGAGGGATTGAGAAGGGTTAAAGGGTCATTTTATGTTTCTATAAATTTTTTGAGAAATAATTTCTTTTTGAGAAATTGCCCAAAATCGAGTCAGACAGTTGGTAAAAAAATTGTCCTCTAACAAAATTGCCTGTAACTTTTTTATTATTCTAGTTAGGAGGGTGATTTAAATAGTGAGGGATTGAGAGAGGCTAAAGGGTCATTTTATGTCTCTACAAATTTTTTGAGAAATAATTACTTTTTGAGAAATTGCCCAAAATCGAGTCAGACAGTTGGAAAAAAAATTGTCCTCTAACAAAATTACCTGTAGGTTCTTTATTATTTTAGTTAGGAGGGTGATTTAAATAGTGAGGGATTGAGAGAGGTTAAAGGGTCATTTTATGTCTCTACAAATTTTTTGAGAAATAATTACTTTTTGAGAAATTGCCCAAAATCGAGTCAGACAGTTGGAAAAAAAATTGTCCTCTAACAAAATTGCCTGTAACTTTTTTAATATTTTAGTTAGGAGGGTGATTTAAATAGTGAGGGATTGAGAGAGGTTAAAGGGTCATTTTATGTTTCTATAATTTTTTTGAGAAATAATTCCTTTTTGAGAAATCCCCCAAAATGGAGTCGGACAGTTGGAAAAAAAATTGTCCTCTAACAAAATTGCCTGTAACTTTTTTATTATTTTAGTTAGGAGGATGATTTAAATAGTGAGGGATTGAGAGAGGCTTAAGGGTCAGTTTATGTCTCTATAAATTTTTTGAGAAATAATTACTTTTTGAGAAATTGCCCAAAATCGAGTCAGACAGTTGGAAAAAAAATTGTCCTCTAACAAAATTGCCTGTAACTTTTTTAATATTTTAGTTAGGAGAGTGATTTAAATAGTGAGGGATTGAGAAATGTTAAAGGGTCATTTTATGTCTCTATAAATTTTTTGAGAAATAATTACTGTTTGAGCAATTGCCCAAAATGGAGTCAGACAGTTGGAAAAAAAATTGTCCTCTAACAAAATTGCCTGTAACTTCTTTAGTATTTTAGTTAGGAGTTTTAGTAGTTAAATTTATGCACAGGTGGCTGTTGTACGACACTCACTTTCTTAAGGAACAACTCGAGTTCCTCAAAACCGAACTAACCGAGGCAGAGAGTCACGGACAATTCGTCCACATCGTGGCTCACGTGTTCCCGGGGGATAAGGAGTGCATCGAGCCCTGGGAGGTCAATTACAACTCCCTGATAACCAGGTACTTCATCATGCATAATATGCCCCCCAATGCACCCCCTTTTACTGAAAGGGTCAATTTATTGCAGGTTTTCCCACATAATCAAGGGGCAATTCTTCGGGCACACCCACACCGACGGTCTCAAGGTGTTTTACAGTAAAATCGACGGGAGCCCCATTAACGTGGGGTTTAACGGGGCTAGTCTGACCCCCTACACCAAATACAACCCCAATTACAAGATAATTAGCGTAGACCCAGTTACTTTTGACGTTCTGGATGTTGAAACGTACAGTTTCAACTTGACCGAGGCGAATCTGTACTCCCACAGGACCCCGCTCTGGAAGAGACTCTACTCCCTAAAGGAGGCCTACGATTTAAGCGATTTATTCCCGGAGAACTTTGATATGTTGGCCAAGAGGTTGCGGGAGGACCGTCATTTGTTCGATCAGTATTGGAGGTTTTACGTGAGGGAGGGAGACGCCTCTTTGCGGGACGGTTGCAACCAGGACTGTCGTGAGGAATTATTGGAGAGCATCACGAGGACGGAATCCCTTAGCACATGAGGAGAATAAATACAGTTTTCTCACACTATTCAGTTGTTTTTTTTTTTTCTATTCTTAATTCTCGGGAAAGTCAATTAGGAAAATGGCATTTAACAAGAGTAATGGTCCCATTTAACTCGGGCAGCAGTAAAACAGTTGCAACTGTTTCCCTTTTACGATTATGCACCCCATTACGATGGTCGTTAATTAGATTTTCCGGTGGGTGGGGGGGGGTTGGAGGGAGGAAAACAAAAGAAAAACTTCACGCAACTAAAAACGATCCATTAATTGTGACACCCGCGAACAAACGAAACTTTCTCGGACAAGTTAATGGTTAAATTGTAAATTATAGTCGATTTATAATACCTGGAAATATAATAAATTTCTCTGGAAGTTTTGGGCAGGGGGGGGCGTGGGAAGGGGTTAAAGGGAACTCCGGGAACTATTCCGGGAGTTTACCGGAGAGCGTATTCTCGCGAGAAGTTTCCCTAAAGTAACGGAAACTTTTTGGTTTATCACGCGTTACGCCCTCGCAGATTAATTAATGTTCGTTTTCCCTCAATAAAAAAACCTCAAAAAAAAAAACAAAAGATGAACTTGCTCGTGACGTCATAGTGGAAAATGACTTTGAGGTCATTGTTCAATTCTTTGGGGAAATTGAGGGAGATGCTCTATTTTTTTCCAAGCAGTTGAGGTCAGTTTTCAATTGTTTCTTGGAAGATGAAGTAGTGTCTGATGGTTCTTCAATTCCTTGAATAATTTTTCATTTCTTCCAGGCAGTTGAGGAGATTTTTCAATTGTTTTTTGGCAATGGGAGGCTGCTTTTAAGTGCCTCAAGTTCCTGGAATAATTTTTCATTTCTTCCAGGCAGTTGAGGCCATTTTTCAATTGTTTTCAGGCAATTAGAGGCTGCTTTTAAGTGCCTCAAGTTCCTGGAATAATTTTTCATTTCTTCCAGGCAGTTGAGGCCATTTTTCAATTGTTTTCAGGCAATTAGAGGCTGCTTTTAAGTGCCTCAAGTTCCTGGAATAATTTTTCATTTCTTCCAGGCAGTTGAGGTCATTTCTCAATTGTTTTCAGGCAATGGGAAGCTGCTTTTAAGTGCCTCAAGTTCCTGGAATAATTTTTCATTTCTTCCAGGCAGTTGAGGACATTTTTCAATTGTTTGAACGCAATTAGAGGCTGCTTTTAAGTGCCTCAAGTTCCTGGAATAATTTATTAATTTCTTCTAGGCAGTTGAGGTCATTTTTCAATTGTTTCCTGGCAGTTGAAGTAGTTTTTCATTTGTCTCAAGCTCCTGGAATCGTTTTCTCATTCCTCTGATAACAATTCAGGACCTTTTTCAATTGTTTCTTGGTACTTGACGTAGTTTTTTATGGTTCTTAAGTTTCTGGAATAATTTTTATTTATCCAAGAAAATTGAGGCCATTTTTCAATTGTTTTCAGGCAATTGAAGTCTATTTCCAAGTGCCTCAAGTTCCTGGAATAATTCATTAACTTTTTCCAGGCAGTTGAGGCCATTTTTCAATTGTTTCTTCGCAGTTGAAGTAGTTTTTCATGGTTCTTGATTTAGTGGAATAATTTTTTTATTTTCCAAGGAATTTGAGGTCATTTTTCAATTGTTTTAACGCAATTGAAGGCTGCTTTTAAGTGCCTCAAGATCCTGGAATCATTTTTCATTTCTTCCAGACAGTTGAGGACATTTTTCAATTGTTTCCTGACAGTTGAAGTAGTTTTTCATTTGTCTCAAGTTCCTGGAATCGTCTTCTCATTCCTCTGATAACAATTGAGGACCTTTTTCAATTGTTTCTTGGTACTTGACGTAGTTTTTCATGGTTCTTAAGTTCCTGGAATAATTTTTAGTTTTCCAAGAAAACTGAGGACATTTTTCAATTGTTTTCGGGCACTTGAATCAGTTTTTCATGTGTTCCAAGTTCCTACAATAATTTTTATTTTTCCCGAATAAATTGAGGACGTTTTTCAATTGTTTTGAGGTAGTTGGACTTTATTTGAATGTACATTAGTTTCCTGGAATAATTTTTTATTTCTTCCAGGCAGTTGAGGACATTTTTCAATTGTTTCCTGGCAATTGAATCAGTTTTTCATTGGTCTCAAGTTCCTGGAATAATTTTTCACTTTTTCCAGGCAATCGAGGTCATTCTTTAGTTGTTTTCGGGCAATTGGAGACTGTTTCTAAATGCTTCAAATTCCTGGAATAATTTTCCATTTTTCCAGGCAGTTGGAGGTCACTTTACAATTGTTTCCTGACAGTTTTGAAGTAGTTTTTCATTTGTTTCAAGTGCCTGGAATTATTTTCTCATGTCTCCGAGGAAATTGAAATAATTTTCCAATTGTTTACTGACAGTTTAGATCATTTTTCAATTGTTTTTTGGCAATCGGAGGTTGCTTTTAAGTGCCTCAAGTTCCTGGAATAATTTTTCATTTCTTCCCAGACAGTTGAGGTCATTCCTCAATTGTTTTCGGGCAGTAAAAGTAGTTTTTCATTTGTCTCAAATTCCTGGAATTATTTTTCATTTTTTCCGAGGAAATTGCAGACGCTTTTCAATTGTTTTCAGGTAGTTGCGTTCTATTTGTGCGCGCCTTGAATTCCTGGAATAATTTTTCATTTCTTCCAGGCAGTTGAGGTCACTTTTCAATTGTTTCCTGACAGTTGAAGTAGTTTTTCATTTGTTTCAAGTGCCTGTAATTATTTTCTCATTTCTCCGAGGAAATTCAGGTCATTTTTCAATTGTTTTCGGGCAATTTGAGACTGTTTCTAAATGCCTCAAATTCCTGGAATAATTGTCCATTTCTTCCAGGCAGTTGAGGTAATTTTTCAATTGTTTCCTGACAGTTTTCAAGTAGTTTTTCATTTGTTTCAAGTGCCTGAAATTATTTTCTCATTTCTCCGAGGAAATTGAAGTAATTTTTCAATTGTTTACTGACAGTTGAGGACATTTTCAATTGTTTTTTGGCAGTTGATGTAATTTTTTATGGTTCTTAAGTTCCTGGAATAATTTTTATTTTTCCAAGAATATTGAGGCCATTTTTCAATTGTTTTCAGGCAATTAGAGGCTGCTTTTAAGTGCCTCAAGTTCCTGGAATAATTTATTAATTTCTTCCAGGCAGTTGAGGTCATTTTTCAATTGTTTTAACGCAATTGGAGGCTGCTTTTAAGTGCCTCAAGTTCCTGGAATAATTTTTTATTTCTTCCAGGCAGTTGGAGGTCACTTTTCAACTGTTTCCTGACAGTTTTGAAGTAGTTCTTCATTTGTTTCAAGTACCTGGAATTATTTTCTTATTTCTTCCAGGAAATTCAGGTCATTTTTCAATTGTTTTGGAGTAATTGGAGACTTCCATTTTTTCCAGGCAGTTGGAGGTCACTTTTCAATTGTTTCCTGACAGTTTTGAAGTAGTTTTTCATTTGTTTCAAGTGCCTGGAAGTATTTTCTCATTTCTTCCAGGCAGTTGAGGTCATTTTTCAATTGTTTCCTGACAGTTTTGAAGTAGTTTTTCATTTGTTTCAAATGCCTGGAAGTATTTTCTCATTTCTCCGAGGAAATTGAAGTAATTTTTCAATTGTTTTCAAACATTTGGAGTCGTTTTTCATTTGTTTCAAATTCTTGGAATCATTTTTCATTTTTTATGAGGAAATTGAGGTCATTCTTCAATTGTTTTCAGACAGTTGGACTTTATGTCTATAGGCCTCAAATTCCTGTAATTATTTTTCATTTTTTCCAAAGAAATTGCGGTCATTTTTCAAGGTTATGTCAAAGTTTAAGTATATAAAGTGGAGATTTCTTTAGTGACCACCAGTTTAAGTAAAGATTTCTCGAAAACCGTTACAGATACGAGGAAAATCATTGGAATCATTCTTGTAGGGCAGCACCTAGACTACAACTTTAGTCCCTAGGGAAAGTTCGATAGGAGCTGAGATATTTGGCAAACAAGGCCGGTCCACCCAAAGTGTCCTGTGTAGAGCCTGTGTCCATAGATAGATAAGAAAAACTACCGAAATTATTTTTATAAAACATCTCTTAAGCAACAATTTCACTTTCTCTCTCTCTCTAGGAAAATTCGAATAGGACCAATGGGAGCACGGTTAAAATAAAATCTCTTCTTCAGCGGGGCGTGAAGCCCCACCAGTTAATTCACGCTCTGTCGCACTTCCTTCCGCCCCATCCTCGACGTTTCACATTTTTTTAATTTCATTGTTATTCATCATCATCAACAACAACAACGTGCAGCAAGTGACCATACTGGGGCAGGACGCTCGCACTCACACTCCTCGACTTAATTCATAATAAGCGAACAATTGAACGTCGTTAAGTGGAAAAGTGCGTGGGGTCATCAAAAAAAAAAAAAATGTTTTCGTGTTACTGCCGTGCATAAAAAATGGGCGACGGACTGACTCTCGCGGGGACCAAAGTCCTCCTGGCCATCGTCAATTTTCTGTTGCTGGTAAGTCTTCAACTGTTTCCACCCTCCCCCCCCCCCGCATTTTTTGGGATCTAAAATTAATTCCAGGCAAGCGGGTTCGCCCTTGTCTCCGGGGGGATGCTGGTGCTCTTCGACAACGAGCGCATCCTCGTTTCGAAACTTTTGGCCTCCTCGGGACCCTTCGCCGACCTGCCGCAACCCTATTTCTACTACGTGGCCATCGGATTGGCCCTGTTGGGCCTCACCCTGGCCGCCGCGGGCATCTTGGGCTGCTGGGCCTCCTGCCTCCACAACTTTTGGCTCCTCTCCTTCTATTTCGTGTTGGTGATGGCCGTGTTATTGGGCGAGTGCACCGTATACGGGGTGGCGTGGCTTTGGCCCCACTGCGTCGGTTTAGGACTGGACGGTGACGCTTTGGTCAAGACTTTACAGCGCAATTATGGGGTTAGTGGACAGGACCAGTTTACCGCGGCCGTCGATTTGGCCCAAGTGACGTTCAATTGTTGCGGAATCTTTAGTGCCAATGAGTACGACACGTCGTTGTGGAGGTTGCAGGGTTTGGGGCAACCCTTGGCCATCCCTTTGTCCTGTTGCGATTTGCAGAACGGGGAGGAGGGCAGGGCGTACCTGAGCCCCATGCCAATCAATTCCAGTTTATGTCAGGCTTTGGAGAGGCACACCCACGAGGGTTATAGACATGTGGCGGTAAGTGACGCACGTGATAGTTGAATAAACGTTTATTTTTCGTATATATTTATAGAAAACGGATAAAATGAGTGAGTGATGTACAGGGTGGTCCGTTTAACTTGAGACATCGCAATATCTCGAAAACTAAACGTGGATACGGAAAATGTTGAAATCATGTGAAGTTTGAAGGGTTTCCAGGGGGCCATAAAATGACGTCATTGGTTTGACCTTGTTTCCACATTTTTTAAAATTCTCTGCAATGTCGTGTCTATACTGTATAGACGATATCTACTATTATAATCGTTAATATGTTAAAATAGGATTTTTTTCACGTTTTCTTTGAAAACCTTAAGGTTATGTATCACCTATAATTTTATTAAAAAAACATTTTTCCTTCAGGCAATTGTTTAATGCAAAAAAACATTTTTCATTAAGCCTACCCTTAGCCCCCCACCCACCCCACACACCTTACCAGTAAGAAATTTCATTAAAAAATCATTGTTTTTCCAATAAATCCCGTAATTTATTCCCTTATGTGAACAGAATCGTATATCATATACGTATATTATACGTGACTTGAATCAACATATGTATATTTAACGCAAATAATAAACAACTTGTTGCTAAGAGACTTCTTCTTAAAGGGGTACACTGAATTGAGTTTTCCAGGGTTGTCACGAACGTTTGGACCAATGGTACCGCGACCACTACGTGGTGTTCCTGGGGATCGGGTTGGCGGTGGTACTGGTCGAGTTCCTGGTGCTGCTCAGTACCGTGCTGACCTGCACCCGGATTTACCATCATAACCAGGAAGAATCCCGGGATAACGTGAGGAATACGGCGCAGGACGAGTCCGTGGATTACGCCTTCCGTCAAAAGGGGGTGTCCGGGCACGGGGGTTATTGTAACGAAACGTACGCGATGACGGATAGTTTTAGGCCGAATTATAAGGTTTTAGATAAGGTTTAGGGTGTAAAATGTGTATCTACGTTTGCTCAATAAAGTAATGTCTATGGTTAAAATGGGGGTTTGTTTTAAGGTGTGTGTTTTCCCAATTTTTGTCTGGATCTGTGAGGAAAATTGGGGTTTTTTCTTTTGCATTAGGTTCTATGAGAAAGAGTCTAAAAAAACGATAGAATACCTTTTTGCCCTAACTTGAATATTAAGGGAGTTATGGGGGATTTTTGAAAAAGGGTCCAAAATTTTGGAAAATTAAAATTTTTCGAAAAATTGAAAAATAAAATTACCACGATGTAGAGCACTAAAATGGCAACAAAAAAGCCTCATAACACTTTTTTCTAACTCTCATAGTAATGGCACAAAAAAAATTTGAAAAAAAAAATCTTAAAAAAAATCAAATTTTTTGAAAACGGTCACACATAAAATTATAAAATATTTTTTAAATAGTAGCCCTTTTTAAGCCAAACAACTTTTATTAAAATAATTTTTCTCTAAATCTTATAGATTTTTCAAAAAAAAAATAAAACCTCGCTATAAAGTAACACGATCGCTCAAACCCATCCCTACTACTTCTGACATTCTCCTTGTGTCAGCTGTCAACGCGACATACGCGCGCCCCTCTCTACTTTTTATGACACTTCTCTTGTCAACTGTCACAACAAAAACAAACCAAACGTCACAACAACAACAACAACAACAAAAACCCAAACAAATAAGAGAATTTGATGGAAGAAAATCATGCCGGTGGACATAAAAGAGCTGACAGAGGGTTGGCTGGAGCTGGAAAGCGACCCGGGCCTCTTCACCCTACTGCTCGAGGATTTCGGGGTCAAGGGGGTCCAAGTGGAGGAGATCTACGACCTAAACAAACCCCTGGACAGTCAAGTTTACGGGTTCATTTTCCTGTTCCGGTGGGTGGAGGAGCGCCGTTCCCGTAGAAAAGTCGTCGAGCACACGGAAACGTTCGTGCGGGACGAGGACGTGGTCAATAACATTTTTTTTGCCCAACAAATGGTGCCCAACTCGTGCGCCACCCACGCCTTGATCAGCATCTTATTGAATTGCGCCAACATCCACTTGGGGGACACCCTGTTTCGCCTCAAGGCCCACACCCACGGTATGTCCCCGGAGAACAAGGGCTGGGCCATAGGGAACACCCCGGAACTGGCTTGCGCCCATAATTCCCACGCCATGCCGCAGGCAAAGAGGAAGTTGGAGAAAAGCAGCGCTGTGTCCACGGGGAGGTTCACGGGGCGCGGGGAGGCCTTTCACTTTGTCAGTTTCGTACCGATCGGTGGGCGGTTGTATGAATTAGACGGTCTCAAGCCCTTCCCGATTGATCATGGCCCTTGTAGCGACCAGGTACTAACCCTCAATAAATTCCTTCACAATAATGTTCTTTTATTGATTGTAACGAACAGGACTGGACTGACAAGTTCCGAAGCGTAATCCAGGACCGTTTGGGGATCACCGCGGACGAATACAACGAAATCCGGTTCAATTTGATGGCGGTGGTGCCGGATCGTCGCCTCGCCATCCAGCACAAGCTGAAGATGCTGAGGACCAACAAGCAAATCGTGCTGGACGCCATCCAGCAAATAATCCGGATCAAGGCAAAGAAGGAGGAACCCCATAAGGCGACTCCGGAGGAATCCGGAGGGGATTCGGAAAAACCGGAAGACAATCAACCGATAGCGACCACAAGCAGCGGGGTGACCCTGTGCCCCCTGGACTATTCCACCCCATTGACTATACAAACGTCCCCTGCCCCCAGTACTTCCGGTACGGACACGCCCTCTGACGTCGGATCGTTGAATTCGGCTTTTAATTCGCCGACGCAGGGCTGGAATTGGGCCAGCGCCTCGGCCCCCCAAAACAGCCCGAATTCGAGGGATCTGAAGCGGTTCGTGGTACTTCGGATGGCCGAGCAAGAGAAGCTTAATGGTGAGTTTTGGGACCGCCGGATAGGGTTGAAGTTTTAGTATGTTGCAGTTAAGGGTTGAGGCTAACTTTTGTCTTAGAGTGAAATTTTTTGGAAATGTACAAGATGTCCCAGAAATTGGAGATCAAAGTTACCTAATGAAAAAAATCAAAATTGGCGAAAGCACTTTTGAAAATTCTCAGAAAAACATGTTTAGGACCGCTGGACAGGGTTGAACTTTTAGTAAGTTCTAGCCAAGAGGTTGAACTAACTTTTCTCTTAGAATAAAAATTTTTGTAAATGTACAGGATGTCTCAGAAATTAAGGGTCAAAGTTACCCAATAAAAAAAACTCACAATGTGCAAAAAGCACTTTTGAAAATCCCCAAAAAAACATGTTTAGGACCACTGGACAGGGTTGAACTTTTAGTATGTTCTAGTCAAGAGGTTGAACTAACTTTTCTCTTAGAATAAAATTTTTTGTAAATATACAGGATGTCTCAGAAATTAAGGGTCAAAGATACCCAATAAAAAAAACTCACAATGTGCAAAAAGCACTTTTGAAAATCCCCAAAAAAAACATGTTTAGGACCACTGGACAGGGATGAACTTTTAGTATGTTTTAGTCAAGAGGTTGAACTAACTTTTCTCTTAGAATAAAATTTTTTGTAAATGTACCGGATGTCTCAGAAATTAAGGGCCAAAGTTACCCAATAAAAAAAACCCACAATTTGCAAAAACCACTTTTGAAAATTCTCAAAAAAACATGTTTAGGACCACTGGACAGGGTTGAACTTTTAGTATGTTTTAGTCAAGGGTTTAAGGCAACTTTTCTCTTGGAATGAAAATTTTCCTAAATCTACAGGATGTCCCTGAAAATGAGGGTCAAAGTTACTTAATGAAAAAAATCAAAATTAGCAAAAACCACTTTTGAAAAATCTCAAAAAAACATGTTTAGGACCACTGGACAGGGTTGAACTTTTAGTATGTTTTAGTCAAGAGGTTGAACTAACTTTTCTCTTAGAATAAAATTTTTTGTAAATGTACCGGACGTCTCAGAAATTAAGGGCCAAAGTTACCCAATAAAAAAAACCCACAATTTGCAAAAACCACTTTTGAAAATTCTCAAAAAAACATGTTTAGGACCACTGGACAGGGTTGAACTTTTAGTATGTTTTAGTCAAGGGTTTAAGGCAACTTTTCTCTTGGAATGAAAATTTTCCTAAATCTACAGGATGTCCCTGAAAATGGGGGTCAAAGTTACTTAATGGAAAAAATCAAAATTAGCAAAAACCACTTTTGAAAATTCTCAAAAAAACATGTTTAGGACCACTGGACAGGGTTGAACTTTTAGTATGTTCTAGTCAAGAGGTTGAACTAACTTTTCTCTTAGAATAAAATTTTTTGTAAATGTACAGGATGTCTCAGAAATTAAGGGTCAAAGTTACCCAATAAAGAAAACTCACAATTTGCAAAAAGCACTTTTGAAAATCCCCAAAAAAACATGTTTAGGACCACTGTTCAAGGCTGAACTTTTAGTATGTTTTAGTCAAGAGGTTGAACTAACTTTTCTCTCAGAATGATTTTTTTTGTAAATGTACAGGATGTCTCAGAAATTAAGGGTCAAAGTTACCCAATGAAAAAAGTCACAATTTGCAAAAACCACTTTTGAAAATTCTCAAAAAAACATGTTTAGGACCACTGGACAGGGTTGAACTTTTAGTATGTTTTACTCAAGGGATTAACCTAACTTTTCTCTTAGAATAAAATTTTTTGTAAATGTACCGGATGTCTCAGAAATTAAGGGTCAAAGTTACCCAATAAAAAAAACTCACAATTTGCAAAAAGCATTTTTGAAAATCCCCAAAACCACATGTTTAGAGCCTCTGTACATGGTTGAATTTTTGATATGTTACTCTTCACACCTCGAACTAACTTTTTCCTTATTACGAAATTTTCCGTAAATGTACAGGGTGTCCCAGGAAATCGGGACAAAGTTACCCCCAGAACTTTGTCCCCGATTTCCCGGTTAACATACAAAGTGTCCCAAAAATTCCGAATTTCCTTAGCCGAGGCAGAAAAGCAGCAACAAGCAAAACCGAAAGGAGTGGGGGGCGGATTGGTCCACGCCCGAGTCCACACGAGCGACGGCGACCCCGTCATAGCGGAGAAAAAGAGCCACGAGATCCTCGAGCCCCACACGTTCGCCCCCAAGGACCTGCTCGCCCTCCTCGGCAACCTGGAGAACGAGATCTGCCTGTGCGAGATGAGCCTGAAGGACGAAAACGACAAACAGAACAAATACAAGGTGAGTGAGACAGAGAGAGTGAGTCTTTTGGGGACCATTTGTTGGTTCAGGTAGACGACTGTAGACGCACCCACAACTACGACGAGTTCATTTGCACCTTTTTGTCGATGTTGGCGGAACAAGGGAAATTGGCCGATTTAGTGGAGAAGAATTTGATTGTGCCGAAAAGGCCGAGCGCGGGAGGGGTGCCCGCCCCCAAGACCGTCAAAGTGAACAAGAAGGAGACGAACCAGCACAAGAAGAAGAAGAAAAAGGGACGGGCCAAAGTGAAACGGAGAAGATGAGCGGAGGCTGTTTTATTCAGGAAATAAACTGTTTCCGTTTTTATAAGTGTTTTACTTTTTTTTCAAATAAACATGTTTAGGACCACTGGACAGGGATGAACTTTTAGTATGTTATAATCAAGGGTTTGAGCGAACTTTTGTCTTAGAAGGAAATTTTTTGTAAATGTACAGGGTGTCTTTGAAATTAAGGGTCAAAGTTACTTAACAAAAAAAAATTGCAATTGCAAAAACTGCTTTGGAAAATGCTTAAAAAAACATGTTTAGGACCACTGGACAGGGATGAACTTTTAGTATGTTATAGTCAAGGGTTTGAACAAACTTTTCTCTTAGAATGAAATTTTTTGTAAATGTACAGGGTGTCCTTGAAATTAAGGGTCAAAGTTACTTAACAAAGAAAAATTGCAATTGCAAAAGCACTTTTGAAAATTCACAAAAAAACATGTTTAGGACCACTGGACAGGGATGAACTTTGAGTATGTTATAGTCAAGGGTGTGAGCAAACTTTTCCCTTGAAATGAAATTTTTTGTAAATGTACAGGGTGTCCTTGAAATTAAGGGTCAAAGTTACTTAACAAAAAAAAATCACAATTAGCAAAAACTGCTTTGGAAAATTTACAAAAAAAACATGTTTAGGACCACTGGACAGGGATGAACTTTGAGTATGTTATAGTCAAGGGTTTGAGCAAACTTTTCCATTAGAATGAATTTTTTTGTAAATGTACAGGATGTTCCCCAAAAAGGGGTCAAAGTTGACACAACACCTTGTCAACAATCCCAAGAAAAAAAACATGTTTAGGACCGCCGGTACAGGGTTGAATTTTTAGTATATTTTAGTCAAGGATTCCAGCTAATTTTTGTCTTACTACACAATTTCTTGTAAATATACAGGGTGTCCCACAAAAAAGGGTCAAAGTAACCAATTGAAATTATTCCAAATTTTTGGACCACTTTTCAAAAACCCTCCAAAAAACATGTTTATGACCACTGTAGCGGGTTTTACTTTTAGTGTGTTTTACTAAACACTTAGGGCTAACTTTTCACTTATTATAAAAATTCTTGTATATATACAGAGTGTCCCAGAAAACCGAGTCAAAGTTACTCAAGGAAAATAATTAAAATTATTGGACCACTTTCTAAAACCTTCCAAAAAACATGTTTAGGACCACTGTAGAAGGTTGAAATTTCAGTATGTTTTAGTCAAGGGTTCCAGCAAACTTTTCTCTTATTACAAAAATTCTTGTAAATATACAGGGTGCCCCACAGAAAGGGGTCAAAGTTGACATAACACTTTTTTTAAGAATCCTGTTTAAAAAACATGTTTAGAACCACCGAACAAGATTCAACTTTTCATAAAGGTATAAATCGAACATATTACACACAAAAGTATCAAAAATAAAATATAATTTTCAATTTACAGGGTGTTCAACCTTTAAAACACATATCATAAGTGGGCGGTTTCTCCGGGATCCTCATGATGTCCAGGGTGTCACTCAAGAACCAATTTTTCTCCTCCTCACTCAATTCCTCCTCTTTAGAGTACAAGTGGGGATCGGAACATTGCTGGGAAGCACCAAAAACTGAAGAGGAGGAGTAACTTGGAGGAGCAGGAAAAACATTTTTTTGAGGAGGCTGTGAAGGAGCGAAAATGTTTTGTGAAGGTTGCGGGGGGGCGAAAACATTTTGAGGAGGCTGTGGAGGGTTGAAAACATTTTGAGGAGGCTGTGGAGGGTTGAAAATGTTCTGAGGAGGCTGTGACTGGGCAAAGATGTTTTGAGGAGGCTGTGGAGGGTTGAAAACGTTTTGACTAAACGCGTTTTGTGCAGCGGTGGCGAAAATGTTGTTTTCCTTCGGTGTATTAGTGCTAAAAACGTTCTTCGCCTTCTGTGCAAATATGTTCTTGCTTGCCGGAGAGTTGTTATAAATCTCTTTTAAGATCTTCAAGACCTCGCCGCTGGGGTTCTGCAAAGCCCTCACTTTTCCCATCGCCTCCCTTAGCATAACTTGCAACTGTTGCTTCTATACAAACGACACCGAATCAGGACCGTGGGCAGGCCATTTACGAACAAACACTTACGTATGCCTCCA
This sequence comes from Anthonomus grandis grandis, assembly GCF_022605725.1. Lineage (NCBI taxonomy): Eukaryota > Metazoa > Arthropoda > Insecta > Coleoptera > Curculionidae > Anthonomus > Anthonomus grandis. The sequence continues at coordinate 1,053,425 of NC_065564.1, forward strand.
GTTTGTTGGCACTCCTGGCCTCGTAGTAGCCCCAACGCACCTCCTCGGGACTCCAGTCCTCGAATCCCGGAAAGAGGGCTTTTTCCTTAAAGGGGGCGTAACACGAGAGCAGCCACTGGCCCCCTTTTTCGGCCCCCACCATGTCCTGCGCCACAGTTTTCACCAGGGTGTTCACGTCCAAAAAGGTGGAGGTGTTAGGGGGTTGTTGTTGAGGAGTCCCTTGGAAATCCACCTGGGGCTGTCTTAAGATAGACGAAGAGGGTGGTCTGTCGTTGCCATAATTCGCTGTTAAACAAACACCCCAAATGTTGTCCTCGTTATTTATTTTTTGGGATATTTTTAAGGGGGGTGTTTACCTGGAATCTGATGCTCGTAACGACAATAATTTCCATATCTGCAGGTGCCTTGCAGAAAATATTTACACACCACCATTTTATTTGTTTGTTTACAATCTAAGAGTTTCTAACCTATAATCAAACGTCAAAGTGTTGACGTAACGAGGTGTGTTACCATGACAACGCCCTTTTGTTTACACTCGGCTATAACCTATAAACGTCACAGTGACGTACGGTCGGAGGGTGTGGAAAAAACCAACAATGTCACCTCAAAAACGTTTATTGAAGGCATTGTAGCGCCTCAAAACGGGGCATATAAACCTCAGTTCGTTACAAAAAGCCTCCGGTCTCAAAATGTACAAAACATCCCCCACTGGCTGTTCGCTTATTTGGTCAAACACCCTTTGGACCCCTGAGACTTTTCCAATTTGGGGTGCGTAAAAGACGCACATTCCTGGTTCTGTGTGGACATACAGGAAGGCGGTAGCCAAAAGGCACCAGAGCCCTGCCAAGAAATGAGTGTTAAAAGGGGCTCCGAGGTATATGATCGGTTTGTTTGATTCTAAAGCCTCTTTTGTGGTCTTAAACAGTTGTTCCTGGTAGGTGTAGTAGGGGCTCAAGGTGAGCTTTGCCCCATCAATAATGCTGTACTGCTTCCTAAGCATGCTTTGGCTTAAATTATACAAAGACTGTGGGTCTGTAAGGCAACTTTTCACCGGCAAACCCTCCTGGGCATCCCAGAACTTTGAACTATAAACAGTCCGGATCCTCCTCCCTGTAGTGATGCTCAAATGATCTTGAAACTGGAAATCATTCAGGCATATGGTGCTCGAGTCACGTTCCTCTTGTTTAAGTCTCTCGTGCACCTTTAAATGTGGTACCAGCCTGCGATTCCTGGGTATCCGAACCAAGCAGCACAACTGAAAGTACTCCTTGGCCACTTTGATCTTTTGCTTGTGTAAAAGGGTCTCATCACTCTCCAGGGGGACCAAGAAGGCCCTGATATTGTTATTTATAGTGGCACACTGTCTCTCCAGGAAAAAACTGATGCAGCACCTCTCTATTTGGTCCAGAAAGTCCTTGGGGAGCTCCTCTATGCCCCATAAGGCCACCCCTCGGGGAAATTCTCCATTTTTATAAGGGGCAATCAGTTGGTCCCATATAGGGGCCACGGTTTCCAACCCCTTATACCCCAGACATATTAAATAGAGCTCGGAATTGCCACTCTTCGATGTCCCGGGCTTATAGAGAAACACCTCTCGGAACACACAGTTTAACAAATACACCAGACACACAGTGAAGTGTTCGAATATGGTGAAGATCTTTAGCACAAAACTCCCTTCTGACCGAAGCACCCTTAAAGCCGTAACTGATTCACAATAGTGCAGGAACCCCACCAGGTTCTCTTGCTCCCCGGGGTTCTCCATACAGTCAATGCTCCCGTCTGCGGTCACTAGGTCCCACCCGAGGCATTTCCGCACAATTTCCTCATGATTTTCCCACCGTAAAAGGTCCCCAGTCGAATCGGGGCCGAATAACCAGTGCTCCCTCGTATGACATATCAGTCTGTCGTCGGAGATCATTTGGGCGCCACTGGTTCCTTCGTAAAAGGGGTTCAAGGTGTTCGCCCACCATTTCCACCCGATTTCCGGATAATTGAGTACCAGAAAGTGGTTCAGGGCACTGACAAAAGCCCCCGGGGCCTCGCATAGGTGCAAAGATGTCAAGGGGGCGCTGGTTTGTATTACGAGTGAGGGAAATTTGCTGAGGATCTCGTAGAATTTGCACCAGGCTTGAGTGAGGAGCTCGGGGTGCACTTTGGACCTCAGCTGACTTATGACGTAGCCGGAGGGGTCGCGGTGGTGAGTGTGACGAGTCCATTCGGTTAAATCGAACTGGTCCAGTTGACCCTTGACCCGGTTCAGTTCGGTTTTTATCCCTTTTAGAGTTTCCAGGTGGAAATCCGGGTGGGTGTACGCGGTTTCCGGAAGTTTCCATCCGGAAGTCGGTTGTCGGAATTTATGGCATTTGTTGAATTGGGGATCGTCGGTACGACCCTTCATTTAATTTTGTTGTTGTTTGTTCAGGTAGAAATATTTACATTGGGACATAACCTCAATTTTATGTAAAGGGGAGGGGGGGGGGGAGGGGACAGAAGAGAGGATTAAAGTAATTTGAGGAATGGGGTGTTTTTTTGTCAATTTGGCGGGTTTTATGCAAAAGTTCATGTTTGTCTAAGAAAATGGAAAATTTAAAATGAAACGAAATGGCGGGAGAAAGTTTGGAACGTCACTATAAGATGGCACCACTATTGGTTGTCATCATGTAGAGATGGGTGTTATAAACACAGCACTATTTTGAAATAATAGTTAATTTTTTGCACATCCTGTATATTTTTTGGAAAATGCTGAAACACGTGTCTAATGAAATTTAATGAAGCACCCCTGTGCAAAATTTCAACAGTCAAACTGTCTTGATTTATGAGTTATGGATATTGTAGAAAAAAATTGACCCTCTCTCAAAAAAATCAATTTTTTGGCACACCCTGCAGGTTCTTTGAAAAATGCTGAAACACGTGTCTAATGAAATTTAATGACGCACCCCTGTGCAAAATTTCAACAGTCAAACCGTCTTGGTTTATGACTTATGGATACTGTAGAAAAATTGACTCTCTCCCTAAAAAATCAATTTTTTGGCACACCCTGTAGGTTTTCCGAAAAATGCTGAAACACGTGTCTAATGAAATTTAATGACGCACCCCTGTGCAAAATTTCAACAGTCAAGCTGTCTTGATTTATAAGTTATGGATACTGTAGGAAAAAATTGACCCTCTTCCTAAAAAATCAATTTTTTGGCACACCCTGTAGATTTTTAAAAAAATGCTGAAACACGTGTCCAATGAAATATAATGACGCACCCCTGTGCAAAATTTCAACAGTCAAGCTGTCTTGATTTATAAGTTATGGATACTGTAGGAAAAAATTGACCCTCTTCCTAAAAAATCAATTTTTTGGCACACCCTGTAGATTTTTAAAAAAATGCTGAAACACGTGTCCAATGAAATTTAATGACGCACCCCTGTGCAAAATTTCAACAGTCAAACTGTCTTGATTTATGAGTTATGGATACTGTAGGAAAAAATTGACCCTCTCCCTAAAAAATCAATTTTTTGGCACACCCTGTAGATTTTTAAAAAAATGCTGAAACACGTGTCCAATGAAATATAATGACGCACCCCTGTGCAAAATTTCAACAGTCAAGCTGTCTTGATTTACGAGTTATGGATACTGCAGAAAAAAATTGACCCTCTCCCTAAAAAATCAATTTTTTTGGCACACCCTGTAGGTTTTTCGAAAAATGCTGAAACACGTGTCTAATGAAACTTAATGAAGCACCCCTGTGCAAAATTCCAACAGTCAAACTGTCTTGATTTATGATTTATGGATACTGTAGAAAAAAATTGACCCTCTCCCTAAAAAATCAATTTTTTGCACACCCTGTAAGTTCTTTGAAAAATGCTGAAACACGTGTCTAATGAAATTTAATGAAGCACCCCTGTGCAAAATTTCAATAGTCAAACCGTCTTGGTTTATGAGTTATGGATACTGTAGAAAAAAATTGACCCACTCCCAAAAAAATCAATGTCCAATAAAATAGGGACGACAGTCAACTTTTTTTTTAATTAAACAATTGGTAACACTCCAGATACTAATCTAAATAAAAAACAGGTACAGTCAAATTAAAGTATATTTTATATTATCGGAAACGGGTTTCCGGGGTTACCCCTAGCGCCCTCTATAAAGAAAAAAATTGACATAAAAAAAAACAAAACACTAATACTGACGTGAAACAGATGAAGTTTAAGAGGGCGAAAGGGCGGCCGGGGGAACCACCGCGAACCCGTCACTCGCTTGTTTATATATAAACTCTGTATAACAATAATTTGATTCGCCTAAGTACACGTATAAATAAAATGAATAATAATAATAATAATAATAAAAAATATAATACAATATTAAAAAAAGAAAAAGGAAGATCTTTTGTATTATTATTATTTACAAATACTGGACACGATCTGGATTTATTCTTCTTGTGTGTGTTTGTGTGTTTGTGGAATGTCGATGAAAATATTTAAAAAAGGAAAAAAAAACAATGGAAAACCGTTTACCTTATTATAGTATTATCATTATATAGTAGGTTTGTTATATAATAGGGGGCGTAGAGATCGGAAAATGACGATTTTCTCGTGGAAAAACGACGAGGGGGTCACTACGACTTAATGGACTTTGACTTAATTTTCTGGGACACCCTGTACATTTACGAAAAAAAGTGTAGTAAGGAGATAGTTAGTTCCAACCCTTGACTACAACATACCAAAAATTCAACCCTGTACAACAAGTCTAAATAAGAAATTTCTCAATTTTTGAAAACTAGTTTTTGGTCAACTTTCTGATATTTGACAAACTTTGATTCAATTTTCTGAGACACCCTGTACATTTACGAAAAAAAGTGTAGTAAGGAGATAGTTAGTTCCAACCCTTGACTATAACATACCAAAAGTTCAACCCTGTACAACAAGTCTAAATAAGAAATTTCTCAATTTTTGAAAACCAGTTTTGGATCAACTTTCTGATATTTGACAAACTATGACTCAATTTTCTGAGACACCCTGTACATTTACGAAGAAAAGTGTAGTAAGGAGATAGTTAGTTCCAACCCTTGACTATAACATACCAAAAGTTCAACCCTGTACAACAAGTCTAAATAAGAAATTTCGCAATTTTTGGAAACCAGTTTTTGGTCAACTTTCTGATATTTGATAAACTTTAACTCAATTTCCTGAGACACCCTGTACATTTACGGAAAAAAGTGTAGTACGGAGATAGTTAGTTCCAACCCTTGACTATAACATACCAAAAGTTCAACCCTGTACAACAAGTCTAAATAAGAAATTTCTTAATTTTTGAAAACCAGTTTTTGGTCAACTTTCTGATATTTGACAAACTTTGACTCAATTTCCTGAGACACCCTGTACATTTACGAAAGTGTAGTAAGGGGATAATTAGTTTCAACCCTGGACTATAACATACCAACAGTACAACCCTGTAAAACAGTCATTTTCCGCACTATTCCCCCCTCCCCATGCTCCCGCTCATTTGATTATAAACAACGTCTGCCTATTCTATGTATCATTAATAACGAGATCTAATAATTGTTTTTATTTATTTATTTATTTTTTTGGTAAATAATTAACTACTGAAGCAAATTCTCTTGCTAAGTTTCGGCGTTTAGTTTTTTTTACTCCTCAACCCATTTTTTATTCGTCGTCATCATCGTCATATAAAATTCCCTATTTTTATTTCTCTATTAACAATTTTTTATCTCTATAAATGTCTGTATGATGATATGATCTACTGTATAAATCGTTAAAGCTCAAACGGGGCGACCGGGAAGCCTCGACTTAAATCCGGGCCTGATTTTTACGTCAAACCGTGAACGACAAGTGACACTCGGACCGCGCTTTATCTGTCAACGTCACTCACTTCGACAGTAGAATCAGGGCCGTATTAAGTCCCGAACGTGTTCGCGTCGCCCCCTCTGTACTATATAAAAATAAAATAACACAAAATAATAATAAAAAAAAAATTATGTACAAAAATATAAAAAAAAAAAACATAAATCTGCTTAACTTAAACAAGGCCCTATTGCACCAACGATTTTCGCCGCCCCCGCACTCCCCCCACCCTCCACCGCCGCACTCCTTAAAAGTCCAAATTGAAGGCGGCGTCGGCGTCGAACGAGTTGAGCAGCTCCTGGTCGGTGAAGGGGGCGCCGTCGTTTGTTCCCGCCAAATTGTCGAGAAATTCGAAATTGAAATCGGCCGCCTGCGGATTGAAGGCGGCCAATTGGGAGGCGGCCGCCGCCCCTCCCCCGTCTTGTTGCTGATGGGGCGGCGGCTGCTGCTGTTGCTGCTGGTGCCCCCCTATAGAGATCGACTGCGACTGTTGCATGTGTAACGTCGACATGGACATCTAAAGCGGAAATTTACTTCTTATCGAGTTTCTTTAATTTGGGACACACTGTATCTAATGCTAGTGGGTTTCTACGTCCAGGCAGTCGGTCTTGGGCACTGTGAGCCTTAATTTTAAGACACTCTGTAGGTCTAAAGTGTATATACACGGGGCCTTATGTACATTTAGTCATGTCCATTTTCTGGGACACCCTGTACATTTATGGGAAAAAGTAGAGTAAGAGGATAGTTAGCTCCAACCCTGAACTACAACATACCAAAAGTCCAACCCTGTACAATGGGCCTAAATAAATAAAATTTCAATTTTTGAAAAGTGCTTTTTGTTCCATCCTCTAATATTCAGACACTAACTTTGACTATATTTTCTGGGACATCCTGTACATTTACGAAAAAATTTGTAGTAAGAGAATAGTTAGTTCCAACCCTGAACTACAACATACCAAAAGTCCAACTCTGTAAAATGGGCCTAAATAAATAAAATTTCAATTTTTGAAAAGTGCATCTTGTTCCATCCTCTAATATTCAAACACTAACTTTGACTATATTTTCTGGGACATCCTGTACATTTACGAAAAAATTTGTAGTAAGAGAATAGTTAGTTCCAACCCTGGACTACAACATACCAAAAGTCCAACCCTGTAAAATGGGCCTAAATAAATAAAATTTCAATTTTTGAAAAGTGCTTTTCATTCCATCCTATGATATTTAAAGACTAACTTTGACTTCATTTTCTGGGACATCCTGTACATTTAGGAAAAAATATGTAGTAGGTAAATAGTTAGCTCCAACCCTGAACTACAACATACCAAAAGTCCAACCCTGTAAAATGTGCCTAAATAAATAAAATTTCAATTTTTGAAAAGTGCTTTTGATTCCATCCTATGATAATGACTAACTTTGACTCCATTTTCTGGGACACCCTGTACATTTACGACAAAAAGTCTAGTAAGGGATTAGTTAGCTCCCACTCTGTACTACAACATACCAAAAGTCCAACCCTGTACTTCGACTTCAAATAAACAAAATCTCAATTTTCGAAAAACGATTTTCTCTTTTTCTTTATACCAACCAGTGAATTTCCTTTTTAATTACCTGCGAATTTTGTTGCTGCTGTTGCATGAGCGACTGTTGCTGTTGCATATGCAACATCGCCTGGTTCATCTGACTCATCTGGGCCATGGGATTCCCGGCGCCCATCATGTGAGCGCCCATGGCGCCCCCTTGTTGCTGTTGGCGCATGTGTTGCTGCTGCTGTTGTTGTTGTTGCTGGTGTTGCTGCATCGCCGTCATTTGGTTCATGTTAAAGCCGCCTAGAGGGCGCGAAAACAATTGAATCAGTCAATTTTTTGTCCGGATGGATTTACTACGATCGGTTCGGTGTACTGTACCTGAGGGTTGAAAAGCGGACGGTCGCATCGAGCCGAAACTCGCGTTTTGTTGCTGCGACATCAACAGATGGCGCCAGTCGGAGGCCTGCGCGTTCTGTTGCATAGCCTCCATGCCCGCCATTGGGCCGGACTGTCGGTAAATCCCCGCCCTGCCCGCTAATTGTTGCTGTTGCTGCTGCTGCTGTTGCAACTGTTGCTGTTGCATCATGTAACCGTTCGATCGGATCATCGGACCTAAAACCAGGACACCCTGTACATTTGTGGAAAAAAGTGTAGTAAGGAGATAATTAGTTTCAACCCTTGACTATAACATACCAAAAGTTCAACCCTGTACAACAAGTCTAAATAAGAAATTTCGCAATTTTTGGAAACCAGTTTTTGGTCAACTTTGTGATATTTGACAAACTTTGACTCAATTTCCTGAGACACCCTGTACATTTACGAAAAAAAGTGTAGTAAGGAGATAGTTAGTTTCAACCCTTGACTATAACATACCAAAAGTTCAACCCTGTACATAAAGTCTAAATAAGAAATTTTGCAATTTTTGAAAACCAGTTTTTGGTCAACTTTCTGATATTTGACAAACTTTGACTCAATTTTCTGGGACACCCTGTACATTTACGAAAAAAAGTGTAGTAAGGAGATAGTTAGTTTCAACCCTTGACTATAACATACCAAAAGTTCAACCCTGTACATAAAGTCTAAATAAGAAATTTTGCAATTTTTGAAAACCAGTTTTGGGTCAATTTTCTGATATTTGACCAACTTTGAGTCAATTTTCTGGGACACCCTGTACATTTACGGAAAAAAGTGTAGTAAGGGGATAATTAGTTTCAACCCTTGACTACAACATACCAAAAGTTCAACCCTGTACAACAAGTCTAAATAAGAAATTTCGCAATTTTTGGAAACCAGTTTTGGGTCAACTTTCTGATATTTAACAAACTTTGACTCAATTTTCTGGGACACCCTGTACATTTACGGAAAAAAGTGTAGTAAGGGGATAATTAGTTTCAACCCTTGACTACAACATACCAAAAGTTCAACCCTGTACAACAAGTCTAAATAAGAAATTTCACAATTTTTGAAAACCAGTTTTGGGTCAACTTTCTGATATTTGACAAACTTTGACTCAATTTTCTGGGACACCCTGTACATTTACGGAAAAAAGTGTGGTAAGGAGATAATTAGTTTCAACCCTTGACTACAACATACCAAAAGTTCAACCCTGTACAACAAGTCTAAATAAGAAATTTCGCAATTTTTGGAAACCAGTTTTGGGTCAACTTTCTGATATTTAACAAACTTTTACTCAATTTTCTGGGACACCCTGTACATTTACGAAAAAAAGTGTAGTAAGGAGATAGTTAGTTTCAACCCTTGACTATAACATACCAAAAGTTCAACCCTGTACAACAAGTCTAAATAAGAAATTTCACAATTTTTGAAAACCAGTTTTGGGTCAACTTTCTGATATTTGACAAACTTTGACTGAATTTTCTGGGACACCCTGTACATTTACGAAAAAAAGTGTAATAAGGGGATAATTAGTTAAAACCCTGAACTACAACATACCAAAAGTCCCACCCTGTACATCAATTTTTACACTCACCCGAGGGCGGTATCGGCTGATGGGGCATCCGCCTCATATTGGGCGGCGGAGCGGGGGCCCCGTAGCGAGGCTGCATGCCGCCCTGGCCGCCCAATCCCGCGCTCGCCGCGTACTCGGGCGGGGGCGGCCTCAACTGTTGCTGCTGCTGCTGTTGTTGCATCTGTTGCTGCACCCGGAAAATCTGCTGCAACTTTTGCTGCTCCAGCGCTTGGGTGGACATCAAACGGGCGCCGCCCATCGGCCCCATTTGGGGCGGGCCGCCGTTGGTGCCGCCCATCGGCCCGCCCATTCCCGCCGGCGTCGCCCTTCTCAACGACTGCTGCGTGAAATTGATCGTTTGCGTCTGCGACATCGAGTACGAGTCGACGCCCGGATGGCCGCCTCCCATCATGTTCCCGTGGGACATTTGGGGGTTTCCCATTGGGGGCATTTGCGAGGACCCGCCCTTTTATTTAAATTAAGAAAAAAAAAACAGTTGAGCATCGAGGGGTGTACGGGGGGGAAGGGTTTAAGGTGCCAACTTACCGGTGCCCCCTGTTGATGTTGCTGGGGCGGGGTCGCTCCAGGGTCGCCGCCGCTCTGCGCGCCGCCTCCGCTGCTAAAGTTCATCCCCTGTTGGGCGGCGATGGACACGTTGCCGCCCTTTAGGTCGGCGCTCAAGTGGAACTGCTGACCCGCCGAGACCTTTAGGGAAATTCATCTTTATTGAGTGTATACATGTATTTTTTTTAGGGTAACTTTGACCCAATTTTCTGGGACACCCTGTACATTTACGGAAAAAAGTGTAGTAAGGAGATAATTAGTTTCAACCCTTGACAACATACCAAAAGTTCAACCCTGTACATAAAGTCTAAATAGGAAATTTCTCAATTTTTGAAAACCAGTTTTTGGTCAACTTTCTGATATTTGACAAACTTTAACTCAATTTTCTGAGACACCCTGTACATTTACGGAAAAAAGTGTAGTAAGGAGATAATTAGTTTCAACCCTTGACTATAACATACCAAAAGTTCAACCCTGTACAACAAGTCTAAATAAGAAATTTCGCAATTTTTGAAAACTAGTTTTGGATTAAGCATATGAAATTTAACAAACTTTGACTCAATTTCCTGAGACACCCTGTACATTTATGAAAAAAAGTGTAGTAAGGGGATAATTAGTTTCAACCCTTGACTATAACATATCAAAAGTTCAACCCTGTACAACAAGTCTAAATAAGAAATTTCGCAATTTTTGAAAACTAGTTTTGGATTAAGCATATGAAATTTAACAAACTTTGACTCAATTTTCTGAGACACCCTGTACATTTACGAAAAAAAGTGTAGTAAGGGGATAATTAGTTTCAACCCTGGACTATAACATACCAAAAGTTCAACCCTGTACAACAAGTCTAAATACGAAATTTCGCAATTTTTGAAAATCAGTTTTTGGTCAACTTTCTGATATTTGACCAACTTTGACCCAATTTTCTGGGACAACCTGTACATTTAGAGAAAATTTTGTTCTAAGAGAAAAGTTAGCTTAAACCCTTGACTAAAACATATTAAAAATTCAACCCTGTACAGAGGTTGGAAACATGTTTTTTTGGGAATTTTGAAAAGTGGTTTTGGAAATTATGATTGGGTCACTTTGATCCCTAATTTCTCGGACATCCTGTACGTTACCAAAAAAATAGTATTAAGCAAAAAGTTCCCTATAAGTGTCCCTTATAACATACCAAAAACTCCACTATACACAGTGAGCCAAAATAAACCACAATTTCCTCACCTGTATGTGTCCGTGACTCTGCTGGTTGATGTTTAATTGTTGCGCCTGATTGATTTGGACCGAGGGTCCGCCGCCGCCCCCGTTCTGGTTGTTTCCGGGTCCGGAGGGGGGTCGGGGCGGCGGTGGGCCGCCCGCGCCGCCCCTTCCCGACGGCAAAAAGCCGGGACTTCCCCCCGGGCCGGGGCTACCGTACGGCGAGTACTGCTGTTGTTGTTGTTGCTGCTGTTGTTGGGGCTGTTTTGCAGCACCGTAGGGCGAGTTTTTCCTTTTCATGTCGCTGAACTCGTTGCCCTAAAGAAAATCGAGTGTTTTCATACGTATATGGAAAGTCCGATCCTGTATGATGGGTTTAAAAAAAAGATTTTACATTTTTTATGGTAGTTTTCATGGTTTTTCTTAGGGTAACTTTGTCCCGATTTTGTAGGACACCCTGTACATTTACGGGAAATTATGTAGTAAGGAAAAAGTTAGTACAAGGGGTGAAGAGTAACATATAAAAAGTTCAACCTTGTACAGTGGTCCTAAATATGTTTATTTCTAATTTTTGAAAAGTACTTTTTTGTGGTCATTTTCATCGTTTTTCTTAGGGTAACTTTGCCCCTATTTTCTGGGACACCCTGTACATGTACGAAAAATTTCACTCTAAGAGAAAAGTTAGTTTAACCCCTTGACTAAAACATACCAAAAGTTCAACCGTGTACAATAAGTCTAAATAAGAAATTTCTCAATTTTTGAAAAGCAGTTTTTGGTCAACTTTCTGATATTTGATAAACTTTGACTCAATTTTCTGGGACACCCTGTACATTTACGGAAAAAAGTGTAGTAAGGAGATAGTTAGTTCCAACCCTTGACTATAACATACCAAAAGTTCAACCCTGTACAATAAGTCTAAATAAGAACTTTCTCAATTTTTGAAAACCAGTTTTTGGTCAACTTTCTGATATTTGACCAACTTTAACTCAATTTTCTGGGACACCCTGTACATTTACGGAAAAAAGTGTAGTAAGGAGATAGTTAGTTCCAACCCTTGACTATAACATACCAAAAGTTCAACCCTGTACAATAAGTCTAAATAAGAAATTTCTCAATTTTTGAAAAGCAGTTTTTGGTCAACTTTCTGATATTTGATAAACTTTGACTCAATTTTCTGGGACACCCTGTACATTTACGGAAAAAAGTGTAGTAAGGAGATAGTTAGTTTCAACCCTTGACTATAACATACCAAAAGTTCAACCCTGTACAATAAGTCTAAATAAGAAATTTCTCAATTTTTGAAAAGCAGTTTTTGGTCAACTTTCTGATATTTGATAAACTTTGACTCAATTTTCTGGGACACCCTGTACATTTACGGAAAAAAGTGTAGTAAGGAGATAGTTAGTTCCAACCCTTGACTATAACATACCAAAAGTTCAACCCTGTACAATAAGTCTAAATAAGAAATTTCTCAATTTTTGAAAAGCAGTTTTTGGTCAACTTTCTGATATTTGATAAACTTTGACTCAATTTTCTGGGACACCCTGTACATTTACGGAAAAAAGTGTAGTAAAGAGATAGTTAGTTTCAACCCTTGACTATAACATACCAAAAGTTCAACCCTGTACAATAAGTCTAAATAAGAACTTTCTCAATTTTTGAAAACCAGTTTTTGGTCAACTTTCTGATATTTGACCAACTTTAACTCAATTTTCTGGGACACCCTGTACATTTACGGAAAAAAGTGTAGTAAAGAGATAGTTAGTTCCAACCCTTGACTATAACATACCAAAAGTTTAACCCTGTACAATAAGTCTAAATAAGAAATTTCTCAATTTTTGAAAACCAGTTTTTGGTCAACTTTCTGATATTTGACAAACTTTGACTCAATTTTCTGGGACACCCTGTACATTTACGGAAAAAAGTGTAGTAAAGAGATAGTTAGTTTCAACCCTTGACTATAACATACCAAAAGTTCAACCCTGTACAATAAGTCTAAATAAGAACTTTCTCAATTTTTGAAAACCAGTTTTTGGTCAACTTTCTGATATTTGACCAACTTTAACTCAATTTTCTGGGACACCCTGTACATTTACGGAAAAAAGTGTAGTAAAGAGATAGTTAGTTTCAACCCTTGACTATAACATACCAAAAGTTCAACCCTGTACAATAAGTCTAAATAAGAACTTTCTCAATTTTTGAAAACCAGTTTTTGGTCAACTTTCTGATATTTGATAAACTTTGACTCAATTTTCTGGGACACCCTGTACATTTACGGAAAAAAGTGTAGTAAGGAGATAGTTAGTTCCAATCCTTGACTATAACATACCAAAAGTTCAACCCTGTACAATAAGTCTAAATAAGAAATTTCTCAATTTTTGAAAACTGACTTTTACCGAGTTAATAATTAAATAAAAGGGGCAAAAACAAGCCTTACCTGAAAAATCATTTCCTGTTTGATCATATCCGGTTGCGGAAACCCTCCCGGACTATTTTTATGAAAGGCGGGATTCCCTCCCGGACTGTACTCGTTCTGAAACTGGAACTGCTCGGAATAGGGCGACCGGGCGGCGCTCTGCCCCCTCGGATTCCCCGGGTTAAAGTTCAACCCCATTTGGTTCTACAAAGAAACAAATGAAAACAAGGGGACGGACAAGAGCAGGAGGGTGGGAGGGAGAGTAATTACTTTGTGCTGATGCTGCTCCGCCATTTGTTTCAAGGTTTGCGCGGCGGGACTCAGCTCCGTCTTGGCAAAGTCCATGTTCGAGTACGGAAGACGCGGATTGTTGTTCTTCTCGAACGCGGGGGAAGTACCGAAGGTCGTCTGTTGCCCCCCGCCGCCGCTCATCAAGGGGCTCTGGATGCCTCCGGATTTTAGTTGGTCCTGATTGGGGGCGCCACCACCACCACCACCACCACCGCTGTTGTTATGTTCCTTCTCCTCCGTCTGAAACGTTGACGACGGTTTTTTTTTTTAAAATAATTTCCCGCCCTTTTTACGTCACTAGGCTACGACATACTTTCAAATTTCCCATGACGAGATCGGAGGGTTTGTCCTCGAAATCGAAGTCCTTCATCAGTTCCGGGTAGTCCGGGTAGTTGCTGATGTCCGAGATGAGATCTTTGAAGGCGGCCGAGGACATGATCTCGTCGTTGGTGTCGTCGCCGATCAGGTCGGGGAAGGAGGCGCCGAAACCCGCGCCCCCGTTCGCCGCCGCGTCTTTCTCGAGGGCGGCCGCGCATTGGTCCAGATCCGCGAAATCGTTGTCCGGTTCCTTCGGACGATTTAAAACAATTGAATGATGCGGAAGAGTCTCGTTCCGGGCACGAGTTGCCCGGGAAGACAACAAAGAAGAAGAAGAAGAAGGTCGGAGTGTAATTGAATTAATCACTTGGGTACAGTTGTCCCAAAAATTTTTATTAAGTGGAAATTTTAATGTTTTTTATTGGGGTAACTTTGCCTCTATTTCCTGGGACATCCTGTACATTTACGAAAAATTATGTAGTAAGGAAAAAGTTAGTCCAAGGTATGAAGAGTAACATATCAAAAGTCCAACCCTGTACAATGGTCCTAAATATTTAAATTTTTAATTTTTGGAATGGGGGTTTCATGTCAATTTTTAATTTTTTTTTGAGGTTACTTTGCCTCAATTTCCTAGGACACCCTGTACATTTACGAAAAATTACGTAATAAGAAAAAAGTTAGTCCAAGGTATGTAGAGTAACATATCAAAAGCCAACCCTGTACAGTGGTCCTAAATATTTAAATTTTTAATTTTTGGAAAGGGGGTTTCATGACAATTTTTAATTTTTTTTTGGAGTAACTTTGCCTCCATTTCCTGGGACACCCTGTACATTTACGAAAAATTACGTAATAAGGAAAAAGTTAGTTCAAGGTATGAAAAGTAACATATCAAAAGTCCAACCCTGTACAGTGGTCCTAAATATTTAAATTTTTAATTCTTGTAAAGTGATTTTATGACAATTTTAAAATTTTTAACATATCAAAAGTCCAACCCTGTACAGTGGTCCTAAATATTTAAATTTTTAATTTTTGGAAAGAGGTTTTATGACAATTTTTAATTTTTTTTTGGGGTAACTTTGCCTCCATTTCCTGGGACACCCTGTACATTTACGAAAAATTACGTAATAAGGAAAAAGTTAGTCCAAGGTATGTAGAGTAACATATCAAAAGTCCAACCCTGTACAGTGGTCCTAAATATTTAAATTTTTAATTTTTGGAAAGGGGGTTTCATGGCAATTTTTAATTTTTTTTTGAGGTATCTTTGCCTCCATTTCCTGGGACACCCTGTACATTTACGAAAAATTATGTAGTGAGGAAAAAGTTAGTCCAAGGTATGAAGAGTAACATATCAAAAGTCCAACCCTGTACAGTGGTCCTTAATATTTAAATTTTTAATTTTTGGAAAGAGGTTTCATGACAATTTTTAATTTTTTTTTTGGGGTAACTTTGCCTCCATTTCCTGGGACACCCTGTACATTTACGAAAAATTATGTAGTAAGGAAAAAGTTAGTCCAAGGTATGTAGAGTAACATATCAAAAGTCCAACCCTGTACAGTGGTCCTAAATATTAAAATTTTTAATTTTTAGAAAGAGGTTTCATGACAATTTTTAATTTTTTTTTTGGGGTAACTTTGCCTCCATTTCCTGGGACACCCTGTACATTTACGAAAAATTACGTAATAAGGAAAAAGTTAGTCCAAGGTATGTAGAGTAACATATCAAAAGTCCAACCCTGTACAGTGGTCCTAAATATTTAAATTTTTAATTTTTGGAAAGGGGTTTCATGACAATTTTTAATTTTTTTTTGGGGTAACTTTGCCTCCATTTCCTGGGACACCCTGTACATTTACGAAAAATTATGTAGTAAGGAAAAAGTTAGTCCAAGGTATGTAGAGTAACATATCAAAAGTCCAACCCTGTACAGTGGTCCTAAATATTTAAATTTTTTATTTTTGAAAAGGGGTTTCATGACAATTTTTAATTTTTTATTGGGGTAACTTTGCCTCCATTTCCTGGGACACCCTGTACATTTACGAAAAATTATGTAGTAAGGAAAAAGTTAGTCCAAGGTATGAAGAGTAACATATCAAAAGTCCAACCCTGTACAGTGGTCCTAAATATTTAAATTTTTTATTTTTGAAAAGGGGTTTCATGACAATTTTTAATTTTTTTTTTGGGTAACTTTGCCTCCATTTCCTGGGACATCCTGTACATTTACGAAAAATTACGTAATAAGGAAAAAGTTAGTCCAAGGTATGAAGAGTAACATATCAAAAGTCCAACCCTGTACAGTGGTCCTTAATATTTAAATTTTTAATTTTTGGAAAGGGGTTTCATGACAATTTTTAATTTTTTTTTTGGGGTAACTTTGCCTCCATTTCCTGGGACACCCTGTACATTTACGAAAAATTATGTAGTAAGGAAAAAGTTAGTCCAAGGTATGTAGAGTAACATATCAAAAGTCCAACCCTGTACAGTGGTCCTAAATATTAAAATTTTTAATTTTTAGAAAGAGGTTTCATGACAATTTTTAATTTTTTTTTGGGGTAACTTTGCCTCCATTTCCTGGGACACCCTGTACATTTACGAAAAATTACGTAATAAGGAAAAAGTTAGTCCAAGGTATGTAGAGTAACATATCAAAAGTCCAACCCTGTACAGTGGTCCTAAATATTTAAATTTTTAATTTTTGGAAAGGGGTTTCATGACAATTTTTAATTTTTTTTTGGGGTAACTTTGCCTCCATTTCCTGGGACACCCTGTACATTTACGAAAAATTATGTAGTAAGGAAAAAGTTAGTCCAAGGTATGAAGAGTAACATATCAAAAGTCCAACCCTGTACAGTGGTCCTAAATATTTAAATTTTTTATTTTTGAAAAGGGGTTTCATGACAATTTTTAATTTTTTATTGGGGTAACTTTGCCTCCATTTCCTGGGACACCCTGTACATTTACGAAAAATTATGTAGTAAGGAAAAAGTTAGTCCAAGGTATGAAGAGTAACATATCAAAAGTCCAACCCTGTACAGTGGTTCTTAATATTTAAATTTTTAATTTTTGGAAAGAGGTTTCATGACAATTTTTAATTTTTTTTTTGGGGTAACTTTGCCTCCATTTCCTGGGACACCCTGTACATTTACGAAAAATTATGTAGTAAGGAAAAAGTTAGTCCAAGGTATGTAGAGTAACATATCAAAAGTCCAACCCTGTACAGTGGTCCTAAATATTAAAATTTTTAATTTTTAGAAAGAGGTTTCATGACAATTTTTAATTTTTTTTTGGGGTAACTTTGCCTCCATTTCCTGGGACACCCTGTACATTTACGAAAAATTACGTAATAAGGAAAAAGTTAGTCCAAGGTATGTAGAGTAACATATCAAAAGTCCAACCCTGTACAGTGGTCCTAAATATTTAAATTTTTAATTTTTGGAAAGGGGTTTCATGACAATTTTTAATTTTTTTTTGGGGTAACTTTGCCTCCATTTCCTGGGACACCCTGTACATTTACGAAAAATTATGTAGTAAGGAAAAAGTTAGTCCAAGGTATGAAGAGTAACATATCAAAAGTCCAACCCTGTACAGTGGTCCTAAATATTTAAATTTTTTATTTTTGAAAAGGGGTTTCATGACAATTTTTAATTTTTTATTGGGGTAACTTTGCCTCCATTTCCTGGGACACCCTGTACATTTACGAAAAATTATGTAGTAAGGAAAAAGTTAGTCCAAGGTATGTAGAGTAACATATCAAAAGTCCAACCCTGTACAGTGGTCCTAAATATTAAAATTTTTAATTTTTAGAAAGAGGTTTCATGACAATTTTTAATTTTTTTTTGGGGTAACTTTGCCTCCATTTTCTGGGACACCCTGTACATTTACGAAAAATTACGTAATAAGGAAAAAGTTAGTCCAAGGTATGTAGAGTAACATATCAAAAGTCCAACCCTGTACAGTGGTCCTAAATATTTAAATTTTTAATTTTTGGAAAGGGGTTTCATGACAATTTTTAATTTTTTTTTGGGGTAACTTTGCCTCCATTTCCTGGGACACCCTGTACATTTACGAAAAATTATGTAGTAAGGAAAAAGTTAGTCCAAGGTATGTAGAGTAACATATCAAAAGTCCAACCCTGTACAGTGGTCCTAAATATTTAAATTTTTAATTTTTGGAAAGGGGTTTCATGACAATTTTTAATTTTTTTTTTGGGGTAACTTTGCCTCCATTTCCTGGGACACCCTGTACATTTACGAAAAATTACGTAATAAGGAAAAAGTTAGTCCAAGGTATGAAGAGTAACATATCAAAAGTCCAACCCTGTACAGTGGTCCTAAATAATTAAATTTTTAATTTTTGGAAAGGGGTTTCATGACAATTTTTAATTTTTTTTTGGGGTAACTTTGCCTCCATTTCCTGGGACACCCTGTACATTTACGAAAAATTACGTAATAAGGAAAAAGTTAGTCCAAGGTATGTAGAGTAACATATCAAAAGTCCAACCCTGTACAGTGGTCCTAAATATTTAAATTTTTAATTTTTGGAAAGGGGTTTCATGACAATTTTTAATTTTTTTTTGGGGTAACTTTGCCTCCATTTCCTGGGACACCCTGTACATTTACGAAAAATTATGTAGTAAGGAAAAAGTTAGTCCAAGGTATGAAGAGTAACATATCAAAAGTCCAACCCTGTACAGTGGTCCTAAATAATTAAATTTTTAATTTTTGGAAAGGGGTTTCATGACAATTTTTAATTTTTTTTTGGGGTAACTTTGCCTCCATTTCCTGGGACACCCTGTACATTTACGAAAAATTATGTAGTAAGGAAAAAGTTAGTCCAAGGTATGTAGAGTAACATATCAAAAGTCCAACCCTGTACAGTGGTCCTAAATATTTAAATTTTTAATTTTTGGAAAGGGGTTTCATGACAATTTTTAATTTTTTTTTTGGGGTAACTTTGCCTCCATTTCCTGGGACACCCTGTACATTTACGAAAAATTACGTAATAAGGAAAAAGTTAGTCCAAGGTATGAAGAGTAACATATCAAAAGTCCAACCCTGTACAGTGGTCCTAAATAATTAAATTTTTAATTTTTGGAAAGGGGTTTCATGACAATTTTTAATTTTTTTTTGGGGTAACTTTGCCTCCATTTCCTGGGACACCCTGTACATTTACGAAAAATTACGTAATAAGGAAAAAGTTAGTCCAAGGTATGTCGAGTAACATATCAAAAGTTCGACCCTGTACAGTGGTCCTAAATATTTAAATTTTTAATTTTTGAAAAAGGGTTTCATGACAATTTTTAATTTTTTTTTGGGGTAACTTTGCCTCCATTTCCTGGGACACCCTGTACATTTACGAAAAATTATGTAGTAAGGAAAAAGTTAGTCCAAGGTATGAAGAGTAACATATCAAAAGTCCAACCCTGTACAGTGGTCCTAAATATTTAAATTTTTTATTTTTGAAAAGGGGTTTCATGACAATTTTTAATTTTTTATTGGGGTAACTTTGCCTCCATTTCCTGGGACACCCTGTACATTTACGAAAAATTATGTAGTAAGGAAAAAGTTAGTCCAAGGTATGTAGAGTAACATATCAAAAGTCCAACCCTGTACAGTGGTCCTAAATATTTAAATTTTTAATTTTTGGAAAGGGGTTTCATGACAATTTTTAATTTTTTTTTTGGGGTAACTTTGCCTCCATTTCCTGGGACACCCTGTACATTTACGAAAAATTACGTAATAAGGAAAAAGTTAGTCCAAGGTATGTAGAGTAACATATCAAAAGTCCAACCCTGTACAGTGGTCCTAAATATTTAAATTTTTAATTTTTGGAAAGGGGTTTCATGACAATTTTTAATTTTTTTTTTGGGGTAACTTTGCCTCCATTTCCTGGGACACCCTGTACATTTACGAAAAATTACGTAATAAGGAAAAAGTTAGTCCAAGGTATGTAGAGTAACATATCAAAAGTCCAACCCTGTACAGTGGTCCTAAATATTTAAATTTTTAATTTTTGGAAAGGGGTTTCATGACAATTTTTAATTTTTTTTTGGGGTAACTTTGCCTCCATTTCCTGGGACACCCTGTACATTTACGAAAAATTACGTAATAAGGAAAAAGTTAGTCCAAGGTATGAAGAGTAACATATCAAAAGTCCAACCCTGTACAGTGGTCCTAAATAATTAAATTTTTAATTTTTGGAAAGGGGTTTCATGACAATTTTTAATTTTTTTTTGGGGTAACTTTGCCTCCATTTCCTGGGACACCCTGTACATTTACGAAAAATTACGTAATAAGGAAAAAGTTAGTCCAAGGTATGTCGAGTAACATATCAAAAGGTCGACCCTGTACAGTGGTCCTAAATATTTAAATTTTTAATTTTTGAAAAAGGGTTTCATGACAATTTTTAATTTTTTTTTGGGGTAACTTTGCCTCCATTTCCTGGGACACCCTGTACATTTACGAAAAATTATGTAGTAAGGAAAAAGTTAGTCCAAGGTATGAAGAGTAACATATCAAAAGTCCAACCCTGTACAGTGGTCCTAAATATTTAAATTTTTTATTTTTGAAAAGGGGTTTCATGACAATTTTTAATTTTTTATTGGGGTAACTTTGCCTCCATTTCCTGGGACACCCTGTACATTTACGAAAAATTATGTAGTAAGGAAAAAGTTAGTCCAAGGTATGTAGAGTAACATATCAAAAGTCCAACCCTGTACAGTGGTCCTAAATATTAAAATTTTTAATTTTTAGAAAGAGGTTTCATGACAATTTTTAATTTTTTTTTGGGGTAACTTTGCCTCCATTTCCTGGGACACCCTGTACATTTACGAAAAATTATGTAGTAAGGAAAAAGTTAGTCCAAGGTATGTAGAGTAACATATCAAAAGTCCAACCCTGTACAGTGGTCCTAAATATTTAAATTTTTAATTTTTGGAAAGGGGTTTCATGACAATTTTTAATTTTTTTTTTGGGGTAACTTTGCCTCCATTTCCTGGGACACCCTGTACATTTACGAAAAATTACGTAATAAGGAAAAAGTTAGTCCAAGGTATGTAGAGTAACATATCAAAAGTCCAACCCTGTACAGTGGTCCTAAATATTTAAATTTTTAATTTTTGGAAAGGGGTTTCATGACAATTTTTAATTTTTTTTTTGGGGTAACTTTGCCTCCATTTCCTGGGACACCCTGTACATTTACGAAAAATTACGTAATAAGGAAAAAGTTAGTCCAAGGTATGAAGAGTAACATATCAAAAGTCCAACCCTGTACAGTGGTCCTAAATAATTAAATTTTTAATTTTTGGAAAGGGGTTTCATGACAATTTTTAATTTTTTTTTGGGGTAACTTTGCCTCCATTTCCTGGGACACCCTGTACATTTACGAAAAATTACGTAATAAGGAAAAAGTTAGTCCAAGGTATGTAGAGTAACATATCAAAAGTCCAACCCTGTACAGTGGTCCTAAATATTTAAATTTTTAATTTTTGGAAAGGGGTTTCATGACAATTTTTAATTTTTTTTTGGGGTAACTTTGCCTCCATTTCCTGGGACACCCTGTACATTTACGAAAAATTATGTAGTAAGGAAAAAGTTAGTCCAAGGTATGTAGAGTAACATATCAAAAGTCCAACCCTGTACAGTGGTCCTAAATATTTAAATTTTTAATTTTTGGAAAGGGGTTTCATGACAATTTTTAATTTTTTTTTTGGGGTAACTTTGCCTCCATTTCCTGGGACACCCTGTACATTTACGAAAAATTACGTAATAAGGAAAAAGTTAGTCCAAGGTATGTCGAGTAACATATCAAAAGGTCGACCCTGTACAGTGGTCCTAAATATTAAAATTTTTAATTTTTAGAAAGAGGTTTCATGACAATTTTTAATTTTTTTTTGGGGTAACTTTGCCTCCATTTCCTGGGACACCCTGTACATTTACGAAAAATTATGTAGTAAGGAAAAAGTTAGTCCAAGGTATGTAGAGTAACATATCAAAAGTCCAACCCTGTACAGTGGTCCTAAATATTTAAATTTTTAATTTTTGGAAAGGGGTTTCATGACAATTTTTAATTTTTTTTTTGGGGTAACTTTGCCTCCATTTCCTGGGACACCCTGTACATTTACGAAAAATTACGTAATAAGGAAAAAGTTAGTCCAAGGTATGAAGAGTAACATATCAAAAGTCCAACCCTGTACAGTGGTCCTAAATAATTAAATTTTTAATTTTTGGAAAGGGGTTTCATGACAATTTTTAATTTTTTTTTGGGGTAACTTTGCCTCCATTTCCTGGGACACCCTGTACATTTACGAAAAATTACGTAATAAGGAAAAAGTTAGTCCAAGGTATGTAGAGTAACATATCAAAAGTCCAACCCTGTACAGTGGTCCTAAATATTTAAATTTTTAATTTTTGGAAAGGGGTTTCATGACAATTTTTAATTTTTTTTTTGGGGTAACTTTGCCTCCATTTCCTGGGACACCCTGTACATTTACGAAAAATTATGTAGTAAGGAAAAAGTTAGTCCAAGGTATGAAGAGTAACATATCAAAAGTCCAACCCTGTACAGTGGTCCTAAATATTTAAATTTTTTATTTTTGAAAAGGGGTTTCATGACAATTTTTAATTTTTTATTGGGGTAACTTTGCCTCCATTTCCTGGGACACCCTGTACATTTACGAAAAATTATGTAGTAAGGAAAAAGTTAGTCCAAGGTATGTAGAGTAACATATCAAAAGTCCAACCCTGTACAGTGGTCCTAAATATTAAAATTTTTAATTTTTAGAAAGAGGTTTCATGACAATTTTTAATTTTTTTTTGGGGTAACTTTGCCTCCATTTCCTGGGACACCCTGTACATTTACGAAAAATTATGTAGTAAGGAAAAAGTTAGTCCAAGGTATGTAGAGTAACATATCAAAAGTCCAACCCTGTACAGTGGTCCTAAATATTTAAATTTTTAATTTTTGGAAAGGGGTTTCATGACAATTTTTAATTTTTTTTTTGGGGTAACTTTGCCTCCATTTCCTGGGACACCCTGTACATTTACGAAAAATTACGTAATAAGGAAAAAGTTAGTCCAAGGTATGTAGAGTAACATATCAAAAGTCCAACCCTGTACAGTGGTCCTAAATATTTAAATTTTTAATTTTTGGAAAGGGGTTTCATGACAATTTTTAATTTTTTTTTTGGGGTAACTTTGCCTCCATTTCCTGGGACACCCTGTACATTTACGAAAAATTACGTAATAAGGAAAAAGTTAGTCCAAGGTATGAAGAGTAACATATCAAAAGTCCAACCCTGTACAGTGGTCCTAAATAATTACATTTTTAATTTTTGGAAAGGGGTTTCATGACAATTTTTAATTTTTTTTTGGGGTAACTTTGCCTCCATTTCCTGGGACACCCTGTACATTTACGAAAAATTACGTAATAAGGAAAAAGTTAGTCCAAGGTATGTAGAGTAACATATCAAAAGTCCAACCCTGTACAGTGGTCCTAAATATTTAAATTTTTAATTTTTGGAAAGGGGTTTCATGACAATTTTTAATTTTTTTTTGGGGTAACTTTGCCTCCATTTCCTGGGACACCCTGTACATTTACGAAAAATTATGTAGTAAGGAAAAAGTTAGTCCAAGGTATGTAGAGTAACATATCAAAAGTCCAACCCTGTACAGTGGTCCTAAATATTTAAATTTTTAATTTTTGGAAAGGGGTTTCATGACAATTTTTAATTTTTTTTTTGGGGTAACTTTGCCTCCATTTCCTGGGACACCCTGTACATTTACGAAAAATTACGTAATAAGGAAAAAGTTAGTCCAAGGTATGAAGAGTAACATATCAAAAGTCCAACCCTGTACAGTGGTCCTAAATAATTAAATTTTTAATTTTTGGAAAGGGGTTTCATGACAATTTTTAATTTTTTTTTGGGGTAACTTTGCCTCCATTTCCTGGGACACCCTGTACATTTACGAAAAATTACGTAATAAGGAAAAAGTTAGTCCAAGGTATGTCGAGTAACATATCAAAAGTTCGACCCTGTACAGTGGTCCTAAATATTTAAATTTTTAATTTTTGAAAAAGGGTTTCATGACAATTTTTAATTTTTTTTTGGGGTAACTTTGCCTCCATTTCCTGGGACACCCTGTACATTTACGAAAAATTACGTAATAAGGAAAAAGTTAGTCCAAGGTATGTCGAGTAACATATCAAAAGTTCGACCCTGTACAGTGGTCCTAAATATTTAAATTTTTAATTTTTGAAAAAGGGTTTCATGACAATTTTTAATTTTTTTTTGGGGTAACTTTGCCTCCATTTCCTGGGACACCCTGTACATTTACGAAAAATTACGTAATAAGGAAAAAGTTAGTCCAAGGTATGAAGAGTAACATATCAAAAGTCCAACCCTGTACAGTGGTCCTAAATAATTAAATTTTTAATTTTTGGAAAGGGGTTTCATGACAATTTTTAATTTTTTTTTGGGGTAACTTTGCCTCCATTTCCTGGGACACCCTGTACATTTACGAAAAATTACGTAATAAGGAAAAAGTTAGTCCAAGGTATGTAGAGTAACATATCAAAAGTCCAACCCTGTACAGTGGTCCTAAATATTTAAATTTTTAATTTTTGGAAAGGGGTTTCATGACAATTTTTAATTTTTTATTGGGGTAACTTTGCCTCCATTTCCTGGGACACCCTGTACATTTACGAAAAATTATGTAGTAAGGAAAAAGTTAGTCCAAGGTATGAAGAGTAACATATCAAAAGTCCAACCCTGTACAGTGGTCCTAAATATTTAAATTTTTTATTTTTGAAAAGGGGTTTCATGACAATTTTTAATTTTTTATTGGGGTAACTTTGCCTCCATTTCCTGGGACACCCTGTACATTTACGAAAAATTATGTAGTAAGGAAAAAGTTAGTCCAAGGTATGTAGAGTAACATATCAAAAGTCCAACCCTGTACAGTGGTCCTAAATATTAAAATTTTTAATTTTTAGAAAGAGGTTTCATGACAATTTTTAATTTTTTTTTGGGGTAACTTTGCCTCCATTTCCTGGGACACCCTGTACATTTACGAAAAATTATGTAGTAAGGAAAAAGTTAGTCCAAGGTATGTAGAGTAACATATCAAAAGTCCAACCCTGTACAGTGGTCCTAAATATTTAAATTTTTAATTTTTGGAAAGGGGTTTCATGACAATTTTTAATTTTTTTTTTGGGGTAACTTTGCCTCCATTTCCTGGGACACCCTGTACATTTACGAAAAATTACGTAATAAGGAAAAAGTTAGTCCAAGGTATGTAGAGTAACATATCAAAAGTCCAACCCTGTACAGTGGTCCTAAATATTTAAATTTTTAATTTTTGGAAAGGGGTTTCATGACAATTTTTAATTTTTTTTTTGGGGTAACTTTGCCTCCATTTCCTGGGACACCCTGTACATTTACGAAAAATTACGTAATAAGGAAAAAGTTAGTCCAAGGTATGAAGAGTAACATATCAAAAGTCCAACCCTGTACAGTGGTCCTAAATAATTACATTTTTAATTTTTGGAAAGGGGTTTCATGACAATTTTTAATTTTTTTTTGGGGTAACTTTGCCTCCATTTCCTGGGACACCCTGTACATTTACGAAAAATTACGTAATAAGGAAAAAGTTAGTCCAAGGTATGTAGAGTAACATATCAAAAGTCCAACCCTGTACAGTGGTCCTAAATATTTAAATTTTTAATTTTTGGAAAGGGGTTTCATGACAATTTTTAATTTTTTTTTTGGGGTAACTTTGCCTCCATTTCCTGGGACACCCTGTACATTTACGAAAAATTATGTAGTAAGGAAAAAGTTAGTCCAAGGTATGAAGAGTAACATATCAAAAGTCCAACCCTGTACAGTGGTCCTAAATATTTAAATTTTTTATTTTTGAAAAGGGGTTTCATGACAATTTTTAATTTTTTATTGGGGTAACTTTGCCTCCATTTCCTGGGACACCCTGTACATTTACGAAAAATTATGTAGTAAGGAAAAAGTTAGTCCAAGGTATGTAGAGTAACATATCAAAAGTCCAACCCTGTACAGTGGTCCTAAATATTAAAATTTTTAATTTTTAGAAAGAGGTTTCATGACAATTTTTAATTTTTTTTTGGGGTAACTTTGCCTCCATTTCCTGGGACACCCTGTACATTTACGAAAAATTATGTAGTAAGGAAAAAGTTAGTCCAAGGTATGTAGAGTAACATATCAAAAGTCCAACCCTGTACAGTGGTCCTAAATATTTAAATTTTTAATTTTTGGAAAGGGGTTTCATGACAATTTTTAATTTTTTTTTTGGGGTAACTTTGCCTCCATTTCCTGGGACACCCTGTACATTTACGAAAAATTACGTAATAAGGAAAAAGTTAGTCCAAGGTATGTAGAGTAACATATCAAAAGTCCAACCCTGTACAGTGGTCCTAAATATTTAAATTTTTAATTTTTGGAAAGGGGTTTCATGACAATTTTTAATTTTTTTTTTGGGGTAACTTTGCCTCCATTTCCTGGGACACCCTGTACATTTACGAAAAATTATGTAGTAAGGAAAAAGTTAGTCCAAGGTATGAAGAGTAACATATCAAAAGTCCAACCCTGTACAGTGGTCCTAAATATTTAAATTTTTTATTTTTGAAAAGGGGTTTCATGACAATTTTTAATTTTTTATTGGGGTAACTTTGCCTCCATTTCCTGGGACACCCTGTACATTTACGAAAAATTATGTAGTAAGGAAAAAGTTAGTCCAAGGTATGTAGAGTAACATATCAAAAGTCCAACCCTGTACAGTGGTCCTAAATATTAAAATTTTTAATTTTTAGAAAGAGGTTTCATGACAATTTTTAATTTTTTTTTGGGGTAACTTTGCCTCCATTTCCTGGGACACCCTGTACATTTACGAAAAATTATGTAGTAAGGAAAAAGTTAGTCCAAGGTATGTAGAGTAACATATCAAAAGTCCAACCCTGTACAGTGGTCCTAAATATTTAAATTTTTAATTTTTGGAAAGGGGTTTCATGACAATTTTTAATTTTTTTTTTGGGGTAACTTTGCCTCCATTTCCTGGGACACCCTGTACATTTACGAAAAATTACGTAATAAGGAAAAAGTTAGTCCAAGGTATGTAGAGTAACATATCAAAAGTCCAACCCTGTACAGTGGTCCTAAATATTTAAATTTTTAATTTTTGGAAAGGGGTTTCATGACAATTTTTAATTTTTTTTTTGGGGTAACTTTGCCTCCATTTCCTGGGACACCCTGTACATTTACGAAAAATTACGTAATAAGGAAAAAGTTAGTCCAAGGTATGAAGAGTAACATATCAAAAGTCCAACCCTGTACAGTGGTCCTAAATAATTACATTTTTAATTTTTGGAAAGGGGTTTCATGACAATTTTTAATTTTTTTTTGGGGTAACTTTGCCTCCATTTCCTGGGACACCCTGTACATTTACGAAAAATTACGTAATAAGGAAAAAGTTAGTCCAAGGTATGTAGAGTAACATATCAAAAGTCCAACCCTGTACAGTGGTCCTAAATATTTAAATTTTTAATTTTTGGAAAGGGGTTTCATGACAATTTTTAATTTTTTTTTTGGGGTAACTTTGCCTCCATTTCCTGGGACACCCTGTACATTTACGAAAAATTATGTAGTAAGGAAAAAGTTAGTCCAAGGTATGAAGAGTAACATATCAAAAGTCCAACCCTGTACAGTGGTCCTAAATATTTAAATTTTTTATTTTTGAAAAGGGGTTTCATGACAATTTTTAATTTTTTATTGGGGTAACTTTGCCTCCATTTCCTGGGACACCCTGTACATTTACGAAAAATTATGTAGTAAGGAAAAAGTTAGTCCAAGGTATGTAGAGTAACATATCAAAAGTCCAACCCTGTACAGTGGTCCTAAATATTAAAATTTTTAATTTTTAGAAAGAGGTTTCATGACAATTTTTAATTTTTTTTTGGGGTAACTTTGCCTCCATTTCCTGGGACACCCTGTACATTTACGAAAAATTATGTAGTAAGGAAAAAGTTAGTCCAAGGTATGTAGAGTAACATATCAAAAGTCCAACCCTGTACAGTGGTCCTAAATATTTAAATTTTTAATTTTTGGAAAGGGGTTTCATGACAATTTTTAATTTTTTTTTTGGGGTAACTTTGCCTCCATTTCCTGGGACACCCTGTACATTTACGAAAAATTACGTAATAAGGAAAAAGTTAGTCCAAGGTATGTAGAGTAACATATCAAAAGTCCAACCCTGTACAGTGGTCCTAAATATTTAAATTTTTAATTTTTGGAAAGGGGTTTCATGACAATTTTTAATTTTTTTTTTGGGGTAACTTTGCCTCCATTTCCTGGGACACCCTGTACATTTACGAAAAATTACGTAATAAGGAAAAAGTTAGTCCAAGGTATGAAGAGTAACATATCAAAAGTCCAACCCTGTACAGTGGTCCTAAATAATTACATTTTTAATTTTTGGAAAGGGGTTTCATGACAATTTTTAATTTTTTTTTGGGGTAACTTTGCCTCCATTTCCTGGGACACCCTGTACATTTACGAAAAATTACGTAATAAGGAAAAAGTTAGTCCAAGGTATGTAGAGTAACATATCAAAAGTCCAACCCTGTACAGTGGTCCTAAATATTTAAATTTTTAATTTTTGGAAAGGGGTTTCATGACAATTTTTAATTTTTTTTTGGGGTAACTTTGCCTCCATTTCCTGGGACACCCTGTACATTTACGAAAAATTATGTAGTAAGGAAAAAGTTAGTCCAAGGTATGAAGAGTAACATATCAAAAGTCCAACCCTGTACAGTGGTCCTAAATATTTAAATTTTTAATTTTTGGAAAGGGGTTTCATGACAATTTTTAATTTTTTTTTTGGGGTAACTTTGCCTCCATTTCCTGGGACACCCTGTACATTTACGAAAAATTACGTAATAAGGAAAAAGTTAGTCCAAGGTATGAAGAGTAACATATCAAAAGTCCAACCCTGTACAGTGGTCCTAAATAATTAAATTTTTAATTTTTGGAAAGGGGTTTCATGACAATTTTTAATTTTTTTTTGGGGTAACTTTGCCTCCATTTCCTGGGACACCCTGTACATTTACGAAAAATTACGTAATAAGGAAAAAGTTAGTCCAAGGTATGTCGAGTAACATATCAAAAGTTCGACCCTGTACAGTGGTCCTAAATATTTAAATTTTTAATTTTTGAAAAAGGGTTTCATGACAATTTTTAATTTTTTTTTGGGGTAACTTTGCCTCCATTTCCTGGGACACCCTGTACATTTACGAAAAATTACGTAATAAGGAAAAAGTTAGTCCAAGGTATGTCGAGTAACATATCAAAAGTTCGACCCTGTACAGTGGTCCTAAATATTTAAATTTTTAATTTTTGAAAAAGGGTTTCATGACAATTTTTAATTTTTTTTTGGGGTAACTTTGCCTCCATTTCCTGGGACACCCTGTACATTTACGAAAAATTACGTAATAAGGAAAAAGTTAGTCCAAGGTATGAAGAGTAACATATCAAAAGTCCAACCCTGTACAGTGGTCCTAAATAATTAAATTTTTAATTTTTGGAAAGGGGTTTCATGACAATTTTTAATTTTTTTTTGGGGTAACTTTGCCTCCATTTCCTGGGACACCCTGTACATTTACGAAAAATTACGTAATAAGGAAAAAGTTAGTCCAAGGTATGTAGAGTAACATATCAAAAGTCCAACCCTGTACAGTGGTCCTAAATATTTAAATTTTTAATTTTTGGAAAGGGGTTTCATGACAATTTTTAATTTTTTTTTTGGGGTAACTTTGCCTCCATTTCCTGGGACACCCTGTACATTTACGAAAAATTATGTAGTAAGGAAAAAGTTAGTCCAAGGTATGAAGAGTAACATATCAAAAGTCCAACCCTGTACAGTGGTCCTAAATATTTAAATTTTTTATTTTTGAAAAGGGGTTTCATGACAATTTTTAATTTTTTATTGGGGTAACTTTGCCTCCATTTCCTGGGACACCCTGTACATTTACGAAAAATTATGTAGTAAGGAAAAAGTTAGTCCAAGGTATGTAGAGTAACATATCAAAAGTCCAACCCTGTACAGTGGTCCTAAATATTAAAATTTTTAATTTTTAGAAAGAGGTTTCATGACAATTTTTAATTTTTTTTTGGGGTAACTTTGCCTCCATTTCCTGGGACACCCTGTACATTTACGAAAAATTATGTAGTAAGGAAAAAGTTAGTCCAAGGTATGTAGAGTAACATATCAAAAGTCCAACCCTGTACAGTGGTCCTAAATATTTAAATTTTTAATTTTTGGAAAGGGGTTTCATGACAATTTTTAATTTTTTTTTTGGGGTAACTTTGCCTCCATTTCCTGGGACACCCTGTACATTTACGAAAAATTACGTAATAAGGAAAAAGTTAGTCCAAGGTATGTAGAGTAACATATCAAAAGTCCAACCCTGTACAGTGGTCCTAAATATTTAAATTTTTAATTTTTGGAAAGGGGTTTCATGACAATTTTTAATTTTTTTTTTGGGGTAACTTTGCCTCCATTTCCTGGGACACCCTGTACATTTACGAAAAATTACGTAATAAGGAAAAAGTTAGTCCAAGGTATGAAGAGTAACATATCAAAAGTCCAACCCTGTACAGTGGTCCTAAATAATTACATTTTTAATTTTTGGAAAGGGGTTTCATGACAATTTTTAATTTTTTTTTGGGGTAACTTTGCCTCCATTTCCTGGGACACCCTGTACATTTACGAAAAATTACGTAATAAGGAAAAAGTTAGTCCAAGGTATGTAGAGTAACATATCAAAAGTCCAACCCTGTACAGTGGTCCTAAATATTTAAATTTTTAATTTTTGGAAAGGGGTTTCATGACAATTTTTAATTTTTTTTTGGGGTAACTTTGCCTCCATTTCCTGGGACACCCTGTACATTTACGAAAAATTATGTAGTAAGGAAAAAGTTAGTCCAAGGTATGTAGAGTAACATATCAAAAGTCCAACCCTGTACAGTGGTCCTAAATATTTAAATTTTTAATTTTTGGAAAGGGGTTTCATGACAATTTTTAATTTTTTTTTTGGGGTAACTTTGCCTCCATTTCCTGGGACACCCTGTACATTTACGAAAAATTACGTAATAAGGAAAAAGTTAGTCCAAGGTATGAAGAGTAACATATCAAAAGTCCAACCCTGTACAGTGGTCCTAAATAATTAAATTTTTAATTTTTGGAAAGGGGTTTCATGACAATTTTTAATTTTTTTTTGGGGTAACTTTGCCTCCATTTCCTGGGACACCCTGTACATTTACGAAAAATTACGTAATAAGGAAAAAGTTAGTCCAAGGTATGTCGAGTAACATATCAAAAGTTCGACCCTGTACAGTGGTCCTAAATATTTAAATTTTTAATTTTTGAAAAAGGGTTTCATGACAATTTTTAATTTTTTTTTGGGGTAACTTTGCCTCCATTTCCTGGGACACCCTGTACATTTACGAAAAATTATGTAGTAAGGAAAAAGTTAGTCCAAGGTATGAAGAGTAACATATCAAAAGTCCCAAACATTCTCAACTTCAATTGTTCACGGTCGCTCACCTGCTTGACACACTCGACCAAGGTGCCGACGACGTCCAACTTTTGGGGCGTCTGGGACGGGGCGCCGCCGCCCGCCTTGGGCGACGCGACGTCGCTCTTGACGCTCGCGTTCGCATGCGTTTTGACGGTGACGTTGGTGCTGATCTGTTGCGGCTGCGCGCTCGCCGCCGACGTGGTGAACTCCAACTGTTGCACGATCTCGACCGAGAACTTGGTGAGACCCTCCTGGTTGGAGGAGGCGGCGACGGCGGTGCCGTGCTGCTGCTGGGCGGTGCACTGGAGCTTCACGGGGGGCTGCTCGAAGCCGTTGTCCAGCTGCGACGCCCCCCCCGACTCCCCCAGCTCGTCCGCGGTACGTTTAAGGAACTTTTGTTGCTGTAACGATCGGACGGAAGGGCGTGTGTGTCAATTTTGGTGAATGTTCAGGGGTAGTTTGACCGATTTTCATGAAAATTGGGTCGTAAGAAAGGAATTTTAATTTAGAATAAAAAATTATTCTACGAAAATTTTCATAAATTTAATGGTTTCTGAACTAAAGAAAATTTAGAAAATCCACTGGTCATTGACCAAAACTTAGACAAAATATGCAATAACTTCCTCAATTTCCCGCCGATTTTCATGAAAATTGTCTTAAAGTAAACGTTTTTTAATTCCAAACAAAAAATGTGTCTATAAAAAGTTCCATAATTCCAATAGTTTCCAAGTAAACAAATATTGAAGACAAATTTTCGGGACAATATGGAATTTCACCATAATTCCCTTAATTTCCAACCGATTTTCATGGAAATTGCATCGTAAGAGAGAGATTTTAATTGAAAACAAAAAATTATTCTACAAAAATGTCCATAAACTCAATGGTTTTGGTGTAAAAGGAATTTTTCGAAAGTGCAACAAAAACAGGGATAACTTGCCCAATTTCCAACCGATTTTCATGAAAATTGCACCAACATTAAGGGCATTTAATCCCCTAAAACGCCTCTACTTTTCCATCAAATTTAATGGAAAATAACCCCAAATCTCCCCACCCCACCCAACAATTTCCAAAATAAGTAGACTGTATTTTACTTTGCATAAACCAGAACGTAATTTGCATGCCAAATTAAAGTACCATACTGCCATGATAACAGTAACGTTTTTACTTATTTGTGGGTTACTAGATTAGGAAACGGTCTCCGTATAAATGGTTCAACTGTTTTTTTTTTCTACTTTTTTTTTTTTTTGGGGGGAGGGGGGTGGTACCTGCAAGACGTCCCTCTCGTCGTCTGACGTCATCTCCTCCCTCCATAAATGGCAATTTACCCCATCGCGGTACAACGTTGTCGCCCGCACTATAAATTGAATAAGAAAAAAACAAATGACGACGACGTTGTCGCTCTGTCGTCGAAACAACTGAAACCGTAATCGTTGGTGTCGCACGCGACCAATACTCCCTCCCTCTAGAGCGGGGGGAAGGGGGAGGGGAGGGAAATTAGGTAAAAAATTTAAAAAAAAAATAATTCACGACTCGCAGCAGCTGATAATCGCGATAATAACGAAACGTGCGGAAATAAACGGTTTGTAAATCGGGGCGTGTGGCAACGTCGCGGGCGGACTAGGTGGTACCACCTGCGCAATTTGGCCCCGTTGCCACCTTGTCCAAGAAGTAATGGAGGTTTTAAGGAAAAATTGACCCTAATGCTAAAAAGTCATTTTTTTGGTACACCCTGTAGATATTACAAAAAATGCTGAAACAGGTGTCTAATGAAACTTAACGAGGCACCCTTGTATAAAATTTCAAGAGTCAAGCCGTCTTGGTTTAGGAGTTATGGGGGTTTTAAGGAAAATTCACTTTTCCACCAAGGACCCTTGGAAGAAAAAATTAATTTCTGTAGTTCAAATAGGGCTACAGCCATCGTTGGTACGGCATTGTAAAGGGCCATTATTGACCTTCAATCTGATATAAGACAGTCCAAAAAAAAATGAGTTGGCTTTGAGTAATTTGAGGTAGAGACACCGGAGGTCCAAGGACTCCTAGGAAGAAAAAATTATTTTCTCTGGTTCAAATAGGACTACAGCCTTCATCCATATATCGCTGTAAAGGAAAATTAACGCCCTTTAAGGAACAATATACTTCATCCCCGAAAAATCAATTTTTCGGCACACCCTGTAGGTTTTTAACACTTAACGAGACACCCCTGTACGAAATTCTAAATGACAAGTGCGGCAACGCCGCAACTAAACGATCGACCGTGTTTTGTTTTTTTTTTGTTTCATTTATTTAACCGTGCTCCGTGCAGTACCGCCGTTTATACGCTCGGTACTCGCTAATTACGTCATTCATTTACATTTTTACGCTGTTTTTTTTTACTTTATGACACAATAAATAGCGTGGATTTCCAATAGAAACCGGATTACGAAATTGGGCGCCACGTTGCCAACTTTAATCGTCATTTGTTTAAAATGTCAACATTATTTCCCCGAAGAAAGGAAAAGCCTCCTCGATAAATGAACCCGGTTAGACAGTTAACTCTCTCCGTATAGAATAACGTTATACGGTCGTCAGAAGAGCGTAACGAAATTTCCAATAATAATTTTTCCTTACGCTCGAACTGCACTTGAAGTAACTAACGGTCAAAGAAACAACAGAAGAAGGTGGTGGTGGCAGGGGCACGAGGAAAACGGCGAATTATTCGCAACAGAAAGAGACCTTGGCAACAACGAACGCAGCCTTGCATAATTGATTAACAAATAACACGACGACGACCGCAAGCAAATGTTTTACATAATTATTATTAGGATTTTATGTGGAGTATTATTGACATTGGCCCGGTTAATGATGTACATTGCTGTATAGGGAAGGGTTTTTAGTTGCAAACAAAAAATGTATCTATAAAAAAATTCATAAACCCAACTGTTTCTGAGTTATGGGAAAGTTGAAAAAATTTCGGAAGTTCTTGTCACTAAGTGCGATAACTCCCCCAATTTTCCACCGAATTTCATAAATATTGGCTTAAAAGAAACGTTTTTTAATTTAAAACAAAAAATGTATCTACAAAAATTTTGATGAACTCAATGGTTTCCGAGTTAAGGGAAATTTTAGAAAATTTGCCAAAAACCTTGACGGAGTGTAAGTCAAAAAGTGCGATAACTCTCCTAATTTTTCACCGATTTTCATGAAAATTGGCCTGAAGGAAACTTTTTTTAATTCTAAACAAAAAATGTATCTACAAAAATTTTGATAAACTTAATGGTTTCCGAGTTAAGGGAAATTTTAGAAAATTTGCCAAAGTCCTTGACGGAGTGTAAGTCAAAAAGTGCGATAACTCTCCCAATTTTCCACCGATTTTCATGAAAATTGGCTTGAAGCAAACGTTTTTTAATTCCAAACAAAAAATGTATCTACAAAAATTTTGATAAACTCAATGGTTTCCGAGTTAAGGTAAATTTTAGAAAATTTGCCAAGGTTCACAGGGTGTAAGTCAAAAAGTGGGATAATTTCCTTAATTTTCCACCGATTTTCATGAAAATTGGCTTGAAGCAAACGTTTTTTAATTCCAAACAAAAAATGTATCTACAAAAATTTTGATAAACTCAATGGTTTCCGAGTTAAGGTAAATTTTAGAAAATTTGCCAAGGTTCACAGGGTGTAAGTCAAAAAGTGGGATAATTTCCTTAATTTTCCACCGATTTTCATGAAAATTGGCTTGAAGGAAACGTTTTTTAATTCCAAACAAAAAATGCATCTACAAAAATTTTGATAAACTCAATGGTTTCCGAGTTAAGGGAGGTTTTGTAAAATTTGCCAAGGTTGACAGGGTGTAAGTCAAACAGTGGGATAACTCTTCCAATTTTCCACCGATTTTCATGAAAATTGGCTCCAAAGAAACGTTTTTGAATTCCAAACAAAATATGTATCTACAAAAATTTTGATAAACTCAATGGTTTTTAAGTCAAGGAAAATTTGCCAAAGTCCTCGACCAAGTGTAAGTCAAAATATGCAATAACTCCCTCAATTTTTCACCGATTTTCATGAAAATTGGCTTGAAGCAAACGTTTTTTAATTCAAAACAAAAAATGTATCTACAAAAATTTTGATAAAGTTAATGGTTTCCGAGTCAAAGGAAATTTTAGAATATTTGCCAAAATCCTTGATAGAGTGTAAGTCAAAAAGTGCGATAACTCTCCCAATTTTCCACCGATTTTTATGAAAATTGGCTTAAAAGAAAGGGATTTTAATTCCAAACAAAAAATGTATCTACAAAAATTTTGATTAAACTTAATGGTTTCCGAGTTAAGGGAAATTTTAGAAAATTTGCCGAGGTTCACAGGGTGTAAGTGAAAAAGTGGAATAATTTCCTTAATTTTCCACCTATTTTCATGAAAATTGGCTTAAAAGAAAGATTTTTTAATTCCAAACAAAAAATGTATCTACAAAAATTTTGATAAACTCAATGGTTTCTAAGTCAAGGAAAATTTACCAAAGTCCTCGACTAAGTGTAAGTCAAAATATGCAATAACTCCCTCAATTTTTCACCGATTTTCATGAAAATTGGCTTAAAAGAAAGATTTTTTAATTCAAAACAAAAAATGTATCTACAAAAATTTTGATAAACTCAATGGTTTCTAAGTCAAGGAAAATTTACCAAAGTCCTCGACTAAGTGTAAGTCAAAATATGCAATAACTCCCTCAATTTTTCACCGATTTTCATGAAAATTGGCTTAAAAGAAAGATTTTTTAATTCAAAACAAAAAATGTATCTACAAAAATTTTGATAAACTCAATGGTTTCTAAGTCAAGGAAAATTTACCAAAGTCCTCGACTAAGTGTAAGTCAAAATATGCAATAACTCCCTCAATTTTTCACCGATTTTCATGAAAATTGGCTTAAAAGAAAGATTTTTTAATTCAAAACAAAAAATGTATCTACAAAAATTTTGATAAACTCAATGTTTTCTGAGTCAAAGGAAATTTTAGAAAATTTGCCAAAGTCCTTGATAGAGTGTAAGTCAAAAAGTGCGATAACTCTCCCAATTTTCCACCGATTTTCATGAAAATTGGCTTAAAAGAAACGGTTTTTAATTCCAAACAAAAAATGTATCTACAAAAATTTTGATAAACTCAATGGTTTCTGAGTCAAAGGAAATTTTAGAAAATTTGCCAAAGTCCTTGATAGAGTGTAAGTCAAAAAGTGCGATAACTCTCCCAATTTTCCACCGATTTTCATGAAAATTGGCTTGAAGGAAACGTTTTTGAATTCCAAACAAAAAATGTATCTACAAAAATTTTGATAAACTCAATGGTTTCCGAGTCAAAGGAAATTTTAGAATATTTGCCAAAATCCTTGATAGAGTGTAAGTCAAAAAGTGCGATACCTCTCCCAATTTTCCACCGATTTTCATGAAAATTGGCTTAAAAGAAACGTTTTTTAATTCCAAACAAAAAATGTATCTGAAAAAAAATTCATAAACCCAACTGTTTCTGAGTTATGGGAAAGTTGAAAAAATTTCGGAAGTTCTTGTCACAAAGTGCGATAACTCCCTCAATTTTCCACCGATTTTCATGAAAATTGGTTTAAAAGAAACGTTTTTTAATTCCAAACAAAAAATGTATCTACAAAAATTTTGATAAACTTAATGGTTTCCGAGTCAAAGGACATTTTCAGAAAATTTGCCAAAGTCCTTGACTAAGGGTAAGTTAGAAAGTGCGATAACTCCCCCAATTTTCCACCGATTTTCATGAAAATTGGCTTAAAAGAAAGGGATTTTAATTCCAAACAAAAAATGTATCTACAAAAATTTTGATTAAATTAATGGTTTCTAAGTCAAGGAAAAATTGCCAAAGTCCTTGACTAAGTGTAATTCACAAAGTGCGATAACTGCTCCAATTTTCCACCGATTTTGATGAAAGTTGGCTTAAAAGAAAGGATTTTTTATTCCAAACAAAAAACTTATCTACAAAAATTTTGATAAACTCAATGGTTTCTAAGTCAAGGAAAATTTGGCAAAGTCCTCGACTAAGTGTAAGTCAAAAAGTGCGATAACTCTCCCAATTTTCCACCGATTTTCAGGAAAATTGGTTTAAAAGAAAGGGATTTTAATGCCAAACAAAAAATGTATCTACAAAAATTCCCAAAAACTGAATAGTTCCAGAGTTAAGGAAAATTTTGAAAATCCACCGGTCATTGACCAAACCTGAGACAAAATATGCAATAACTCCGCCAATTTTTCATCGATTTTCATGAAAATTGTCTTATAAGAAAAGTTTTTAAATTCCAAACCAAAAATGTATCTACAAAAATTCTCAAAAACTCAATAGTTCCAAAGTTGAAGAAAATTTTGAAGTTCCACCAGTCATTGACCGAACCTGAGACAAAATATGCAATAACTCCCTCAATTTTTCACCGATTTTCATGAAAATTGCCTTGAAAGAAAGATTTTTTAATTCCAAACAAAAAATCCATCTACAAAAATTCCCAAAAACTCAATAGTTTCTGACCTAAAGCAAATTTGGAAAACCCACTAATCCTCGACTGCACCTTCCACAAAATATGCAATAACTTCCCCAATCTTGAACCGATTTTCACGAAAATCACCTCATTACAAAGAGAATTCAATTCCACACAAAAAACCCATCTACAAAAATCCCAATAAAACCAGCAATTACCGAGTTACAAGCACATTTATTAAAAAAAAAAAAACTTCTTACTCTTACCACATGCACGCTACTCTGAATATTCTCCTGCTTCTTGTCCTTCGTCTTGGACACCCGCTTCGCCTTCGCGTCCAGGAACCGCTGCTTCAGGTGCAAAGTGTCCTGCAGGTTCTGCTCGCACAGTCCCGAAAAGGACTGATCGAACCGCGGCATACAGTCGCTTTGTCTCCTCCTGTAGGACTCTATACGACGTCTCAACCTAAAACACCCCCCATATCTATTAATTCACGGTTTTCCCACAAAGGTCTTGTCGTCTACCTTTCTACCACCGCTTGTTTGGGGGGAATATCACCGTGGAGCTGTTGTTGCAGTCCCGGGGGCTGGGGGACGACGGGGGGCAACGTCCCTCCGCCGTCGAGGCAACCCCCTGGTCCAGAGCTACCACGATCCAGTGTGTTGTGACCGGGTCGCTCGGTCACTGTCACATGGTTTTTTTGCCCCGACGATTGGCGGTCAAATGTCCCTCTCCATTGGACATTTTTCTGCAAAAACTGTTAAGGGGGTGGTCAGTTTTAGAAGTAAGAGGGCTCTTAAGGGGCGCAGTATTTGCCCGCTAAGCAATTGAAGGTTTGTTTATGTCAAATGTGTTTCGGGGGAGGTTTAATGGGGTGTACAGGTAGTGTGTGGCTTATGAACGGTGTAAAAGTGCTTTAAAGCAGTTATTTACAGGGAAGATGACCCTAAGGCAACGAGGATGCAAACTGACACTCACTCTATCCGGAAAGTGTTTGGGCAAGTTTTATAGTGATTGTTATAAGTGTTTTTAATAGTCAAAGGGGGTGTGCCAGTTATGGGGGGTCATAAGGTGATTCAAAAGGGTTTTTATGAAGTTTATGGCAAAAAAAAACAGCCCCTAAGGGGGGCACGTATGTAAATAGAAACACCCCCTGTAAAAGCGCAACAAGTCCCCCCCGAACCATTAAAAACCTAAAAATACGTAACCTCTCGACCTCAAACGTAGAAAATCACGCCGATATTCAACGGTAATCACCTTATTTCGCTACCACAAGAGATAACATTGATCTGTTGAATTCCAGTTGAACGGGGTATTTCCCTTGGTGAAAAAACCACTTTAGACCGCACTAACGTTCGCTCCCAATGTACCCGAGGGCACTTTCATGTTCTCTACGTCGTATTACGCGTTAATTAAGCGGAAAAAGCACAATTAAAACGCGAATAATTTCAAAATAAATACACCGAACTGTGTGTGTGTGTGTACCTTGTTTGGCAACCGGCGGCCATTTTGTTTCTCGAGCTTGTACGAACGGCGCACGCGGCGCCATCTGTCTACGGCGGACGCAACTAACTGCAATAAAGGGAGGGGGTAAGCACGTTAGTCCGGTCGAATTAAGGTGTTTATCGATGTTTTCCCTTGTAATGGATCGATGGGAAAAAGTCGATTTTTTTATTGAAGAAAGGGGTCGGTTCGTTGGTGACGCCATCTAAGGGACCCCGAAGGAACTACGGGGGCGTTTAAGCCAATAGGGGGCGCGCATAATGAAGTTTAATTTGGAAATATTAGTCCGGTCGAATTGGGGCAAAAAGTGGAAGTAAGGTGTTTTGGTTGAGGCGCCACCTGGAGGGGCTTTTGTAAGCATATTTTGATTATTTTTAAAAAATCTAGACTATGATTAAAAATAAACATTACTACTGAATTTATTTATTCGTTTTTTTTTTTACAAAATAAGTCAGCAAATAAACTTTATTTATTAATACCCAACAAACAAACATAAGGACTAATAATAATAATATATAAAATACAAAAAAACACTATAAGAGAGTGGGGCAAAGTTCCAATTAAGCACTTAAAACATATTCACACTATAACCTAAAAAAAAAAAATGGTCAGTTTCTTACAACAACATAAATAGTGAGGTTAAGTATACAAAATGCCACATATAACTACTAGCAACATAAGGACGAATTGCCACTAAGAGCGCTACATTGTAGCGCCGTAGCCTACTGTCTCATTCACGTCAAAAAAATAACAATTTCTCTCTTCATTATCACAGTCATCTATCTCTCAATTAATGGTTTCACCGCGAGGTGGCGCCACATCAATTTACTTCCTCACTAAAATCTTGAACAAATTATTCCGAAAGGTGCTGACCATTTTCTCCAGCTCCTCCACTTGCGCTTTGAGCCTCACGTTCCTCATCTGTAACTCGTCCGCCTCACGTTCGTACTCCTTTTCCTTAATCTTCCTCTTTAGGCGGGATTTGCGGGAGGCCTCGTTATTTTTATCCCGTAATTCCCGGTATTTCGATACGTCTCCCGATTCCCCACTAGTAACCGAATCGGGACGTTTCGGGGGCCTCCCGCGTCTCTTTTTCACCGGAGGCAAGTGGTCGAGTTCGCTGTATTTAATTGTGGGGGTGGTGGGGGGCATCCACTCCTCGTCCTCCCCCTCCTCCTCCTCTGAGTGTAGTGAGGAGGACGAGGAGGGAGAGCCGGCGCGTTTTCTGGAGGCCTCCTTGGAGGGCGGCGTGGAGGGATTCGACGTGTGAGCACTGGCGAGGGACGTGAGAAATTCAGAGTCGGCGCTCACCACCGTTATGTCCTGAAAATGACAGAGCAACAAAAGTTAGGTTGGGAATTTCACGTTTCACGGCTTACTGGATTTAATGGACTTTAAGATGATGCGAGAGACTTTAAAGAAATATTAAAGGGGCTTCGAGTAAAGCGAGGTAGAAGCTGCAAAGGTTCTGCTGCTTGTTCAAGAGTTAGTTCCTTGTAAGAAAAACGTCATTTACTGTAGACGAGTGACAGGTACAGCGAAGGAATGAATAGTTTCAGACAGGGAATTTAATAGGCTTTAAGTTGATATAAGACACTTTAAATAATATTAATTGGGCTTCAAGTAACACGAGGGTTGATGCGCCAAGAATTTAACCTTTTGGTCAAGACTTCTTGTAAGAGAAACGTCATTTACTGAAGTTGAGTGACAGGTACAGCCATGAAATAAACAGCCTCGAACTCGGAATTTAAGAGGCTTTAAGTTGATATAAGTGACTTTAAAAAAAATTTAATTGACTTTAAGTGACATGAGGTTGAAGCAACAAAGGTCCAATTTCTTGGTCAAGAATTCTTGTAACGAAAACTTCATATTCTAGAGTTGTGATGAAGCTACAGCCACAAAATAAACAGCCTCGTGTCGTGGGTTTAAACGACTTCAAGTTGATATAAAAGACTTTAAAAAATAATAAAAAAGCTTCAAGTAAAATAAGGCAGAAATGACAAAGGACCAACTTCTTGGTCAAGACTTCCTCTAAGAAAAACGTCATTTACTGAAGCTGAGTCAAAGCTACAGCCATGAAATAAACAGCCTCGAACTCGGAATTTAAGAGGCTTTAAGTTGATATAAGTGACTTTAAAAAAATTAAAAAAATTAAAATTGCCTTTAAGGGACATGAGGTTGAAGCAGCAAAGGACCAAATTCTTGGTCAGAAGTTCCTGTAAGAAAAACTTCATTTCCTAGAGTTGTGATGAAGCTACAGCCACGAAATAAACAGCCTCGTATCGGGGGTTTGAACGACTTTAAGGTGATATAATAGACTTTAAATAATATTGAAGAAGCTTCAAGTAAAATGAGGTGGAAACGACAAAGGACCAACTTCTTGGTCAAGAATTCCTGTAAGAAAAACATCATTTTCTACAGCTCTGATACAGCTACAGCAATGAAACAAACGGCATTTTATAGGTGATTTAATAGGCTTCAAGTAAAACGTACCTCATTATTGACCAAATCGAGGATATTAAACTCGGTGCCCATACTGACCACTCCCTCGATAACATCGGGAGTGTTGAGTACAAGGGCGTCGGTGGTTCCGGCCTTACAAGGCGGCTGAAAGGTGGCCAAATGAAGGGCGGCGGGCCTGGAGGCGGCCCGATGGTACGCGTGATCGAAACGCTCCGGTACCGCCAACTCCGGGGACGATATGTAAGAATAACGGTCGTCCTGCGGAGACTGCTCCATCTTCTGCTGCTGCTGCTGCTGCTGTACATGTAAAACTACCTTACTTCCATTATCGGTTGTACTACAGTTGTGGCGGTTATTATTAAAGTTGGCCATTTGCTCGAAGATGTCCACGTTGTTGTTATTATTATGATTATTATTATTAATAAGATACGACGAGTGACGATAGTCACCATTATTACTAGGGATACTGGACGACTCGAGTTTGATACTGATCTCGTCGTCCTCGTGGTTCTCGTGACGTTCCGGCGACAAATAATTAAACGGTCCTTTGAAATCTGTAACCGAAAACAAAACGTCATTTTTAGCATTAAATAAACGCATTTAAGGGGGGGATGAAGAGAGGGTCTGGAGGAACCCCCGGGGCGAATACTTACCGAATACGGGGGTGCTGAGTTCATCTGTAGAGACGATTGTGTCGACAATTGAACCGGTGCGACCCGATAAAAGTGCCGACAAATCGCCGAACTCCTCCATGTTTATTAATGGGGCGACGGGAGACGGGAGGAGGTTTGCACTCACCTAAAAAGAAACGGAAATTAATTAAAAGTGTTACGTCACTGTCGTGGCGAAAACAAATGAACGCGCCGGGTTCGGGAGGTTCTTCTGGTAACGGTTGTTTCTTCCTTCCGGGTCACTACCCCTTCCCCCTTGAATGGAGGCTAGTTAATAAAGCTTCCAGTGGATTTAAAAGGGGATAAACGATTGGTTCTGTTGCTGTAGTACAGCTACAGTCATCAAAAAACGCTAAAATAGGTGTCTAATGAATTTATTGGAAGAATCTGTATTCCAATTTTCAACTCTCTAACCCTCATGGTTCCAGAGATACAGCCATTGGGTTCCTGGGAAATTTTCAATTTTTTTCCAACTTTGAAAATTCCATATCTCCATTAATAATTTTTTTTGGACAAAACGCTGAAATAGGTGTCTAATGAATTTATTGGAAGAATCTATATTCCAATTTTCAACCCTCTAACCCCCATGGCTCCTGAGATACAGCCATTGGGTTCCTGGGAAATTTTCAATTTTTTTCCAACTTTGAAAATTCCATATCTCCATTAATAATTTTTTTTGGACAAAACGCTGAAATAGGTGTCTAATGAATTTATTGGAAGAATCTATATTCCAATTTTCAACCCTCTAACCCTCATGGCTCCTGAGATACAGCCATTGGGTTCCTGGGAAATTTTCAATTTTTTTTCCAACTTTGAAAATTCCATATCTCCATAATTAATTTTTTTTTGAAAAAACGCTCAAATAGGTGTCTAATAAATTTATTAGAAGAATCTGTATTCCAATTTTCAACCCTCTAACCCTCATGGTTCCTGAGATACAGCCATTGGGTTCCTGAGAAATTTTCAATTTTTTTCCAATTTTGAAATTCCATATCTCCATTAATAATTTTTTTTGGAAAAAACGCTGAAATAGGTGTCTAATGAATTTATTAGAAGAATCTATGTTCCAATTTTCAACCCTCTAACCCTCATGGTTCCTGAGATACAGCCATTGGGTTCCTGGGAAATTTTCAATTTTTTTTCCAACTTTGAAATTCCATATCTCCATTAATAATTTTTTTTGGAAAAACGCTGAAATATGTGTCTAATGAATTTATTAGAAGAATCTGTATTCCAATTTTCAACCCTCTAACCCTCATGGTTCCTGAGATACAGCCATTGGGTTCCTGGGAAATTTTCAATTTTTTTTCCAACTTTGAAATTCCATTTCTCCATTAATAATTTTTTTTGGAAAAAAAGCTGAAATAGGTGTCTAATGAATTTATTAGAAGAATCTGTATTCCAATTTTCAACCCTCTAACCTTCATGGTTCCTGAGATACAGCCATTGGGTTCCTGGGAAATTTTCAATTTTTTTCCAACTTTGAAATTCCATATCTCCATTAATAATTTTTTTTGAAAAAAACGCTGAAATAGGTGTCTAATGAATTTATTAGAAGAATCTATGTTCCAATTTTCAACCCTC
Organism: Anthonomus grandis grandis; assembly: GCF_022605725.1. Taxonomy (NCBI): domain Eukaryota; kingdom Metazoa; phylum Arthropoda; class Insecta; order Coleoptera; family Curculionidae; genus Anthonomus; species Anthonomus grandis. Next base: position 1,097,819 of record NC_065564.1, read on the forward strand.
TAACCCTCATGGTTCCTGAGATACAGCCATTGGGTTCCTGGGAAATTTTCAATTTTTTTCCAACTTTGAAATTCCATATCTCCATTAATATTTTTTTTTTGGAAAAAACGCTGAAATAGGTGTCTAATGAATTTATTAGGAGAATCTGTATTCCAATTTTCAACCCTCTAACCCTCATGGTTCCTGAGATACAGCCATTGGGTTCCTGGGAAATTTTCAATTTTTCTTCATTTTTGAAATTCCATATCTCCATTAATAATATTTTTTGGAAAAAACGCTGAAATAGGTGTCTAATGAATTCATTAGAAGAATCTGTATTCCAATTTTCAACCCTCTAACCCTCATGGCTCCTGAGATACAGCCATTGGGTTCCTGGGAAATTTTCAATTTTTCTCCATTTTTGAAATTCCATATCTCCATTAATAATTTTTTTTTGGAAAAAACGCTGAAATAGGTGTCTAATGAATTTATTAGGAGAATCTATATTCCAATTTTCAACCCTCTAACCCTCATGGTTCCTGAGATACAGCCATTGGGTTCCTGAGAAATTTTCAATTTTTTTCCAACTTTGAAATTCCATATCTCCATTAATAATTTTTTATTTAAAAAAACGCTGAAATAGGTGTCTAATGAATTTATTAGAAGAATCTGTATTCCAATTTCCAACCCTCTAACCCTCATGGTTCCTGAGATACAGCCATTGGGTTCCTGGGAAATTTTCAATTTTTTTCCAACTTTGAAATTCCATATCTCCATTAATAATTTTTTATTTAAAAAAACGCTGAAATAGGTGTCTAATGAATTTATTAGAAGAATCTGTATTCCAATTTCCAACCCTCTAACCCTCATGGTTCCTGAGATACAGCCATTGGGTTCCTGGGAAATTTTCAATTTTTTTCCAACTTTGAAATTCCATATCTCCATTAATATTTTTTTTTTGGAAAAAACGCTGAAATAGGTGTCTAATGAATTTATTAGGAGAATCTGTATTCCAATTTTCAACCCTCTAACCCTCATGGTTCCTGAGATACAGCCATTGGGTTCCTGGGAAATTTTCAATTTTTTTCCAACTTTGAAATTCCATATCTCCATTAATAATTTTTTATTTAAAAAAACGCTGAAATAGGTGTCTAATGAATTTATTAGAAGAATCTGTATTCCAATTTCCAACCCTCTAACCCTCATGGTTCCTGAGATACAGCCATTGGGTTCCTGGGAAATTTTCAATTTTTTTTCATTTTTGAAATTCCATATCTCCATTAATAATATTTTTTGGAAAAAACGCTGAAATAGGTGTCTAATGAATTCATTAGAAGAATCTGTATTCCAATTTTCAACCCTCTAACCCTCATGGTTCCTGAGATACAGCCATTGGGTTCCTGGGAAATTTTCAATTTTTCTTCATTTTTGAAATTCCATATCTCCATTAATAATATTTTTTGGAAAAAACGCTGAAATAGGTGTCTAATGAATTCATTAGAAGAATCTGTATTCCAATTTTCAACCCTCTAACCCTCATGGCTCCTGAGATACAGCCATTGGGTTCCTGGGAAATTTTCAATTTTTCTCCATTTTTGAAATTCCATATCTCCATTAATAATTTTTTTTTGGAAAAAACGCTGAAATAGGTGTCCAATGAATTTATTAGAAGGATCTGTATTCCAATTTTCAACCCTCTAACCCTCATGGTTCCTGAGATACAGCCATTGGGTTCCTGGGAAATTTTCATTTTTTTTTCCAACTTTGAAATTCCATATCTCCATTAATAATTTTTTTTGGAAAAACGCTGAAATAGGTGTCTAATGAATTTGTTAGAAGAATCTCTATTCCAATTTTCAACTCTCTAACCCTCATGGTTCCTGAGATACAGCCATTGGGTTCCTGGGAAATTTTCATTTTTTTTTCCAACTTTGAAATTCCATATCTCCATTAATAATTTTTTTTGGAAAAAACGCTGAAATAGGTGTCTAACGAATTTATTAGAAGAATCTGTATTCCAATTTTCAACCCTCTAACCCTCATGGTTCCTGAGATACAGCCATTGGGTTCCTGGGAAATTTTCAATATTTCTCCATTTTTGAAATTCCATATCTCCATTAATAATTGTTTTTGGAAAAAACGCTGAGATAGAAGTCTAATGAATTTATTAGAAGAATCTGTATTCCAATTTTCAACCCTCTAACCCTCATGGCTCCTGAGATACAGCCGTTGGGTTCCTGGGAAATTTTCATTTTTTTTTCCAACTTTGAAATTCCATACCTCCATTAATAATTTTTTTTGGAAAAAACGCTGAAATAGGTGTCTAATGAATTTATTAGGAGAATCTATATTCCAATTTTCAACCCTCTAACCCTCATGGTTCCTGAGATACAGCCATTGGGTTCCTGAGAAATTTTCAATTTTTTTCCAACTTTGAAATTCCATATCTCCATTAATAATTTTTTATTTAAAAAAACGCTGAAATAGGTGTCTAATGAATTTATTAGAAGAATCTGTATTCCAATTTCCAACCCTCTAACCCTCATGGTTCCTGAGATACAGCCATTGGGTTCCTGGGAAATTTTCAATTTTTTTCCAACTTTGAAATTCCATATCTCCATTAATAATTTTTTATTTAAAAAAACGCTGAAATAGGTGTCTAATGAATTTATTAGAAGAATCTGTATTCCAATTTCCAACCCTCTAACCCTCATGGTTCCTGAGATACAGCCATTGGGTTCCTGGGAAATTTTCAATTTTTTTCCAACTTTGAAATTCCATATCTCCATTAATATTTTTTTTTTGGAAAAAACGCTGAAATAGGTGTCTAATGAATTTATTAGGAGAATCTGTATTCCAATTTTCAACCCTCTAACCCTCATGGTTCCTGAGATACAGCCATTGGGTTCCTGGGAAATTTTCAATTTTTTTCCAACTTTGAAATTCCATATCTCCATTAATAATTTTTTATTTAAAAAAACGCTGAAATAGGTGTCTAATGAATTTATTAGAAGAATCTGTATTCCAATTTCCAACCCTCTAACCCTCATGGTTCCTGAGATACAGCCATTGGGTTCCTGGGAAATTTTCAATTTTTTTTCATTTTTGAAATTCCATATCTCCATTAATAATATTTTTTGGAAAAAACGCTGAAATAGGTGTCTAATGAATTCATTAGAAGAATCTGTATTCCAATTTTCAACCCTCTAACCCTCATGGTTCCTGAGATACAGCCATTGGGTTCCTGGGAAATTTTCAATTTTTCTTCATTTTTGAAATTCCATATCTCCATTAATAATATTTTTTGGAAAAAACGCTGAAATAGGTGTCTAATGAATTCATTAGAAGAATCTGTATTCCAATTTTCAACCCTCTAACCCTCATGGCTCCTGAGATACAGCCATTGGGTTCCTGGGAAATTTTCAATTTTTCTCCATTTTTGAAATTCCATATCTCCATTAATAATTTTTTTTTGGAAAAAACGCTGAAATAGGTGTCCAATGAATTTATTAGAAGGATCTGTATTCCAATTTTCAACCCTCTAACCCTCATGGTTCCTGAGATACAGCCATTGGGTTCCTGGGAAATTTTCATTTTTTTTTCCAACTTTGAAATTCCATATCTCCATTAATAATTTTTTTTGGAAAAACGCTGAAATAGGTGTCTAATGAATTTGTTAGAAGAATCTCTATTCCAATTTTCAACTCTCTAACCCTCATGGTTCCTGAGATACAGCCATTGGGTTCCTGGGAAATTTTCATTTTTTTTTCCAACTTTGAAATTCCATATCTCCATTAATAATTTTTTTTGGAAAAAACGCTGAAATAGGTGTCTAACGAATTTATTAGAAGAATCTGTATTCCAATTTTCAACCCTCTAACCCTCATGGTTCCTGAGATACAGCCATTGGGTTCCTGGGAAATTTTCAATATTTCTCCATTTTTGAAATTCCATATCTCCATTAATAATTGTTTTTGGAAAAAACGCTGAGATAGAAGTCTAATGAATTTATTAGAAGAATCTGTATTCCAATTTTCAACCCTCTAACCCTCATGGTTCCTGAGATACAGCCGTTGGGTTCCTGGGAAATTTTCATTTTTTTTTCCAACTTTGAAATTCCATACCTCCATTAATAATTTTTTTTGGAAAAAACGCTGAAATAGGTGTCCAATGAATTTATTAGAAGAATCTATGTTCCAATTTTCAACGCTCTAACCCTCATGGTTCCTGAGATACAGCCATTGGGTTCCTGGGAAATTTTCAATTATTTTCCAACTTTTAAATTCCATATCTCCATTATTAATTTTTTTTGGAAAAAACGCTGCAATAGGTGTCCAATGAATTTATTAGAAGAATCTGTATTCCAATTTTCAACCCTCTAACCCTCATGGTTCCTGAGATACAGCCATTGGGTTCCTGAGGAATTTTCAATTTTACAAACCTTTTGGTCAAGACTTCTTGTAAGCAAAACATAATTTTCTGTAGATGTATAACAGCTACAGCCACGAAATAAACAACCATTCATAGGGAATTTAATAGGCTTTCCAAGACTTAAAAGCCTTTTTAACACCAACCTCCCTTAAACAAACAACAAAAAAAAAAGCCCTAAAAAGAAAAAAACAACCATTTAATTAGTAAAAAAAAAAAATAGATACGTGTAAGTCCTGTCCTGTTCAGAGGGATGTTGAGGAAAGCCTCCTCACCTCACACTATACATAGAAAAAAAAACACTTTTACAATAATTCGAATCGAACAGTTTCCCAGGCACAGTTTTCCCGTTCCTGTTCCACCGTCACCGTAATCTGCAGACAAGAAACCAATCGTCACTTCTAGACAATCCTGCCTTTTATAATATATTAAAAAAAAAAATAAAATAATTTCAAACCCCGCCCCTTTGACCAATCGAAGCGCAGAGATAGATAACCCCCCACCCACCCCAACCCCTTCCAGTTAAAAAAAAAAAAAAAATCCTCTGGCCCTCTCACTCACCTGATCTTGTTCCCGTAGGCTGTTTACCAAGCGACTTTCGAACTCCAGGTCCAAGAGGTCGCTCAGGTCCACGGTGGAGGAGGGGGGGATCTCCGTACAGTGACTGGGGCTGTTGGTACTCGCCGAGCGGTTCTGGATATCGATTGGATAAATGCGGTACGACGTGCTGGTGGTGCTGCTGAGAAGTTTCTCGCCATGACGCTGCTTGGGCGGGCACAGATCCGGTGAAAACCATCGCGAAAGGGACTAAAGGGAGAGAAGAAACAGGTGAGTAGTCAATTGTTTTTTTTTTTTTTTGGGTAAAAGTGAGGCCTTACATCGAATTCGCCTTTGCTCTTTGATGAAATCTTTCTAGCCTTGGAGGCCTCTACCAGAGGAAGTGTTGAGGTTTGTTAACGCCCAACCTAAAATAATAAAACGTTAGTTTAGAGTTGGATTTGGGTGAGGAGGGACGTTGAGGGGATGGGAGGGAGTAATGGAGGGCTGTAGCTACAGATTCGTATAGGGTAGTTTATATGCTTTAAGTTAATATAAAATAGTTAAAAAGACACTGAGTTGGCTTCGAGTGATTTGAGGTAGAGACAGCAAAGGTCCAAATATTTGACCAAGGACTATTGGAAGAAATAAATTATTTTCTGTAGTTCAAATAGGACTACAGTCATCGTTCGTACAGCATCGTAAAGGCTGTTTAATGACCATTAATCCGATATAAGACAGTTAAAAAAAAATTGAGTTGGCTTTGGGTAATTTGAGGTAGAGACACCAGAGGTTTAAATACTTGACCAAGGACTCTTGGAAGAAAAAAATTATTTTCTGTAGTTCAAATAGGGCTACAGCCATCGGTCGTACAGCATCGTAAAGGCTGTTTAATGACCATTAATCCGATATAAGACAGTCCAAAAAAAATTGAGTTGGCTTCAAGTAAATTGAGGTAGAGACAGCAAAGGTCCAAATACTTGACCAAGGACTCTTGGAAGAAAAAAATTATTTTCTGTAGTTCAAATAGGGCTACAGCCATCGTTCGTACAGCATCGTAAAGGCTGTTTAATGACCATTATTCCGATATAAGACAGTTAAAAATAAAATTGAGTTGGCTTCAAGTAATTTGAGGTAGAGACAGCAAAGGTCCAAATACTTGACCAAGGATTATTGGAAGAAATAAATTATTTTCTGTAGTTCAAATAGGGCTACAGCCATCGTTCGTACAGCATCGTAAAGGCTGTTTAATGACCTTCAAACTGATATAAGACAGTCCAAAAAAAATTGAGTTGGCTTGAAGTAAATTGAGGTAGAGACAGCAAAGGTCCAAATACTTGACCAAGGACTCTTGGAAGAAAAAAATTATTTTCTGTAGTTCAAATTGGGCTACAGCCATCGTTCATACAGCATCGTAAAGGCTGTTTAATGACCATTAATCTGATATAAGACAGTCCAAAAAAAATTGAGTTGGCTTCAAGTAATTTGAGGTAGAGACAGCAAAGGTCCAAATACTTGACCAAGGACTCTTGGAAGAAAAAAATTATTTTCTGTAGTTCAAATTGGGCTACAGCCATCGTTCGTACAGCATTGTAAAGGGTGATTAATGACCTTTAATCTGATAGAAGACAGTCAAAAAAAATTGAGTTGGCTTCAAGTAAATTGAGGTAGAGACACCAAAGGTCCAAATTCTTGACCAAGGACTCTTGGAAGAAAAAAATTATTTTCTGTAGTTCAAATAGGGCTACAGCCATCATTCGTACAGCATCGTAAAAGCTGTTTAATGACCATTAATCCGATATAAGACAGTTAAAAAAAATGAGTTGGCTTCAAGTAATTTGAAGTAGAGACAGCAAAGGTCCAAATACTTGACCAAGGACTCTTGGAAGAAAAAAATTATTTTCTGTAGTTCAAATAGGGCTACAGCCATCGTTCGTACAGCGTCGTAAAGGGTGATTAATGACCATTAATCCGATATAAGACAGTTAAAAAAAAATTGAGTTGGCTTCAAGTAATTTGAGGTAGAGACAGCAAAGGTCCAAATACTTGATCAAGGACTCTTGGAAGAAAAAAATTATTTTCTGTAGTTCAAATTGGGCTACAGCCATCGTTCGTACAGCATCGTAAAGGCTGTTTAATGACCATTAATCTGATATAAGACAGTTAAAAAAAAATGAGTTGGCTTCAAGTAATTTGAAGTAGAGACAGCAAAGGTTCAAATACTTGACCAAGGACTCTTTGAACAAAAAAATTATTTTCTGTAGTTCAAATAGAGCTACAGCTATCGTTCGTACAGCATCGTAAAGGCTGTTTAATGACCATTAATCCGATATAAGACAGTCCAAAAAAAAATTGAGTTGGCTTCAAGTAATTTGAGGTAGAGACAGCAAAGGTCCAAATACTTGACCAAGGACTCTTGGAAGAAAAAAATTATTCTCTGTAGTTCAAATAGGGCTACAGCCATCGTTCGTACAGCATTGTAAAGGGCCATTAATGACCTTTAATCTGATATAAGACAGTCCAAAAAAAAATTTAGTTGGTTTTGAGTAATTTGAGGTAGAGACAGCAAAGGTCCAAATACTTGACCAGGACCCTTGAACGAAAAAAATTATTATCTCTGGTTCAAATAGGGCTACAGCCATCATCCATATATCACCGTAAAGGGAAATTAACGCCTATTAATCTGATCCAATTTTTTTTTTATAAATTAGACAAATATATCCATTTTCAATATCTTTCCTTAGATAATAGATAACATATCAGGATAATTCGGCCTTGAAACTAAGCCGGGGCTGTCGCCAACCAGTCGGCTGACGTCACAAAAGTTCCGACAAGCCGAGACAAGTCGGTCGTGAATTGCACAATAGAAAAAAACAAATGAATGCACCCCTGGACCATGGGGGGTGAAAACTTACCCGGAAAACGCCTGAGGTACGCCAGCCACGTAAAACGCTCGAAAACCGCCTTAAAACCTCAAAAGAAAACCCGGAAAATTCTCTCAGAGTGAAACGAGCTGAACTTTACGGATGTCGCGGTTCTACTGTAGAGAGAGACTGACGTAGAAAAATCGCGACGTAGTTTAATCGAAAATGTTCCCCACGTCGGGTTGTCATTGGACCCCGGTGTGTCATCTACGACCAATCGCGGAGGAGAAATCGATTTTTTTTTTGTCGGTCAGGTATGACTCAACGAAATTTCGCTCCGGTGATGATTATGATGATAATAAACAGTTTGTTACCAGGCGAGATTTAATAAGGAAATTCCCGAAAATAATGAGAGAGAGGGAGAGAGAAGGATGATGAAACAGTTAAAGGCAACGATGAAGGAACAGGGAGGCGCAGGTTGATGAAAAACTGTAATGGATAAACATATTATACTTACATGTTCCTTTTTAGCACTAATACACCACTATACAACTAACCCGCACTAAATAAAACGCTATTTGGCGCTCCTCAGTCGACTCGATTCAGTGGTTAAAAAAAAAAACAAATGAAGCGACCGCGTTGCCGCGCGTCTCCCCCTACCCTCCTTTTTAAACCGCGTCCCGAATCGCTTCTGCAAAACTTAAGATTACCTGCTGCTCTCGGCAACGTCGCATTAAAAAAAAAACCGAAACAGTTTGCATCATATTGCGTCAGGGTTACGCCGCCGCACGTTGCCACATTATCAGTTTTTCCTTTATTGACTCATGAATAATTGACTATCATACATACATAATATTATAGTAATAATAATTATTGTATACAGAATATAATATGGGCTATAATACATAATAAGATATGCGAGCATACATACACACTAAAACTTGGTCTTGCCGAAGATGAAGTTTCCGGGTTCGGACTGGTCCTCGGACATGAAAAACTGCTGCCAGAGCGCCTGGAACTGTTGATAGTCGACCAGGTTCCTGCCCTGGAAAGAAAAACAATCAAATTGCACCGAATGACAGGAAAAACAAACGACTACCGCACGTACCCCGGCCATTTTCTCGAAAGCCTCCCGGCACTCTCCAGTTTCCAAACCGTAACAGGAACAGACCGCGGTGAACTCGTCGATATCGATACCGCCGTCCCCGCTCGCGTCCTCCAGGTCGAACATGAACTTCCGGTACTGGTTCTGCCACTCCAGGGCGTTTTCCGGGTTCTTGGAGTAGTCGTCCCACATGGTGGCCCACTCCTCCACGCTCACCTCGATTGACAAATGAATATCGATTAGCACCAGAGGGAGATTTGATTGGAAGGAAATATGCCGAGAGAAACGTTGTTTTTTGTAGTTTAAATGGGGCTACAGCCTTGGTATGTACAGCCACGTAAAGGGAAATTAATATCCTTTAGAATGATGTGAGATAGTCCAATAAGAAAATTAATTGGCATCGAGTAATTTGAGGTAGAGACACCAAAGGTTCAAATACTTGACCAGGGACTCTTGGAAGAAAAAAAATATTTTCTCTGGCTCAAATAGAGCTACAGCCATGATTCATACAGCATTGTAAAGGGTGATTAATGACCTTTAATCTGATATAAGACAGTCCAAAAAAAAATGAGTTGACTTTGAGTAATTTGAGGTAGAGACCCAAAAGGTCAAAATACTTGACCAGAGACTCTTGGAAGAAAAAAATTATTTTCTCTGGTTCAAATAGGGCTACAGCCATCGTTCATACAGCACTGTAAAGGGTGATTAATGACCTTCAATCTGATATAAGACAGTCCAAAAAAAAATTAGTTGGCTTTGAATAATTTGAGGTAGAGACCCAAAAGGTCAAAATACTTGACCAGGGACTCTTGGAAGAAAAAAATTATTTTCTCTGGTTCAAATAGGGCTACAGCCATCGTTCATACAGCACTGTAAAGGGTGATTAATGACCTTCAATCTGATATAAGACAGTCCAAAAAAAAATGAGTTGACTTTGAGTAATTTGAGGTAGAGACACCAAAGGTCCAAAAACTTGACCATGGACTCTTGGAAGAAAAAAATTATTTTCTCTAGTTCAAATAGGGCTACAGCCATGATTCATACAGCATCGTAAAGGCTGATTAATGGCCATTAATCTGATATAAGATAGTCAAAAAAAAAAATGAGTTGACTTTGAGTAATTTGAGGTAGAGACACCAAAGGTCCAAAAACTTGACCATGGACTCTTGGAAGAAAAAAATTATTTTCTCTGGTTCAAATAGGGCTACAGCCATGATTCATACAGCATCGTAAAGGGTGATTAATGGTCATTAATCTGATATAAGACAGTCCAAAAAAAAATGAGTGGGCTTTGAGTAATTTGAGGTAGAGACCCAAAAGGTCCAAAAACTTGACCATGGACTCTTGGAAGAAAAAAATTATTTTCTCTGGTTCAAATAGGGCTACAGCCATGATTCATACAGCATCGTAAAGGCTGATTAATGGCCATTAATCTGATATAAGACAGTCCAAAAAAAAATGAGTTGGCTTTGAGTAATTTGAGGTAGAGACACCAAAGGTCCAAAAACTTGACCATGGACTCTTGGAAGAAAAAAATTATTTTCTCTGGTTCAAATAGGGCTACAGCCATGATTCATACAGCATCGTAAAGGCTGATTAATGGCCATTAATCTGATGTAAGACATTCCAAAAAAAAATGAGTTGGCTTTGAGTAATTTGAGGTAGAGACCCAAAAGGTCCAAAAACTTGACCATGGACTCTTGGAAGAAAAAAATTATTTTCTCTGGTTCAAATAGGGCTACAGCCATGATTTATACAGCATCGTAAAGGCTGATTAATGGCCATTAATCTGATGTAAGACAGTTCAAAAAAAAATGAGTTGACTTTGAGTAATTTGAGGTAGAGACCCAAAAGGTCCAAAAACTTGACCAGGGACTCTTGGAAGAAAAAAATTATTTTCTCTGGTTCAAATAGGGCTACAGCCATGATTCATACAGCATCGTAAAGGCTGATTAATGGCCATTAATCTGATGTAAGATAGTTAAAAAAAAAAGAGTTGACTTTGAGTAATTTGAGGTAGAGACACCAAAGGTCCAAAAACTTGACCATGGACTCTTGGAAGAAAAAAATTATTTTCTCTGGTTCAAATAGGGCTACAGCCATCGTTCATACAGCATCGTAAAGGGTGATTAATGACCTTTAATCTGATATAAGACAGTCCAAAAAAAATGAGTTGACTTTGAGTAATTTGAGGTAGAGACACCAAAGGTCCAAAAACTTGACCGTGGACTCTTGGAAGAAAAAAATTATTTTCTCTGGTTCAAATAGGGCTACAGCCATGATTCATACAGCATCGTAAAGGCTGATTAATGGCCATTAATCTGATATAAGATAGTTAAAAAAAAAATGAGTTGACTTTGAGTAATTTGAGGTAGAGACCCAAAAGGTCCAAAAACTTGACCAGGGACTCTTGGAAGAAAAAAATTATTTTCTCTGGTTCAAATAGGGCTACAGCCATGATTTATACAGCATCGTAAAGGCTGATTAATGGCCATTAATCTGATGTAAGACAGTTCAAAAAAAAATGAGTTGACTTTGAGTAATTTGAGGTAGAGACCCAAAAGGTCCAAAAACTTGACCAGGGACTCTTGGAAGAAAAAAATTATTTTCTCTGGTTCAAATAGGGCTACAGCCATGATTCATACAGCATCGTAAAGGCTGATTAATGGCCATTAATCTGATGTAAGATAGTTAAAAAAAAAAGAGTTGACTTTGAGTAATTTGAGGTAGAGACACCAAAGGTCCAAAAACTTGACCATGGACTCTTGGAAGAAAAAAATTATTTTCTCTGGTTCAAATAGGGCTACAGCCATCGTTCATACAGCATCGTAAAGGGTGATTAATGACCTTTAATCTGATATAAGACAGTCCAAAAAAAATGAGTTGACTTTGAGTAATTTGAGGTAGAGACACCAAAGGTCCAAAAACTTGACCGTGGACTCTTGGAAGAAAAAAATTATTTTCTCTGGTTCAAATAGGGCTACAGCCATGATTCATACAGCATCGTAAAGGCTGATTAATGGCCATTAATCTGATATAAGATAGTTAAAAAAAAAATGAGTTGACTTTGAGTAATTTGAGGTAGAGACCCAAAAGGTCCAAAAACTTGACCAGGGACTCTTGGAAGAAAAAAATTATTTTCTCTGGTTCAAATAGGGCTACAGCCATGATTTATACAGCATCGTAAAGGCTGATTAATGGCCATTAATCTGATGTAAGACAGTTCAAAAAAAAATGAGTTGACTTTGAGTAATTTGAGGTAGAGACCCAAAAGGTCCAAAAACTTGACCAGGGACTCTTGGAAGAAAAAAATTATTTTCTCTGGTTCAAATAGGGCTACAGCCATGATTCATACAGCATCGTAAAGGCTGATTAATGGCCATTAATCTGATGTAAGACAGTTAAAAAAAAAAGAGTTGACTTTGAGTAATTTGAGGTAGAGACACCAAAGGTCCAAAAACTTGACCATGGACTCTTGGAAGAAAAAAATTATTTTCTCTGGTTCAAATAGGGCTACAGCCATCGTTCATACAGCATCGTAAAGGGTGATTAATGACCTTTAATCTGATATAAGACAGTCCAAAAAAAATGAGTTGACTTTGAGTAATTTGAGGTAGAGACACCAAAGGTCCAAAAACTTGACCGTGGACTCTTGGAAGAAAAAAATTATTTTCTCTGGTTCAAATAGGGCTACAGCCATGATTCATACAGCATCGTAAAGGCTGATTAATGGCCATTAATCTGATATAAGATAGTTAAAAAAAAAATGAGTTGACTTTGAGTAATTTGAGGTAGAGACACCAAAGGTCCAAAAACTTGACCATGGACTCTTGGAAGAAAAAAATTATTTTCTCTGGTTCAAATAGGGCTACAGCCATCGTTCATACAGCATCGTAAAGGGTGATTAATGACCTTTAATCTGATGTAAGACAGTCCAAAAAAAAATGAGTTGGCTTTGAGTAATTTGAGGTAGAGGCCCAAAAGGTCCAAATACTTGACCAGGGACTCTTGGAAGAAAAAAATTATTTTCTCTGGTTCAAATAGGGCTACAGCCATCGTTCATACAGCATCGTAAAGGGTGATTAATGACCTTTAATCTGATGTAAGACAGTCCAAAAAAAAATGAGTTGGCTTTGAGTAATTTGAGGTAGAGGCCCAAAAGGTCCAAATACTTGACCAGGGACTCTTGGAAGAAAAAAATTATTTTCTCTGGTTCAAATAGGGCTACAGCCATCGTTCATACAGCATCGTAAAGGGTGATTAATGACCTTTAATCTGATATAAGACAGTCCAAAAAAAATGAGTTGACTTTGAGTAATTTGAGGTAGAGACACCAAAGGTCCAAAAACTTGACCGTGGACTCTTGGAAGAAAAAAATTATTTTCTCTGGTTCAAATAGGGCTACAGCCATGATTCATACAGCATCGTAAAGGCTGATTAATGGCCATTAATCTGATATAAGATAGTTAAAAAAAAAATGAGTTGACTTTGAGTAATTTGAGGTAGAGACCCAAAAGGTCCAAAAACTTGACCAGGGACTCTTGGAAGAAAAAAATTATTTTCTCTGGTTCAAATAGGGCTACAGCCATGATTCATACAGCATCGTAAAGGCTGATTAATGGCCATTAATCTGATATAAGATAGTTAAAAAAAAATGAGTTGACTTTGAGTAATTTGAGGTAGAGACACCAAAGGTCCAAAAACTTGACCATGGACTCTTGGAAGAAAAAAATTATTTTCTCTGGTTCAAATAGGGCTACAGCCATCGTTCATACAGCATCGTAAAGGGTGATTAATGACCTTTAATCTGATGTAAGACAGTCCAAAAAAAAATGAGTTGGCTTTGAGTAATTTGAGGTAGAGGCCCAAAAGGTCCAAATACTTGACCAGGGACTCTTGGAAGAAAAAAATTATTTTCTCTGGTTCAAATAGGGCTACAGCCATGATTCATACAGCATTGTAAAGGGTGATTAATGACCTTAAATCTGATATAAGACAGTCCAAAAAAAAATGAGTTGGCTTTGAGTAATTTGAGGTAGAGACACCAAAGGTCCAAAAACTTGACCGTGGACTCTTGGAAGAAAAAAAAAATTCTGTAGTTCAAATACATCGTCCTAAAGGGCCTTTACCACCCTTTAAGCTGACAAAAAAATACTAAACTGGCTTCACGTAATCTGAGAAAGAGACGCCTGCTTACTTGTCCGTCCTTATTGGAGTCGGCCTTCTGTCTCAGTCCCTCCCATATCTGGATCATGCTGTCGTACGTTCTCTTGTACTCCTCGCTCCCCTGCGGCCAGCCCCTTAGGGTGCAAATTTTCTAAAAAAAAAAAACCCTAAATATTAGTAAAACCCTTATTAGGGGCGTTTTTTTATTATTATTATTTCTAACCTCTATGGCCAACTCGAAGTCCTTGCGATCTATCGTACCGCTCTGATTCACATCTAAAAGAGGACACATTGAGTTAGAATAAGTGAGTGTGAGAGAGAGAGAGAGAGTTACTCACCGAAAAACACGTTGAAGACGTAGAGGAGCTTCTTCTTGCGAAACTCGGAGATGGGCATGTTGGCCAAACGGTTCTAAACAAAAAAAAAACAAATGAAGGAAAAAAAACAAAAGAGTCCAATTGGTGCATCACAGTAAGAAGCTTATAGGTACACCTACCCCCACCAAAAACTGTTTGGGCATTACGCGGGACATCACCTCACGCAGGATCGCCTTTCCGTAGTTCAGGGTTTCCATGTTCTTAATGGAAAACCGAAAACCTGGAAAGGTCGGAACGCTTACTACAACACACGGGGACAACACATGCACGGACGGACAGGACACGCGGCGTTACAAAGAGATTTCTTTTGTTTTTTTTTTTGTTTTTTGGAACGTACCACAATCAGGCCCACTTTGATCGCGTTGGTCCACTTGTGGTCCATCTGGAACAAACATAAATCCAGATATTTCCAATTAAAAAATGCCTTCTATTAAAAAAAAAAAAAGATGACCCTGTTGAGGTTCACTAAAGTTCGAAACGTCGTAATTCGTAAACAGTTGATTGTATTTGGTGCCTTTTGGCTTGATCTACAGCTTTGATTCTTATGACGAATGCTGTAGATTCATCAGCAAACGAGATAAATGAGTTTTTTGAATTTCATGCCCCTCTGAGGGGGACTTGGACCTATCCAGCTGGATATGTCTGTTGGTAATGGTTCTACAGCAAAAGTCATTGGAAGCTTTTCTGTAGAGCACACTATGATCTACTAAATAACGTTGGTTTTATGTTGCTAGCTACTGTAGATCAAGAGTTATCATGGAAAGTTCTTTAGGGGGACGCTTGGGGGTCTTGGAGGAGTCTACCGAACTTTGAAGCAGTGTATCTCATAAACTAGTGATTCGATCAAAATGGTTTCAAGGATATTTGGTAGATCTATATCAGATCTACAACTTTGATAATAATGATGTCTCTTGTAGACCCACTTGCAAAAGAGATAAACGCATTTTTCAAATTTCATTCCCCTCTTAGGGGGGCTTGGTGCTATCCAGCTGGATAACTCCGTCCGTGGTGGTTCTACAGCAAAAGTCATTTAAAGCTTTTCTGTAGAACGCACTATGATATACCAAGTAGAGTTTGTTTTATGCTGCTAGCTACTGTAGATCAAGAGTTATCATGGAAAGTTCTTTAGGGGGACGCTTGGAGCTCTTGGAGGAGTCTACCGAACTTTGAAGCAGCGTATCTCATAAACTATTGATTCGACCAAAATGGTTTTAAGGATATTTGGTAGATCTTCACTAGATCTACAACTTTGATAATAATAAAGTCCCTTGTAGACCCACTTGCAAAAGAGATAAACGCATTTTTCAACTTTTATTCCCTTCTAAGGAGGGCTTGGTGCTATCCAGCTGGATAACTCCGTCCATAGTGGTTCTACAGCAAAAGTCGTTAAAAGCTTTTCTGTAGAGCAAACTATGATCTACCAAATAAAGTTGGTTTTATGCTCCTAGCTACTGTAGATCAAGAGTTATCATGAAAAGTTCTTTAGGGGGACGCTTGGGGCTCTTGGAGGAGTCTACCGAACTTTGAAGCAGTGTATCTTATAAACTATTGATTGGATCAAAATGGTTCCAAGGATATTTGATAGATCTTCACTAGATCTACAACTTTGATAATAATTATGTCCCTTGTAGACCCACTTGCAAAAGAGATAAACGCATTTTTCACATTTTATTCTCCTCTGAACGGGGCTTGGTGCTATCCAGCTGGATAACTCCGTCCGTAGTGGTTCTACAGCAAAAGTTATTTAAAGCTTTTCTGTAGACCTCACTATGATCTATCAAATAAAGTTTGTTTTATGTTGCTAGCTACTGTAGATCAAGAGTTGTTCATGAAAATTCTTTAGGTGGACGCTTGGGGCTCTTGGGAGAGTCTACTGAACTTTGAAGCAGCGTATATCATAAACTATTGATTCGACCAAAATGGTTTCAAGGATATTTGGTAGATCTTCATTAGATCTAGAACTTTGATAGTAATAAAGTTTCTTGTAGACCCACTTGCAAAGGAGATAAACGCATTTTTCACATTTTATTCCCCTCTGAGGGGGGCTTGGTGCTATCCAGCTGGATAACTCCGTCCGTAGTAGTTCTACAGCAAAAGTTGTTAAAAGCTTTTCTGTAGAGCACACTATGATCTACCAAATAAAGTTGGTTTTATGTTGCTAGCTACTGTAGATCAATAGTTATCATGGAAAGTTCTTTAGGGGGACGCTTGGAGCTCTTGGAGGAGTCTACCGAACTTTGAAGCAGTGTATCTCATAAACTATTGATTCGACCAAAATGGTTTAAATGATATTCGGTAGATCTATATCAGATCTACAACTTTGATAATAATGATGTCCCTTGTAGACCCACTTGCAAAAGAGATAAACGCATTTTTCACATTTTATTCCCTTCTAAGGGGGGCTTGGATCTATCCAGCTGGATAACTCGGTCCGTAGTGGTTCTACAGTAAAGGTCATTAAAAGCTTTTCTGTAGAGCAAACTATGATCTACCAAATAAAGTTTGTTTTATGCTCCTAGCTACTGTAGATCAAGAGTTATTCATGAAAGTTCCTCAGGTCGACACTTGGGGCTCTTGGAGGAGTCTACCAAACTTTAAAACAGTGTATCTCCTCAACTGTTGACAATAGAAAGATGATTTCAACGGTTTGTTGTAGACAATTGATGCCCCCATGCCTCCCTATCAATAAAACTCCTCTAACGTGAATTCTAAAAGAGTTATGGCCGTAATTTATCGTACACAACGGCTGTCACTTGTCAAGACGTCAATATAGATCCGGATTTGGCAAATGAGAAAATCCAAATGGCCGTATTTCATGTTAAAATCCTTTACCTGTACCCCATTGTACCTCGGCCGGCATGATTAATGACTCGCTTTTCCCCCCTCAACCCCCTTTTACCCCCATTTTGTTTTCGCCATACCTTTATCCACGACCGAATGGAGAAATTGACAAATTGTCCATGGCACGCATCCCCCTTGCCTCCCTTGAAGAAAGGAGGGGCGGGGGGAGGTTTATATTAATTTGGAATTTATGGATTTTTGCCCTTAATAGAGAGGGCAAAGGGAAGGAAAAGGGGGCAGGGGGGGTGGTGGATCTCCTAGAAAATTCACAAGTGATTAGGCAGCTTATAGAATATAGGAAACACTATTTATTATCGATTTCTGGATAACTATCCGGGCGGATTTTAATACGTTAACGTCCGGTCATTTAAGTCTGGATATGGGCCAAAAGAACGGGGGATGTAAGGGGGACAGGGGCTGAATCATTAAGGAAAACATGACAGAGGGAAAAAAACAAATGAAATAGCATCGGAACGATATCGTTTTGGAAATTGGGGAGGGGGAAGGAGAGGGTAAAAAAGGGAAAACCTGGAAATGAAATGCCCGTACTTAAAATGTAGGTCGGTTTCCCTACTGTGTATGTGTATTTATACGTTCGATTCGGGGTTTTTAATTAACTTTTACTCTATTTTTTGCCTTCAATTTTATATTAACACGGTAAAGCGGTCTTTTATAGGGGCGCAGTAATAAAACCGGGAAGTGCTATCCCGAGATGAAATAATCTGGATTAAAGTGGGATTTCTTGAGATTAAACGCTTTGTAGTTTCCAGAATTATTATATCGCGAAGTAGGTTAGTGCAAGGATTAAGACAAAATTGAAAGTTTTCTTGGAACCCAATGGCTGTATCTCAAGAACCATAAGGGGTAGGGGGTTGAAATTTGAAACACAGACTCTTCCAATAAATCCATTAAACACCTGTTTCAGGGTTTTTCTCAAAAAAAATTATTAATGGAGATACAACGCTTCCAAGTGGAAAAAATCCCTTTTCACCAATCGCACCATAGCTGCCCCAACTTATCCAGGCAATAAAACCCATCCGGGCAAAAAAAATAAATAAAACGCAAATTAAAACCGAATTACAAAAATCCCGAGAGAGGGCGTTTATTGCCGCATTTAATCCTCTTTCCCTCGTTCGCATATTTCATCCCCTAAGGCGGCAGTTGTTTTTCATACATAAATCAAAAGGTCTCGTCAAAAAAAGGGGGGATGGATTAAGTGGGGTTAGGGAATGTGTATCTAGTTCCCCACTACATAATATGTAAAGTTTGAATCCACCCTTCCCCCCCCCCCTGCCCCTGATACAAAGTATAGTGATCTCACGAGACAATAAAAGGGTTATGTGACGACTTTAGGGCCGTAAAACTCTTCCTAATGATTTATATCCTCTCTGTTGTTAAATTGTGGATTTTATGAGCCCCCCTTTTCCTCCCCCCCTGCTCATGCCTTCGAACCCCCGGGACTTAAGAACTGTTACGGAAAAAGGGGGACGCGCAGGATTATTTTATAGGTCAGTTGTCTCCCTGGGATATGGTTTATATGAGGTCGAGCCGAATGGGATCATTTCTGGAACATTATGGGGATATTTATCGGGGGTATTTTGTTGGAATGAGGGCGGCCTCGTTGGCTCCCTTCTTTGGCGTCCTGATATGTCAATATGTGCAAGAAAAGTTTTTTTTTTGTTTTGTAACTTTGAAGCTTCGTAGCTGCGCTAATAAATTTTTTTTGGGAAAAAGCATGATATAGGGGTCGAATTAATTTATTGAAAGAGTCTGTATTCCAATTTTCAACTCTCTAACCCTCATGGTTCCTGAGATACAGCTATTGGGATCCTAGGAAATTTTCATTTTTTTTTCAACTTTGAAATTCCATATCTCCATTAATAATTTTTTTTTGGAAAAAATGCTGAAATAGGTGTCTAATGAATTTATTAGAAGAGTCTGTATTCCAATTTTCAACTCTCTAACCCTTATGGTTCCTGAGATACAGCCATTGGGTTCCTGGGAAATTTTCATTTTTTTTCCAACTTTGAAATTCCATATCTCCATTAATAATTTTTTTTGGAAAAAATGCTGAAATATGGGTCTAATGAATTTATTAGAAGAGTCTGTATTCCAATTTTCAACTCTCTAACCCTCATGGTTCCAGAGATACAGCCATTGGGCTCCTGGGAATTTTTCAATTTTTTTTCCAACTTTGAAATTCTATATCTCCATTAATAATTTTTTTTTGGAAAAAATGCTGAAATAGGTGTCTAATGAATTTATTAGAAGAGTCTGTATTCCAATTTTCAACTCTCTAACCCTCTTGGTTCCAGAGATACAGCCATTGGGTTCCTGGGAAATTTTCATTTTTTTTCCAACTTTGAAATTCCATATCTCCATTAATAATTTTTTTTGGAAAAAACGCTGAAATAGGTGTCTAATGAATTTATTAGAAGAGTCTGTATTCCAATTTTCAACTCTCTAACCCTCATGGTTCCAGAGATACAGCCATTGGGTTCCTGGGAAATTTTAATTTTTTTTTCCAACTTTGAAATTCCATATCTCCATTAATAATTTTTTTTGGAAAAAATGCTGAAATATGGGTCTAATGAATTTATTAGAAGAGTCTGTATTCCAATTTTCAACTCTCTAACCCTCATGGTTCCTGAGATACAGCCATTGGGTTCCTGGGAAATTTTCATTTTTTTTCCAACTTTGAAATTCCATATCTCCATTAATAATTTTTTTTGGAAAAAACGCTGAAATAGGTGTCTAATGAATTTATTAGAAGAGTCTGTATTCCAATTTTCAACTCTCTAACCCTCATGGTTCCAGAGATACAGCCATTGGGTTCCTGGGAAATTTTAATTTTTTTTTCCAACTTTGAAATTCCATATCTCAATTAATAATTTTTTTTGGAAAAAACGCTCAAATAGGTGTCTAATGAATTCATTAGAAGAGTCTGTATTCCAATTTTCAACTCTCTAACCCTCACGGTTCCAGAGATACAGCCATTGGGTTCCTGGGAATTTTTCAATTTTTTTTTTCCAACTTTGAAATTCTATATCTCCATTAATAATTTTTTTTGGAAAAAACGCTCAAATAGGTGTCTAATGAATTTATTAGAAGAATCTATATTCCAATTTTCAACTGTCTAACCCTCACGGTTCCAGAGATACAGCCATTGGGTTCCTGGGAAATTTTCAATTTTTTTTCCAACTTTGAAATTCCATATCTCCATTAATAATTTTTTTTGGAAAAAACGCTCAAATAGGTGTCTAATAAATTCATTAGAAGAGTCTGTATTCCAATTTTCAACTGTCTAACCCTCACGGTTCCAGAGATACAGCCATTGGGTTCCTGGGAAATTTTCAATTTTTTTTCCAACTTTGAAATTCCATATCTCCATTAATAATTTTTTTTGGAAAAAACGCTCAAATAGGTGTCTAATGAATTCATTAGAAGAGTCTGTATTCCAATTTTCAACTGTCTAACCCTCACGGTTCCAGAGATACAGCCATTGGGTTCCTGGGAAATTTTAATTTTTTTTTCCAACTTTGAAATTCCATATCTCCATTAATAATTTTTTTTGGAAAAAACGCTGAAATAGGTGTCTAATGAATTTATTAGAAGAATCTATATTCCAATTTTCAACTCTCTAACCCTCATGGTTCTTGAGATACAGCCATTGGGTTCCTGGGAAATTTTAATTTTTTTTTCCAACTTTGAATTTCCATATCTCCATTAATAATTTTTTTTGGAAAAAACGCTCAAATAGGTGTCTAATGAATTTATTAGAAGAGTCTGTATTCCAATTTTCAACTCTCTAACCTTTTTGGTTCCTGAGATACAACCATTGGGTTCCTGGGAAATTTTAATTTTTTTTTCCAACTTTGAAATTCCATATCTCCATTAATAATTTTTTTTGGAAAAAACGCTCAAATAGGTGTCTAATGAATTTATTAGAAGAATCTATATTCCAATTTTCAACTGTCTAACCCTCACGGTTCCAGAGATACAGCCATTGGGTTCCTGGGAAATTTTCAATTTTTTTTCCAACTTTGAAATTCCATATCTCCATTAATAATTTTTTTTGGAAAAAACGCTCAAATAGGTTTCTAATGAATTCATTAGAAGAGTCTGTATTCCAATTTTCAACTGTCTAACCCTCACGGTTCCAGAGATACAGCCATTGGGTTCCTGGGAAATTTTCATTTTTTTTCCAACTTTGAAATTCCATATCTCCATTAATAATTTTTTTTGGAAAAAACGCTGAAATAGGTGTCTAATGAATTTATTAGAAGAGTCTGTATTCCAATTTTCAACTCTCTAACCCTCATGGTTCCAGAGATACAGCCATTGGGTTCCTGGGAAATTTTAATTTTTTTTTCCAACTTTGAAATTCCATATCTCAATTAATAATTTTTTTTGGAAAAAACGCTCAAATAGGTGTCTAATGAATTCATTAGAAGAGTCTGTATTCCAATTTTCAACTCTCTAACCCTCACGGTTCCAGAGATACAGCCATTGGGTTCCTGGGAATTTTTCAATTTTTTTTTTCCAACTTTGAAATTCTATATCTCCATTAATAATTTTTTTTGGAAAAAACGCTCAAATAGGTGTCTAATGAATTTATTAGAAGAATCTATATTCCAATTTTCAACTGTCTAACCCTCACGGTTCCAGAGATACAGCCATTGGGTTCCTGGGAAATTTTAATTTTTTTTTCCAACTTTGAAATTCCATATCTCAATTAATAATTTTTTTTGGAAAAAACGCTCAAATAGGTGTCTAATGAATTCATTAGAAGAGTCTGTATTCCAATTTTCAACTCTCTAACCCTCACGGTTCCAGAGATACAGCCATTGGGTTCCTGGGAATTTTTCAATTTTTTTTTTCCAACTTTGAAATTCTATATCTCCATTAATAATTTTTTTTGGAAGAAACGCTCAAATAGGTGTCTAATGAATTTATTAGAAGAATCTATATTCCAATTTTCAACTGTCTAACCCTCACGGTTCCAGAGATACAGCCATTGGGTTCCTGGGAAATTTTCAATTTTTTTTCCAACTTTGAAATTCCATATCTCCATTAATAATTTTTTTTGGAAAAAACGCTCAAATAGGTGTCTAATAAATTCATTAGAAGAGTCTGTATTCCAATTTTCAACTGTCTAACCCTCACGGTTCCAGAGATACAGCCATTGGGTTCCTGGGAAATTTTAATTTTTTTTTCCAACTTTGAAATTCCATATCTCCATTAATAATTTTTTTTGGAAAAAACGCTGAAATAGGTGTCTAATGAATTTATTAGAAGAATCTATATTCCAATTTTCAACTCTCTAACCCTCATGGTTCTTGAGATACAGCCATTGGGTTCCTGGGAAATTTTCATTTTTTTTCCAACTTTGAAATTCCATATCTCCATTAATAATTTTTTTTGGAAAAAACGCTGAAATAGGTGTCTAATGAATTTATTAGAAGAGTCTGTATTCCAATTTTCAACTCTCTAACCCTCATGGTTCCAGAGATACAGCCATTGGGTTCCTGAGAAATTTTAATTTTTTTTTCCAACTTTGAAATTCCATATCTCAATTAATAATTTTTTTTGGAAAAAACGCTCAAATAGGTGTCTAATGAATTCATTAGAAGAGTCTGTATTCCAATTTTCAACTCTCTAACCCTCACGGTTCCAGAGATACAGCCATTGGGTTCCTGGGAATTTTTCAATTTTTTTTTTCCAACTTTGAAATTCTATATCTCCATTAATAATTTTTTTTGGAAAAAACGCTCAAATAGGTGTCTAATGAATTTATTAGAAGAATCTATATTCCAATTTTCAACTGTCTAACCCTCACGGTTCCAGAGATACAGCCATTGGGTTCCTGGGAAATTTTCAATTTTTTTTCCAACTTTGAAATTCCATATCTCCATTAATAATTTTTTTTGGAAAAAACGCTCAAATAGGTGTCTAATAAATTCATTAGAAGAGTCTGTATTCCAATTTTCAACTCTCTAACCCTCATGGTTCCAGAGATACAGCCATTGGGTTCCTGGGAAATTTTAATTTTTTTTTCCAACTTTGAAATTCCATATCTCCATTAATAATTTTTTTTGGAAAAAACGCTCAAATAGGTGTCTAATGAATTTATTAGAAGAATCTATATTCCAATTTTCAACTCTCTAACCCTCATGGTTCCAGAGATACAGCCATTGGGTTCCTGGGAAATTTTAATTTTTTTTTCCAACTTTGAAATTCCATATCTCAATTAATAATTTTTTTTGGAAAAAACGCTCAAATAGGTGTCTAATGAATTCATTAGAAGAGTCTGTATTCCAATTTTCAACTCTCTAACCCTCACGGTTCCAGAGATACAGCCATTGGGTTCCTGGGAATTTTTCAATTTTTTTTTTCCAACTTTGAAATTCTATATCTCCATTAATAATTTTTTTTGGAAAAAACGCTCAAATAGGTGTCTAATGAATTTATTAGAAGAATCTATATTCCAATTTTCAACTGTCTAACCCTCACGGTTCCAGAGATACAGCCATTGGGTTCCTGGGAAATTTTCAATTTTTTTTCCAACTTTGAAATTCCATATCTCCATTAATAATTTTTTTTGGAAAAAACGCTCAAATAGGTGTCTAATAAATTCATTAGAAGAGTCTGTATTCCAATTTTCAACTGTCTAACCCTCACGGTTCCAGAGATACAGCCATTGGGTTCCTGGGAAATTTTAATTTTTTTTTCCAACTTTGAAATTCCATATCTCCATTAATAATTTTTTTTGGAAAAAACGCTGAAATAGGTGTCTAATGAATTTATTAGAAGAATCTATATTCCAATTTTCAACTCTCTAACCCTCATGGTTCTTGAGATACAGCCATTGGGTTCCTGGGAAATTTTCAATTTTTTTTCCAACTTTGAAATTCCATATCTCCATTAATAATTTTTTTTGGAAAAAACGCTGAAGTAGGTGTCTAATGAATTTATTAGAAGAATCTATATTCCAATTTTCAACTCTCTAACCCTCATGGTTCTTGAGATACAGCCATTGGGTTCCTGGGAAATTTTAATTTTTTTTTCCAACTTTGAATTTCCATATCT
Organism: Anthonomus grandis grandis; assembly: GCF_022605725.1. Taxonomy (NCBI): domain Eukaryota; kingdom Metazoa; phylum Arthropoda; class Insecta; order Coleoptera; family Curculionidae; genus Anthonomus; species Anthonomus grandis. Next base: position 1,122,205 of record NC_065564.1, read on the forward strand.
CCATTAATAATTTTTTTTGGAAAAAACGCTCAAATAGGTGTCTAATGAATTCATTAGAAGAGTCTGTATTCCAATTTTCAACTGTCTAACCCTCACGGTTCCAGAGATACAGCCATTGGGTTCCTGGGAAATTTTAATTTTTTTTTCCAACTTTGAAATTCCATATCTCCATTAATAATTTTTTTTGGAAAAAACGCTGAAATAGGTGTCTAATGAATTTATTAGAAGAATCTATATTCCAATTTTCAACTCTCTAACCCTCATGGTTCTTGAGATACAGCCATTGGGTTCCTGGGAAATTTTCAATTTTTTTTCCAACTTTGAAATTCCATATCTCCATTAATAATTTTTTTTGGAAAAAACGCTGAAGTAGGTGTCTAATGAATTTATTAGAAGAATCTATATTCCAATTTTCAACTCTCTAACCCTCATGGTTCTTGAGATACAGCCATTGGGTTCCTGGGAAATTTTAATTTTTTTTTCCAACTTTGAATTTCCATATCTCCATTAATAATTTTTTTTGGAAAAAACGCTCAAATAGGTGTCTAATGAATTTATTAGAAGAGTCTGTATTCCAATTTTCAACTCTCTAACCTTTTTGGTTCCTGAGATACAGCCATTGGGTTCCTGGGAAATTTTAATTTTTTTTTCCAACTTTGAAATTCCATATCTCCATTAATAATTTTTTTTGGAAAAAACGCTCAAATAGGTGTCTAATGAATTTATTAGAAGAATCTATATTCCAATTTTCAACTGTCTAACCCTCACGGTTCCAGAGATACAGCCATTGGGTTCCTGGGAAATTTTCAATTTTTTTTCCAACTTTGAAATTCCATATCTCCATTAATAATTTTTTTTGGAAAAAACGCTCAAATAGGTTTCTAATGAATTCATTAGAAGAGTCTGTATTCCAATTTTCAACTGTCTAACCCTCACGGTTCCAGAGATACAGCCATTGGGTTCCTGGGAAATTTTCATTTTTTTTCCAACTTTGAAATTCCATTTCTCCATTAATAATTTTTTTTGGAAAAAACGCTGAAACAGGTGTCTAATGAATTTATTAGAAGAGTCTGTATTCCAATTTTCAACTCTCTAACCTTCATGGTTCCTGAGATACAGCCACTGGGTTCCTGGGAAATTTTCATTTTTTTTTCAACTTTGAAATTCCATATCTCCATTAATAATTTTTTTTGGAAAAAATGCTGAAATAGGTGTCTAATGAATTCATTAGAAGAATCTGTATTCCAATTTTCAACTCTCTAACCCTCATGGTTCCAGAGCTACAGCCATTGGGTTCCTGGGAAATTTTCATTTTTTTTTCCAACTTTGAAATTCCATATCTCCAGTAATAATTTTTTTTGGAAAAAAAGCTGAAATAGGTGTCTAATGAATTTATTAGAAGAGTCTGTATTCCAATTTTCAACTCTCTAACCCTCATGGTTCCTGAGATACAGCCATTGGGTTCCTGGGACATTTTCATTTTTTTTTCTAAGTTTGAAATTCCATATCTCCATTAATATTTTTTTTTGGGAAAAACGCTGAAATAGGTGTCTAATGAATTTATTAGAAGAATCTGTATTCCAATTTTCAACTCTCTAACCCTCATGGTTCCTGAGATACAGCCATTGGGTTCCTAGGAAATTTTCAAATTTTTTTCCAATTTTGAAATTCCATATCTCCATTAATAATTTTTTTTGGAAAAAATGCTGAAATAGGTGTCCAATGAATTTATTAGAAGAGTCTGTATTCCAATTTTCAACTCTCTAACCCTCATGGTTCCAGAGATACAGCCATTGGGTTCCCTCAATAGTGCATAGCAGGTCGCCTACCCACAAACACCGATAGCGAAGGCATTATCGATCCTACTCCGGCACGGGGAGCCTTAAAACCCCCGAAAACACCGAACAGGAGACAGTCCCGAGCCGCACGCGCTCCCACATGCCTCCATCCCTCTCATTCCCGCATAATTCGGCGAATAAACCTCTGAAACGTGACGTCGTTGTCAATTGTCAACGGCAACAAACAGCTGATCGCCTTGACACTTGACAGCATTGATCAAAACAAAATCATCCCCGTTAGTGCGTGTGTATTTTTTAAGAAAAACAAAAGCAAAGCGTGTGTGTGTGTGTGAGAAAAAAAAAATGGGCGACGAGGGGGCCGTGATGGCGACCAACGACGACGCGTCCGAATGCAAAAGGGGCGCGGTCCAACTCGGCTACTGGACCGACAACTACATCTCGTACTTCGTGCGCCACATGGAAAAAAGGGCCCCCGAGATCAACCGGGGGTACTACGCCCGCGTGAAGGGCGTCGACACCTTCGTGCAAAAGTTCATCAATAGGGCGGGCAGCAACGCCCAAGTGGTGAACTTCGGGGCCGGTTTCGACACCCTCTACTGGCGTCTGAAGGACGAAGGGGTCGCGATCTCCTGCTACGTCGAACTCGATTTTCCCACGGTCACGGCGAAGAAATGTTACACGATCAAGAAGAACAAACCGCTGCTCGATCGGATTTATCAGCAGGACGGCGAGGTGAAGTACAGCAGCACCGACATGCACTCGGGGAACTTCCACTGTCTCGGGGTGGACCTGAGGCAGATCAAGCAGCTGCAAGAGAAGTTGACCCAGGCGGATATCCGGTTCGATAAGCCCACCCTGTTTTTGGCCGAGTGCGTTTTGGTTTATATCGAGAGCGACTGGGCCAGCAGGTTGCTCAAGTGGCTCTCGAGCACCTTCAGTCGAGCACTCTTTATTAATTACGAGATGTGCCACATGAACGACACCTTTGGGAACATCATGGCGGCTAACTTGAGGGCCAGGGGCTGTTTCCTGTCCGGTTTAAGTTACTGTAAGAGTCTGGAGAGCCAGAGGGGACGGTTTCTGGATAGCGGATGGACTGGGGCCAAGGCCTGGGATATGGTCGAGGTGTATCACTCCCTGGACCCGAAAGAACGCGACCGGATCGAGAAGATCGAGTTTCTGGACGAGCAGGAGCTGCTGCTTCAACTGTTTCAGCACTACTGCATCTGTATCGGGTACATGGGGGAGGAGTACGGGGATTTTGAGTTGAATTGATGGGGGTGAGGTGCCGGGTTGTTGACTGTGATATTTTTGATGATCATCGTGTAGAGTAGTAGCTCATCGCCTGAGTACTTGGTGCCACCACTCCTCGTCCTCCTCCTCCTCTCCCCGCTGCCCCCCTTCCTCACCATTTATCATTATTATTATTATTATTATTATTATTATTATCGGTGTGATATATGTACTAATTTTTGTGTAATAAAGTAAGGTTTGTCTAGGAAATGGGGTTTTTTTGCCTTAGGGCTGTTGCTCAGGAACCATGAAGGTTAGAGGGTTGAAAATTGGAATACAGATTCTTCCAATAAATTCATTAGACACCTATTTCAGCTTTTTTTCCAAAAAAAATTATTAATGGAGATATGGAATTTCAAAGTTGAAAAAAAAATGAAAATTTTCCAGGAACCCAATGCCTGTATCTCAGGAACCAAGAAGGTTAGAGAGTTGAAAATTGGAATACAGACTCTTCTAATAAATTCATTAGACACCTATTTCATCTTTTTAAAAAAAAAATTATTAATGGAGATATGGAATTTCAAAGTTGAAAAAAAAATTAAAATTTCCCAGGAACCCAATGGCTGTATCTCAGGAACCATGAAGGGTAGAGAGTTGAAAATTGGAATACAGATTCCTCCAATAAATTCATTAGACACCTATTTCAGCATTTTTTCAAAAAAAAATTATTACTCGAGATATGGAATTTCAAAATTGAAAAAAAATTTAAATTTCCCAAGAACCCAATGGCTGTATCTCCGGAACCATGAGGGTTAGAGAGTTGAAAATTGGAATACAGACTCTTCTAATAATTTCATTAGACACCTATTTCAGCTTTTTTTAAAAAAAAAAATTATTAATGGAGAAATGGAATTTCAAAGTTGGAAAAAAAATTGAAAAATTCCCAGGAGCCCAATGGCTGTATCTCTGGAACCATGAGGGTTAGAGAGTTGAAAATTGGAATACAGACTCTTCTAATTAATTCATTAGACACCTATTTCAGCATTTTTTCCAAAAAAAAATATTAATGGAGATATGGAAATTCAAAGTTGGAAAAAAAAATGAAAATTTTCCAGGAACCCAATGGCTGTATCTCTGGAACCATGAGGGTTAGAGAGTTGAAAATTGGAATACAGACTCTTCTAATAATTTCATTAGACACCTATTTCAGCTTTTTTTCAAAAAAAAATTATTAATGGAGAAATGGAATTTCAAAGTTGGAAAAAAAAATGAAAATTTTCCAGAAACCCAATAGCTGTATCTCTGGAACCATGAGGGTTAGAGAGTTGAAAATTGAAATACAGACTCTTCTAATAATTTTATTAGACACCTATTTCAGCTTTTTTTCAAAAAAAATTATTAATGGAGAAATAGAATTTCAAAGTTGAAAAAAAAAATGAAAATTTTCCAGGAACACAATGGCTGTATCTCTGGAACCATGAGGGTTAGAGAGTTGAAAATTGGAATACAGACTCTTCTAATAATTTCATTAGACACCTATTTCAGCTTTTTTTCAAAAAAAAAATTATTAATGGAGAAATGGAATTTCAAAGTTGGAAAAAAAAATGAAAATTTTCCAGAAACCCAATAGCTGTATCTCTGGAACCATGAGGGTTAGAGAGTTGAAAATTGGAATACAGACTCTTCTAATAAATTCATTAGACACCTATTTCAGCTTTTTAAAAAAAAAAATTATTAATGTAGATATGGAATTTCAAAGTTGGAAAAAAAAATGAAAATTTTCCAGGAACCCAATGGCTGTATCTCTGGAACCACGAGGGTTAGAGAGTTGAAAATTGGAATACAGACTCTTCTAATAAATTCATTAGACACCTATTTCAGCTTTTTTTCCAAAAAAAATTATTAATGGAGAAATGGAATTTCAAAGTTGGAAAAAAAATTGCAAATTTCCCAGGAACCCAGTGGCTGTATCTCAGGAACCATGAAGGTTAAAGGGTTGAAAATTGGAATACAGACTCTCCTAATAAATTCAATAGATACCTATTGCACCAATTTACTTAAAACTCATTATAGCATGATGAAATCAACCCTAAAAATTGAGACAGTCAAAAAAAGTTCAAAAGGGCTAAAACGTTCAAAATATTCGAAAATTACTTTTAAAAAATCCACAAACATATCGACAACTTAATTAAATCCATTTCGGGCCTCACATACGCCGGGCATGCAATTAAAACCCAAATTTAACGTTCCTCCCTTTGTTCAATTCCATTATTGGAAATGCACGTTTATGATTTTAATTTAATGTAGCTTAATGGGAAAAAAATCGGGGAAAGGGGAGTAAATCGGGACCACCCCAACCCTCAACAACCCTTAAGTACACCTGGTAGAAGATCATTCAAGGCCCTAAGGCATCAATTGGATCTGATATGAAACAATCGAAAAACGTTCCACCCCCCCAAGTGGGGGAACAAGCCAGAGGCAATAAAACCTGAAAATGTAACTTTCCGGGGTGGGGTGAGGGGGGTTTAATGGATAAATTATCCCACGGTGTCCTGTCCCTCTCTCCCCCTCACCCTCAATAAAATAAGAAAAGAAACTGATAAAAACGATTAAGATTCGTAAAGGTTTTATTGCGACATTTGCTGCTTTTATTGCTTCAATCATCCATCCGGGCGGAGGAGGGTTTATGTGGCTTTCCACGGCATTTTACTGGATCGTTCCAGTTTCTTGTTACATTGAAAGAAATGTCATCTTTTAAGGGGGTAAAAAGTGGGATTACTCAGAAACCAGTGGTGGAAAAATTCTAAGCCATCCCAAGGGACTTTTGACTGGACCTTCCCTCACTTAAACTCAAATTACTCAAAAACCACTGGAGGAAATCGCACGAAACAAATTGCGTTGGATTAATGGAAGGGATTATTATGAAAAATGTTAAAGGTGCAAAGCGATTTAAAAATAAGTTTCCAAGTTACTTGGCTCCAAGTCCAGTTGACCCCCTAAGGCACCTTTGGCTGGACCTTCCCCCACTAAAACTCAATTTACTCAAAAACCACTGGAGGAAATCGCACGAAACAAATTGCGTTGAATTAATGGAAGGGATTATTATGAAAAATGTTAAAGGTACAAAGCGATTTAGGAATAAGTTTCCAAGTTATTTGGCTCCAAGTGCAGTTGACCCCCTGGGGAACCTTTGGCTGGACCTTCCCCCACTAAAACTCAAATTTCTAAAAAACCACTGGAGGAAAATGAATGAAACAAACTGCTCTGGATTCTGAAAAGAGCCCGCTATAAAACTTGTTAAGGCTCCAAAGCGGTCTAGGAAGAAGTTTTCCAGTTATCCGCCTCCCAAGTACAACAAAGAAGAAAAACTTTCGTCCTCTCTAGAATCAATAATTGACAAGAGAAATTGCCCCTAAAGGCCCTAGATTCAACTACGCGGAATATGAAACTTCCTGCCTCCTAATTGGCCCAATTTTCCCCGGTCCAGATTTATTCCGCGTTTTACCCGGAACATCCCCCGGAGTCGAGTTTCCGGGGTTATAATTTATGTCGTACTGCCCATGGATGGATGATGTGGTGGTTCCTCCTCCTCCTCCTCACCCCCGGCAGAATTTAAATCGAGAAAATTGACGATAGAAAACAAATGAACGAGGAAAATGCACTTGTAATGGTTCGTGATACAATTAATCCAAGTTGGACCTGGGCCACGATACAATTAGTTCAACAGCTGCTTGAGCATATAAGAATGCGACTTCGGGACAATAAATAAATAACACGTGTTTTCATTAATTAATTTCCCCGATTTCCTTGACGTTCCACGTATTATTGTCTAGTTGTGGCGACTCACTTAATTTAACGTGAAAAAGTTTTTGACCTGGCACCATTAAAACCGGAATTTCTCAAAAACCGCTGGCGGAAAATTTGTGAAATAAATGGTAATGGATTGAGAGAAGAGGCCCCTATAGATAATGTTAACGAAGCAAAACGATCCAGGAAGAATTTTCCGAGTTATTTGAGTCCAAGTGCAGTTGACCCCCAAGGGACGTTCGGCTGGACCTTCTCCCACTAAAATTCAAATTACTCAAAAACCACTGGCGGAAAATTTGTTAAATAAAGTGTAATAGCTTGAGAGAAGAGGCTCCTATAGATAATGTTAATGAAGCAAAGCGATCCAAGAAGAACTTTACAAGTTATTTGAGTCCAAGTCCAGTTGACCCCCAAGGGACGTTCGGCTGGACCTTCTCCCACTAAAATTCAAATTACTCAAAAACCACTAGCGGAAAGTTTGTGAAATAAAGAGGAATAGATTAAGGAAAGAAGTCGCTATAAATAATGTTAATGAAGCAAAGCGATCCAGGAAGAATTTTCCGAGTTATTTAAGTCCAAGTGCAGTTGACCCCCAAGGGACGTTCGGCTGGACCTTCTCCCACTAAAATTCAAATTATTTAAAAACCACTGGCGGAAAATTTGTCAAACAAAGAGGAATAGATAAAGAAAAGAGGCAGCTATAAATAATGTTAAGGAAGCAAAGCGATCCAGGAAGAATTTTCCGAGTTATTTGAGTCCAAGTGCAGTTGAACCCCAAGGGACGTTCGGCTGGACCTTGTCCCACTAAAATTGAAATTACTCAAAAACCACTGGCGGAAAATTTGTGAAATAAAGTGTAATGGATTAAGAGAAGAGGCCTCTATAGATAATGTTAATGAAGCAAAGCGATCCAAGAAGAACTTTACAAGTTATTTGAGTCCAAGTGCAGTTGACCCCCAAGGGACGTTCAGCTGGACCTTGTCCCACTAAAATTCAAATTACTCAAAAACCAATGGCGGAAAATTTGTGAAATAAAGTGTAATGGATTAAGAGAAGAGGCCCCTATAGATAATGTTAATGAAGCAAAGCGATCCAAGAAGAACTTTATAATTTATTTGAGTCCAAGTCCAGTTGACCCCCAACAAACGTTCAATTGGACCTTTCATCACTAAAAATCAAATTACTCAAAAACCACTGGAGGAAATTTTGTAAAATAAAGTGCGTTGGATTAATGGTAGAGCCCACTATAAGAAATGTTAAGGGTGTAAAGCGATCCAGGAATAAGATTCCCAGTTATCCAGCTCCAAAGTCCAGTTGACCCCTTATGCTTGATTTTATCCGACCTTCCCTCACTAAAACTCGAATTACTCAAAAACCACTGGAGGAAAAACGATGAAATAAATTGCTATAGGTTGACAAATCAGCTCCACACAAATCCCTCGTCTAACTAATAAATTCCCTTAGCCCTTTTGGGCCTAAAGAGTCCGAAGGTGCTGACGCGAAAAGTTCCGAAGGCCAAACAAATGAAAAATGAACCTGCTGCAATAAACGAACGATTACCCAATCGCGTTTATCTTAATTAAGCCTGAAGAAAAACAATTTTTTAATCCCGAATTGCGTCTAATCCCCCCCCCCCAATTAGAGTTTTACAAGGCCCATAATCGCGATTGACGTCATCAAATATTTAAATAGGGATTTTCTTTTTGGCGCCAAACCCACGTAATATATATATATAAACCGCTCCGATTTTTAATTACCGTAAAAGGGTAAACGTACAGAGGAATTTCCTCAAAAGACTCCAGATTTCCCGATTTTCTTTCGGTATAAAAATAGACCATATACGAACGTATACATAGGGGTGCCGGGGCACGAGCGTATAGTTTCCCCACGCCCCAACCCAGAAAGTTTCCCCGGGAAACTGTAGCGAGATATTATTATGCCGCCTGCAGGGGGAAACTTTGAGATCATAATTATTTTTTGGTACGTGATAAGGTCCGGGAAAGCGTGGGAAACTTTTCCAATTTTTTTTTTTTTATTATCAGGGGAAAATCATCAATAAAACTCGCGTACCTCAAAAACTACCGGAGGAAACGGGATGAAATCGAGTGAGCTGGATTGAGGAAAGAGGGTTCTGGAAAAGTTGTTAAGGGTGCGAGGCGATCCGGGAATAAGTTTCCAAGTTATGGGAGTTAAACGCCTCGAAGGAATGTTCGGCTTTACCCGACCTTCCCCCACTAAAACTCAAATTATTCGGAAACCGCTGGAGGAAAATGAATGAAATAAACTGCCCTGGATTAAGAAAAGAGGGCTCTATAAAAGTTGTTAATGATCCAAAGCGATCCAGAAATAAGTATCCAAGTTATTGCGCTTTAAATCCAGTTAACACCCTCAAGTTGGTCCATATTAGACCCATTCCCACAAAAACTCAAATTACTCAAAAACCACTGGAGGAAATCTCATGAAACAAATTGCTCTGGATTAAGGAAAAAGTCCTTAATAAAACTTGTTAAGGATCCAAAGTGATCCAGAAATAAATTTCCAAGTTATTTGGCTCCAAATCCAGTTGACACCCCAAGAACTGTTAGTCCCTATTGGACCCACTCCCACTAAAACTCAAATTACTCAAAAACCACTGGAGGAAATCTCATGAAATACACTGCTCTGGATTAAGGAAAGAGTCCACAATAAAAGTTGTTAAGGCACCAAAGTGATCCAGAAATAAATTTCCAAGTTATTTGGCTCCAAATCCAGTTAACGCCCTCAAGTTGGTCAATATTGGACCCATTCCCACAAAAACTCAAATTACTCAAAAACCACTGGAGGAAATCTCATAAAACAAACTGCTCTGGATTAAGGAATAAGTCCTCAATAAAACTTATTAAGGATCCAAAGCGATCCAAGAATAAGTTTCCATGTTATTTGGCTCTAAAATCAGTTGACACCCCAAGGACCGTTTGTCCCTATTGGACCCACTCCCACTAAAACTCAAATTACTCAAAAACCACTGGAGGAAATCTCATGAAACAAACTGCTTTAGATTAAGAAAAGCGTCCACAATAAAAGTTGTTAAGGCACCAAAGTGATCCAGAAATAAATTTCCAAGTTATTTGCCTCCAAATCCAGTTGACACCCCAAGGACCGTTTGTCCCTATTGGACCCACTCCCACTAAAACTCAAATTACTCAAAAACCACTGGAGGAAATCTCATGAAACAAACTAATCTGGATTAAGAAGAGAGTCCATTATAAAACTTGTAAATGATCCAAAGTGATCCAGGAATAAGTTCCCAAGTTATTTGGCTCCAAATCCAGTTGACACCCCAAGGACCGTTTGTCCCTATTGGACCCACTCCCACTAAAACTCAAATTACTCAAAAACCACTGGAGGAAATCTCACGAAACAAACTGCTCTGGATTAAGGAAAGAGTCCTCAATAAAAGTTGTTAAGGCACCAAAGTGATCCAGAAATAAATTTCCAAGTTATTTGGCTCCAAATCCAGTTGACACCCCAAGAACCGTATGTCCCTATTGGAACTACTCCCACTAAAACTCAAATTACTTAAAAACCACTGGAGGAAATATCATGAAACAAACTGCTCTGGATTAAGAAAAGCGTCCACAATAAAAGTTGTTAAGGCACCAAAGTGATCCAGGAAAAAATTTCCAAGATATTTGGCTCCAAATCCAGTTGACACCCTAAGGACCGTTTGTCCCTATTGGACCCACTCCCACTAAAACTCAAATTACTCAAGAACCATTGGAGGAAATCTCACAAAATAAACTAATCTGGATTAAGAAGAGAGTCCATTATAAAACTTGTAAATGATCCAAAGTGATCCAGAAATAAATTTTCAAGTTATTTGGCTCCAAATCCAGTTGACACCCCAAGGACCGTTTGTCCCTATTGGACCCACTCCCACTAAAACTTAAATTACTCAAAAACCACTGGAGGAAATCTCATGAAACATACTGCTCTGGATTAAGGAAAAAGTCCTCAATAAAACTTATTAAGGATCCAAAGTGATCCAGAAATAAATTTCCAAGTTATTTGGCCCCAAATCCAGTTGACACCCCAAGAACCGTTTGTCCCTATTGGACCCACTCCCACTAAAACTCACATTACTCAAAAACCACTGGAGGAAATCTCATGAAACAAACTGCTCTGGATTAAGGAAAGAGTCCTCAATAAAACTTATTCAGGATCCAAAGTGATCCAGAAATAAATTTCCAAGTTATTTGACCCAAAATCAGTTGACACCCCAATGACCGTTTGTCCCTATTGGACCTACTGCCACTAAAACTCAAATTACTCAAAAACCACTGGAGGAAATCTCATGAAACAAACTGCTCTAGATTAAGGAAAGAGTCCTCAATAAAACTTATTAAGGATCCAAAGTAATCCAAGAATAAATTTCCATGTTGTTTGGCTCCAAATCCAGTTGACACCCCAATGACCGTTTGTCCCTATTGGACCCACTCCCACTAAAACTCAAATTACTCAAAAACCACCGTAGAAAAACTCATCAAGTAAACTGCTCTGGATTAAGGAAAGATTGGACTATGAAATTTGTAAAGGATGCAAAGTGGTCCAGAAATAAGTTTCCAAGTTCTCGGGCTCCAAATCCAGATAATGCCCCGAAGGGATGTTTTACTTCACTCGACCTTCCCCCACTAAAACTCAAATATCTCAAAAACCCCTGGCCGAAACGGCACGAAACAAAAGACGCTCTATTGAGGAAAGAGTCCCCTATTAACAACTGATACTCGACTTGCTACCCCCAGGGCACAAACGTCCCTATCTAACCGTTTTCTTAGGGAAGGTGGAAACTGGGGCAAACAACTGAACTCCCTCAATAAACCCTCCTCCCTTAAAGGCTTCTGCGGCCCTTCTACGCCCGGTAATGCGAAACTATATTAATAATATGGAAACTTTATAATAAGGCCTCGGTGGAGCAAAAAAAAACAATCGAAAAGCACACGTCGGGGAGAAAACAAATGAAAATTCGTTTTTTGTTGTTTTCGGGAAAAATTTATTTTCCCGAGATCCGGTGTTTATCCAGTTGTACACGGGCCGCCATTTATTTGTTATTATTGCGATCAATGTGCACAAATAGATGCGTTAAAAATAGAGAAAATCGCGATCGTGTTAAAGATGCCCGTTTACCCCACGTTCCACCAAAATTCGTTTGTTTTTTCTTGTCACGAACCACCTGTTTAACCCTTCGCCCCATTTGCTGCGTTAAATTATTGGGGGGAGATGGGGTAAAGTGGGACTATGATAAAGACTGGATTAGGAATTTGATTTTTTAGCGTTTTTTTGGAGAATGGTTCCAAGCTGGAAAGCTGATCCAGTCTCCACTAAGTGGTTGAAAAATGCTCGTGTTTTGTAGAGAAATACATTTAAGCTCCATAGATTAATTTGAAATTCATTGATGGGCCTGTCTGGGTCATTCTCCAAAAAAAATCCCCTTTTCTTAGTATCTAAATCTCTTTATAACGCCACAACAAATAAAAAACAATTGAATGAATATTAGTCAGCAGGGAGGACTATTTTCTTTTGTTTTTGTTTTTAATATAAGGGAAATACACCAAAAAAAAACAAACTCACCCTCTAATAGAACTTTTAAGAGAAAAAACAATTGACTACTCGAGCACTGTTTTGTACGACTTTTCCCAGACGAAATCGCCTCCCCGGAAAACGCGTCTCGCCACTTAAATGCGCTCCGCGATCCGCCAATTCCCGTATTTATATTTTTCGAAAAGTGCGCCGTGATACGGGCGTCTCACTCCCACCCTCCTCTCTCTCTCCCACGGGGTTTATGTCGGAGCCCTCTGGCGGTCGTTTAATCGTCAATTGTTTGGTCGCCATTTTGTGCATAAATCTATTGTTAGGGCCATCTGTTGGACGTGTCACAAATTGGGAGCTTGATATGGATTTTCTTGCATAGTTTTCTGTGGAAATTCTGCATTAACTCCAAGAGAGGGTGCCCCAAGCGAATGGTTATGATCCTGCTTGTTTTTTTTAGTTTTTTACCTTAATTCAGAGCATGGATCTAAGCAGAAAAGCCTCGAAAGAAAAAGCAAGTTCCCTCATTTCACGTCTTTTTTCAGAGAATGGACCTAGAAGAAAAGATACCAGGACTGAGATGGGTGGTCTCGTTTTACTCCAGGTTCCCCTAAGAGCGGGTGATTCTTCAGAAAACAGCCCTTTTGGTGTACTAAATTGGGTTCTAAAGATAGTCCGATTTTACTCCAGGTTCCCCTAAGAGACCGATGGGTAATTCTCCCAGTTTAGAAAAAAAAAAATTATATTTCTAAGTTCCTTTAATAAGGATTTCTTTCATATATCAACATCATTGAATTTCCATTAATTTTAAACTCGATTTTCCATTATTGGTCCCATGGGTCATTCTCCAAAATTAGGAGGGAAAAAATTCAAGTTTCCAACGATTTTTCCATGTTCCTTTAATAAGATTTTCCTTTATATGCTAATAATCAATTTTTATTATGATTTTCCATTACTGGGCCTATGGGTCATTCTCCAAACTTTAACTGAGGCAACTTTTTTACAATTAAGAATTAAATTATTTCCCATTTTTTCAAAGAATGGATCTAAGCAGGAAAGCCTCGGAAGAAAAAGCAATTTTCCTCATTTCACGTCTTTTTTAGGAGAATGGACCAAGAAGAAAAGATACCAGGGACTGAGATGGGTGGTCTCGATTTACTCCAGGTTCCCCTAAGAGCGGGTGATTCTTCAGAAAACGTCTTTTTTTGGTGCAATAAATTGAGTTCTAGATAGTTCGATTTTACTCCAGATTCCCCTAGGAGACCGATGGGTAATTCTCCCAGTTTAGAAAAAAATATATATATTTCCGAGTTCTTTTAATAAGGATTTCTTTCATATATCAACATCATTGAATTTCCATTAATTTTAAACACGATTTTCCATTATTGGTCCCATGGGTCATTCTCCAAAATTAGGAGGAAAAAAATTCAAATTTTCAACGATTTTTCCATGTTTCTTTATTCATATATCCATAATTGATTTCCATTCTTTTGAAACATGATTTTTCCTCCATTAGTGGTCCTATGGGTCATTCTCCAAATTTTAACTGAGGCAACTTTTTTACAATTAAAAATTAAATTATTTTCCTTTTTTTCAAAGAATGGATCTAAGCAGGAAAGCCTCGGAAGAAAAAGCAATTTCCCTCATTTCACATCTTTTTTCAGAGAATGGACCAAGAAGAAAAGATACCAGGACTGAGATGGGTGGTCTCGATTTACTCCAGGTTCCCCTAAGAGCGGGTGATTCCTCAGAAAACGTTTTTTTTTGGTGCAATAAATTGAGTTCTAGATAGTACGATTTTACTCCAGGTTCCCCTAAGAGTCTATTAATTTTTTTTTCCAGGAGTGGACTGATGGGAAATTCTCCCAATTTAGAAAATATATATATTTCCGAGTTCCTTTAATAAGGGTTTCTTTCATATATCAACATCATTGAATTTCCATTAATTTGAAACATGATTTTTCTTCCATTACTAGGTCTATGGGTCATTCTCCAAATTTTGACAGAGGCAACTTTTTTACAATTAAAAATTAAATTATTACCCATTTTTTCAGAGCATGGATCTAAGCAGAAAAGCCTCGGAAGAAAAAGCAATTTCCCTCATTACACATCTTTTTTCGGAGAATGGACCAAGAAGAAAAGATACCAGGACCGAGATGGGTGGTCTCGATTTACTCCAGGTTCCCCTAAAAGCGGGTAATTCTTCAGAAAACAGCCCTTTTGGTGTACCAAATTGGGTTCTAAAGATAGTTCGATTTTACTCCAGGTTCCCCTAAGAGACCGATGGGTAATTCTCCCAGTGTAGAAACAAAAACTATATTTCTAAGCTCCTTTAATAAGGATTTCTTTCATATATCAACATCATTGAATTTCCATTAATTTTAAACACGATTTTCCATTATTGGTCCCATGGGTCATTCTCCAAAATTAGGAGGAAAAAAATAAAATTTTCAACGATTTTTCCATGTTTCTTTATTCATATATCCATAATTGATTTCCATTAATTTAAAACATGATTTTTCTTCCATTACTGGGCCTATGGGTCATTCTCCGAACTTTACCTGAGGCAACTTTTTTACATATAAATTATTTCCCATTTTTTCAAAGAATGGATCTAAGCAGAAAAGCCTCGGAAGAAAAAGTAATTTTCCTCATTTCACATCTTTTTTCGGAGAATGGACCAAGAAGAAAAGATACCAGGGACTGAGATGGGTGGTCTCGATTTACTGAAGGTCCCCTAAGAGCGGGTGATTCTTCAAAAAACAGCCTTTTTGGTGTCCGAAATTAGGTTCTAAAGATAGTCCGATTTTACTCCAGGTTCCCCTAAGAGACCGATGGGTAATTCTCCCAGTTTAGAAAAAAAAATTATATTTCTAAGCTCCTTTAATAAGGATTTGTTTCATATATCAACATAATTGAATTTCCATTAATTTTAAACACGATTTTCCATTATTAGTCCTATGGGTCATTCTCCAAATTTAGCAAAGAAAAATGTATAATTCCAAGGATTTTCCCATGTTCCTTTAATAAGATTTTTCCTTTATATGCTAATAATCAATTTCCATTAATTTTAATTATGATTTTCTTTTACTGGGCCTATGGGTCATTCTCCGAACTTTAACTGAGGCAACTTTTTTACAATTAAAAATTAAATTATTTCAAATTTTTTCAAAGAATGGATCTATGCAGGAAAGCCTCGGAAGAAAAAGCAATTTCCCTCATTTCACATCTTTTTTCGGAGAATGGACCAAGAAGAAAAGATACCAGGACCGAGATGGGTGGTCTCGATTTACTCCAGGTTTCCCTAAGAGCAGGTGATTCCTCAGAAAACGTATTTTTTTGGTGCAATAAATTGAGTTCTAGATAGTTCGATTTTACTCCAGGTTCCCCTAAGAGTCCATTCATTTTTTTTTCAGGAATGGACCGATGGGTAATTCTCCCAATTTAAAAAAAAATATTTCTTTCATATATCAACATCATTGAATTTCCATTAATTTTAAACACGATTTTCCATTATTGGTCCCATGGGTCATTCTCCAAAATTAGGAGGAAAAAAATCAAATTTTCAACGATTTTTCCATGTTCCTTTATTCATATATCCATAATTGATTTCCATTAATTTGAAACATGATTTTTCTTCCATTACTGGGTCTATGGGTCATTCTCCATACTTTAACTGAGGCAACTTTTTTACATATAAATTATTTCCCATTTTTTCAAAGAATGGATCTAAGCAGAAAAGCCTCGGAAGAAAAAGCAATTTCCCTCATTTCACGTCTTTTTTCGGAGAATGGACCAAGAAGAAAAGATACCAGGGACTGAGATGGGTGGTCTCGTTTTACTCCAGGTTCCCCTAAGAGCGGGTGATTCTTCAGAAAACAGCCTTTTTAATGTACGAAATTGGCTTCTAAAAAAAGTTCCATTTTACTCCAGGTTCCCCTAAGAGACCGATGGGTAATTCTCCCAGTTTAGAGAAAAAAAATTATATTTCTAAGCTCCTTTAATAAGAATTTCTTTCATATATCAACATCATTGAATTTCCATTAATTTTAAACACGATTTTCCATTATTGGTCCCATGGGTCATTCTCCAAAATTAGGAGGAAAAAAAATCAAATTTCCAACGATTTTTCCATGTTCCTTTATTCATATATCCATAATTGATTTCCATTAATTTGAAACATGATTTTTCTTCCATTACTGGGCCTATGGGTCATTCTCCAAACTTTAACTGAGGCAACTTTTTTACAATTAAAAATTAAATTATTTCCCTTATTTTCAAATTATCCAACAAATCCAGACTGTTCCTCCATTTTCCACCCATAATACGAATTCCTGAGGCATTCCAGCCGTTTAATTTTAATATTAGGGACCAATTTATAGGTTCAAAAAAAAAAAAAACCTCAATTTCCACAATTTAATGAAAATTAAGGAGGCAAATTGTTTCTTCTTTTGTTTCGGTCCGGGAGGCATGCGGATCCCGATTTTTTTTTTCCGGGAACAAATACACCTATTTATGATGGAGGGGGAAGGGGAGAAAAAGAGACAGACAGTCATTTATTTTTACTTTCCGGTAAATAAATATTTAAATCGTGGGGGCATACGGTCAGTTTTTATTTAGTTCCGGTCGTAAACCGGACTTTTCTAGCAGTTGAACTTTATCGGCATTTTATTCCGGTCGTTTACATATTCACACTCACATATTATGTGGAAAATCGGTCGTTTGAGATCCCCCTTCCCCCCACCTAACACCGGAAATCCCCGGAAAAATGGCTCCGGAGGCAGATTTTTGTTTTGAATTAATTAAGTTTCATATAGAGGCCCAAGGTGCTATAATACCGCCCGCGAGTTTAATTACGTCGGATTCCGGGGCGGGGGGGCGGCAAGGGGGGCCTGATTAAGAAATTTACATAATTCGCTAATAAATCATATTTGTACAGTGCTCAGTAACAAATTATCCCTAGCAAATATATATATATAGATAGATATATGTGGTCCATCGGTCCGGATTATTATATTTACATTCGATGTTTGCCGCACACGTTATTATTATTGACTTTAAATTGTCGCTATCAGGGCGGCCGTTCGGGGTAAGAAAAACACTCTTTTGTTTTGCCATAATATGGGGTTGTTACCCCCCCACCCCCCTGCCCCGCCCGCTCTATAGGCACACGTCTTACTCGATGAATTGATTGAGTGTCATCGAGGGAGACAATAAACCGCATAAATCTCAAAGAAATGACTTACGTACGTGACGAAGTTTTATGAGGGAGAAACAGCGAAAGTTTCACGTGCATAAGTTTAATAATAGCGTCCGGAATTTTCCGGATATTTAGGGTCGAAAGTTTCCACCCCCTCCCCCCCCCCCCGGGGGGGTGTAGGTGGGTGGATGAAACATTGTTTTTTGATTTGCATTTGTTTTTTTTTGTCACAGTTACATCTTTGTCTCACTCATATTATGCAAGAAAAGGACAATTTCTAGGAGATCCAGACACTCATATCGAAGTGAAAGGATGATAGAGTAAATAAAGGAAAAAATCCACCCTGTCCCAAAAAATCCCTTTTTTCATACACATATCTAATAAAATTCAATAAAAAACATATATTTCAATTTTCAGACCTCTACTAGGTCAACTTTTTGACTTATGGACATTTAAAAAAAAAAACCCTCTGTAGCCCCCTCACCTGTCAACTGGGCGTCGCACTAAAACAGCCATAAACCACCGCCATCATCATCATCGCCGTCGACGCTCTATCATCCGCCTCGCATCTCGCGTATATAAAAGCGACGGACGCGTCGGGACGCTACTGTAAACTGTTGCCCGCCCTACAGTCCGGTGTGACCCCCTAAAACAAAAAAAAAAAAAAAGATTTAAAAAGGAAAAAAAACAATTGAAATGTGTCAAAAAACTTTCAAAATGGGAGCGACCGCGGGCCGAACCCTGGTGGTGCTGCTGGCCCTTTTTATCTTTGCAGAGGGTGCCGCAGGTAAGCGTTTTTTCAATTGTTTCTTTTTGTGCATAACTTAAATGGACGCGACTATCGTGGGGGTAAAAATTTCAAAAGTTGCTTGATTAGGGTGTGTTGACCGTTAAACCTGAAAGTTTCGGGCCTTTAGGTCTCATCAGTCAAAAGTTATTTGAGATAAAGTAGGCTGTAGGCAGCTGAGTGTGATTTATAAATTTTTTTTATTAAAGTTTAAGCATGAATAAATCAAAAACTAATTAAGCTAGAATAGTGAAATTTTTAGGAAAGGTAGCTTGGTATGTTGCCTATTGATCGTGAAAGTTTCGGTTTATTAGGTCTCATCAGTGCAAAGTTATTTGAGCCAAGGCAGTCGAGGTACTTAGACTTTCTTAATTAATTTTTTTCCGTAATTTATTAATTTTGCTTTTTGAAGTTTAAGCTTGAATAAATCAAAAACTAATTAAGCTAGAAAAATGAAATTTATAGGAGAGCTAGCTTGGTATATTGACTAATAACTGTGAAAGTTTCGGATCATTAGGCCTCATCAGTGCAAAGTTATTTGAGCCAAGGCAGTCGAGGCACCTATACTTTCTTAATTAATTTTTTTTGTAATTTATTAATTTTGCTTTTTGAAGTTTAAGTTTAAATAAATCAAAAACTAATTAAGCTAGAAAAATGAAATTTATAGGAGAGCTAGCTTGGTATATTGACTAATAACTGTGAAAGTTTCGGATCATTAGGCCTCATCAGTGCAAAGTTATTTGAGCCAAGGCAGTCGAGGCACCTATACTTTCTTAATTAATTTTTTTCTGTAATTTATTAATTTTGCTTTTTGAAGTTTAAGCTTAAATAAATCAAAAACTAATTAAGCTAGATAAATGAAATTCATAGGAGAGCTAGCTTGGTATATTGACTAATAACTGTGAAAGTTTCGAATTATTAGGCCTCATCAGTGCAAAGTTATTTGAGCCAAGGCAGTCGAGGCACTTAGACTTTCTTAATTAATTTTTTTCTGTAATTAATTAATTTTGCTTTTTGAAGTTTAAGCTTAAATAAATCAAAAACTAATTAAGCTAGAAAAATGAAATTTATAGGAGAGCTAGCTTGGTATGTTGCCTACTGATCGTGAAAGTTTCGGATCATTAGGCCTCATCAGTGCAAAGTTATTTGAGCCAAGGCAGTCGAGGCACCTATACTTTCTTAATTAATTTTTTTTTGTAATTTATTAATTTTGCTTTTTGAAGTTTAAGCTTGAATAAATCAAAAACTAATTAAGCTAGAAAAATGAAATTTTTAGGAGAGCTAGCTTGGTATATTGACTAATAACTGTGAAAGTTTTGGATCATTAGGCCTCATCAGTGCAAAGTTATTTGAGCCAAGGCAGTCGAGGCACTTAGACTTTCTTAATTAATTTTTTTCTGTAATTTATTAATTTTGCTTTTTGAAGTTTAAGCTTGAATAAATCAAAAACTAATTAAGCTAGAAAAATGAAATTTCCAGGTAAGCTAGCTTGGTATGTTGCCTACTGATCGTGAAAGTTTCGAATCATTAGGCCTCATCAGTGCAAAGTTCTGAATTTTTTAATCTTATCAGTCTAAATTTGCTCACTTTTTATTGCTAAAGTTTGACCCCCTCGAGATACCAAAAACTATTCAAGATATTATAGAAAACACAGACTGGTAGGTTGACTAGCACCCTGAAAAGTTTCGCGTTTCTAGGCCTCATCAGTTCCATTTAAATGCACAAGAACAAAAAATAAATAAAAATAAATGAAGATGAAACCCACCCCCGCAGGAATTAATCACGTTAATATTTCTTTGCAGGGCGTAACGAAATTAAAAAATCTCGCGGTAGGTACAACATACACCCCAATAATAAGTAGGTAGTTGTTTTGCATGAACATCACCCTTTTTTTACGCGGTTTGCACCAATCAGTTGTCTTTCTTAGTTGTTTAAAAGCCAATTCGGTTTTCCATGAATACATAATCGAGGAAAACTTTTAATAGAGAGAGAGAGCGAGGGGGAGGGGGGGCAGGGAGGAAATTTAATTTTTGAAATACACCCGCACATAAAAGTTCCTTTTTTGTATTTCTTTCATTAATGTATACACACAACATACACGCTCGAGTTCATTACGATAAGAGCATCATCGGGAGAAATCACTTTATATAAGTTTTAATATTGAAGTTACGAGGGGCCGTATAAGACCTTTATTAAAAATATTATGTCCACCTGTAAGGGTGTGAGGGAGGGAGGGAGGGTGTGTAGTAATAAACGGGTAGTTTTCTCCACACATACACACATCGATTTGCCACCACATTAATCCCATTAATTGCTCTTGACCGTATCAGTTTTCATTTCCTGTCCGGATGTTCGATGGTCAACTGGACCTGGATTTTCATTTTTTTTTTGTCGATTGTTTTTTGAGGAGGAATTTTTTAATTAAATAAGGTTGGAAATTTATTGGGCGGGAGGGGAGTAGCTTAGGGGGTTGCCTACTAAAGCTGAAAGTTTCAGCCCTTTAAGGTTCATCGGGGAATAGAGTTACTTGAGCTGAGTGGTAAAAGGAAGGAAATTTGTTTTCGGTTTTCTTCGATTTTCAATGAAAACTGTGGGGGAATTTAGGATTTTTAGTGGTGCATTGGGTTCTGTTTAAAAATATGCTTGAGTACTTTTTTGTCCTCGGTTGCGTATTAAGGGAGGTAGAGGGGGTTTTTTGAAAGAAGGACAAAAATTTCGAAAAATTTAAAATTTTCAAAAATTCAAAAAATAAAATTACCATGTGGTAGGGCATTAAATTAGCATCAAAAAAGCTTTATGACATTTTTTTCTAACTTTCATAGTAACGGCACAAAAAAATTTTGAAAAATAAAATTACTCAAAAATGCCTCAAAAATTGGCTCAAACTCAAAAAATTCCTTTGTGGCAAATGTTTCAAGGAAGGAAAATGAGTTAGAATTGCTAGAAATAAGTTTCCGAAACCAAAAAATCAAAATTAAAAAAATCGATTTTTGGGTCGAAATTTGCAGGGAATACCCCAGGGAAATTCTCCAAAAAACGGTTTTTATTTTTTTCTGGAAAATCTTTACGACTTAGACGAAAATTGTTTTAACAAAAGTTGTTTGGCTTAAAAAGGTCTATTATTTGCAAAATATTTCAGATTTTTATCTAAAGTAATTTTTCGGAAAATCAAGAAAAACCGATTTTCATATTTTCCCAATTTTCTCGGAAGCTATGAGGAAAATTAGTATTTTTATTTTTGCGTTGGATTCTCCGTAAAGGTGCCTAAAAAAAAGCTAGAATACCTTTTTGCTCCAAATTGCATCCTAAGGGAGTTATGGGGGATTTTTGAAAAACAGCCCATTTTTTGAGCCCAAAAATTTCGAAAAATTAAAATTTTCAAAAAATCAAAAAACAAAATTACCACGAGGTAAAGCATTAAATTAGCATCAAAAAAGCTTAATGACACTTTTTTCTAACTATCATAGTACTGGCACAAAAAAATTTTGAAAAATAAAATTACTCAAAAATGCCTCAAAAAATGGGTGTAACTCAAAAAATTCCTTTGTGGCAAATGTTTTAAGGGAGGAAAATGAATGAGAATTGCTATAAATAAGTTTCCGAAACCAAAAAACCAAAATTAAAAAAATCGATTTTTGGGTTGAAATTTGCAGGGAATAAATACCCCAGGGAAATTCTCCAAAAAACGGTTTTTATTTTTTTCTGGAAAATCTTTACGACTTAGAAGAAAATTGTTTTTACAAAAGTTGTTTGGCTTAAAAAGATCTATCATTTGCAAAATATTTCAGATTTTTATCTAAAGTAATTTTTCGGAAAATCAAGAAAAACCGATTTTCATATTTTCCCAATTTTCTCGGAAACTATCAAAAAAATTGGCGTTTTTATTTTTGCATTGGATTCTATCAAAGAATGCCTAAAAAAAAGCTAGTATACCTTTTTGCTCTAAATTGCATACTAAGGGAGTTATGGGGGATTTTTGAAAAACAACCTATTTTTTGAGCCCAAAAATTTCGAAAAATTAAAATTTTCAAAAAATCAAAAAATAAAATTACCACGAGGTAGAGCATTAAATTAGCATCAAAAAAGCTTTATGACACTTTTTTCTAACTATCATAGTAATGGCACAAAAAATTTTGAAAAATAAAATTACTCAAAAATGCCTCAAAAAATAGGTGTAACTCAAAAAATTCCTTTGTGGCAAATGTTTTAAGGGAGGAAAATGAGTTAGAATTGCTATAAATGAGTTTTCGGAACCAAAAAACCAAAATTAAAAAAATCGATTTTTGGGTCGAAATTTGCAGGGAATACCCCAGGGAAATTCTCCAAAAAATGGTTTTTATTTTTTCCTGGAAAATCTTTACGACTTAGACGAAAATTGTTTTTATAAAAGTTGTTTGGCTTAAAAAGATCTATCATTTGCAAAATATTTCAGATTTTTATCTAAAGTAATTTTTCGGAAAATCAAGAAAAACCGATTTTCAAATTTTCCCAATTTTCTCGGAAATTATCGAAAAAATTGGCGTTTTTATTTTTGCATTGGATTCTATCAAAGAATGCCTAAAAAAAAGCTAGAATACCTTTTTGCCCTAAATTTCATATTAAGTGAGTTATGGGGGATTTTTGAAAAACAACCCATTTTTTGAGCCCAAAAATTTCGAAAAATTAAAATTTTCAAAAAATCAAAAAACAAAATTACCACGAGGTAGTGCATTAAATTAGCATCAAAAAAGCTTAATGACACTTTTTTCTAACTATCATAGTAATGGCACAAAAAAATTTTGAAAAATAAAATTACTCAAAAATGCCTCAAAAAATGGCTCAAACTCAAAAATTTTCTTTGTGGCAAATGATTTAAGGGAGGAAAATGAGTTAGAATTACTATGAATAAGTTTCCGGAACCGAAAAACCAAAATTAAAAAAATCGATTTTTGGGTCGAAGTTTGCAGGGAATACCCCAGGGAAATTCTCCAAAAAATGGTTTTTATTTTTTTCTGGAAAATCTTTAAGAGATACGGAAAAATTATTTTAATGAAAGTTGTTCGCCTTGAAAAGATCCACCATTTGCAAAATATTTCACATTTTTATCTTTTATCATATTTGAGAAAATTGAGAAAAACCAATTTTCATATTTCCTCAATTTTCTCGGAAACTATGAGGAAAATTAGTATTTTTATTTTTGCGTTGGCTTCTCCGTAAGTGTGCCTAAAAAAAAGCTAGAATACCTTTTTGCCCTAAATTTCATATTAAGTGAGTTATGGGGGATTTTTGAAAAACAACCCATTTTTTGAGCCCAAAAATTTCAAAAAATTAAAATTTTCAAAAAATCAAAAAACAAAATTACCACGAGGTAGTGCATTAAATTAGCATCAAAAAAGCTTAATGACACTTTTTTCTAACTTTCATAGTAATGGCACAAAAAAATTTTGAAAAATAAAATTACTCAAAAATGCCGCAAAAAATGGCTCTAACTCAAAAAATCCCTTTGTGGCAAATGTTTTAAGGGAGGAAAATGAGAGAGAATTGCTATAAATAAGTTTTCGGAACCAAAAAACCAAAATTAAAAAAATCGATTTTTGGGTCGAAATTTTCAGGGAATACCCCAGGGAAATTCTCCAAAAAACGGTTTTTATTTTTTTCTGGAAAATCTTTAAAACTTAGAAGAAAATTGTTTTAACAAAAGTTGTTTAGCTTAAAAAGATCTACCATTTGCAAAATATTTCAGATTTTTATCTAAAGTAATTTTTCAGAAAATCAAGAAAAACCGATTTTCATATTTTCCCAATTTTCTCTAAAACTATCAAAAAAATTGGCGTTTTTATTTTTGCATTGGATTCTATCAAAGGGTGCCTAAAAAAAAGCTAGAATACCTTTTTGCCCTAAATTGCATATTAAGGAAGTTATGGAGGATTTTTGAAAAACAGCCTATTTTTTAGCCCAAAAATTTCGAAAAATTAAAATTTTCAAAAAATCAAAAAACAAAATTACCACGAGGTAAAGCATTAAATTAGCATCAAAAAAGCTTTATGACACTTTTTTCTAACTATCATAGTAATGGCACAAAAAAATTTTGAAAAATAAAATTACCCAAAAATGCCTCAAAAAATGGGTTTAACTCAAAAAATCCCTTTGTGGCAAATGTTTTAAGGGAGGAAAATGAGAGAGAATTGCTATAAATAAGTTTCCGGAACCAAAAAACCAAAATTAAAAAAATCGATTTTTGGTTCGAAATTTGCAGGGAATACCCCAGGGAAATTCTCCAAAAAACGGTTTTTATTTTTTTTTGAAAAATCTTTAAGACTTAGAAGAAAATTGTTTTTACAAAAGTTATTTGGCTTAAAAAGATCTATGATTTGCAAAATATTTCAGATTTCTATCTATTGTAATTTTTCAGAAAATCAGGAAAAATGGATTTTCATATTTTTCCAATTTTCTCGGAAACTATGAGGAAAATTAGTATTTTTATTTTTGCGTTGGATTCTCCGTAAGGGTGCCTAAAAAAAAGCTAGAATACCTTTTTGCTCTAAATTGCATACTAAGGGAGTTATGGGGGATTTTTGAAAAACAACCCATTTTTTGAGCCCAAAAATTTCGAAAAATTAAAATTTTCAAAAAATCAAAAAATAAAATTACCATGAGGTAGAGCATTAAATTAGCATCAAAAAAGCTTTATGACACTTTTTTCTAACTATCGTAGTAATGGCACAAAAAAATTTTGAAAAGTAAAACTACTCAAAAATGCCTCAAAAAATGGCTCTAACTCAAAAAAATTTTCTTGTAGCAAATGTTTTAAGGGAGGAAAATGAGTTAGAATTGCTATAAATAAGTTTCCGAAACCAAAAAACCAAAATTAAAAAAATCGATTTTTTGGTCGAAATTTTCAGGGAAACCCCAAGGGAAATTCTCCAAAAAATGGTTTTTATTTTTTTTTGAAAAATCTCTAAGAGATAGGAAAAAATTGTTTTAATGAAAGTTGTTCGCCTTGAAAAGATCCACCATTTACAAAATATTTCACATTTTTATCTTTCACAATTTTCAAGAAAACTGAAAAAAATCAATTTTCATATTTCCTCAATTTTCTCTAAAACCATCAAAAAAATTACTGCTATTATTATTGCATTGTATTCTATATAAAAATGCCTAAAAAAAAGCTAGTATACCACTTTCTCCTAAAAGGCATATTAACGAAGCTACCAAAGATTTTTGAAAAACACCCCGAAAATTCCGAAAAAAGCTCTATTTACCTCCCTCCCTCCCCCCCAAATCTCATAAAATTGCACCAACCCTTTAAAAACCCCAAAATTTCTCATTATAGGTTCTTGCCTGAGTTACGGCCACGCCTGCTGGGGAGGTAAGTGAAAAAAAACACCCTTTTTGCCCCACTCTCCCCTACCAATAAACCGCGAAAAATTTCAGCACACGGTAAACGGGGCTCCGTCGCCCCGTCTAACAACGACGAGGCCGACGACGACTCGGGGGTTCCCCGGTGGTTTCTTTCCAGGTTGACGACGGGTCCCCTGATGACGGACTCCCGGTTATCCCGGATTCCCGACACCGAAGAGGCAAACGATTTCGTTAAGAAAGGGTGAGTGGATCGAACTACACAAAGGGCTAATTAGAGGGCAGCGGTCTAATTTTAAACCCCTTTTTCCAGATCGGAGTGGGAACAACAACTGAGGGAGTATTTGAGGAACGTCAATAGACCGTCCTCGGGTGAGTTACAACCCGAGGGACCCTCTCCCAGATTTTTAGTAAGTCACTTTTAAAATGGGATAAGTCGCGGATTTTTTTATTACCCACTGATCGTTTTTAGGAGAAGAGATCAACCCGCTAAAGACAAACAAGGACGGAAAACGTTTTTTATTATATACAGGCTGGGATAAAGGACGTTTTCTTTTTCTAACTCGATGTATCTATATGTTATTAATTATATGGCTAAATAAACGTTATTAAGGCTCCTTTTCTATACTTGAGACTTTCTTAAGAACCCCTCTACCCTTATGGACAAATTATTGGGGCTAAACAGTTGACGGTCATAGTTGAAGGGTAGCTTGATGTGTTCACTACCTTCGCAGAAAGTTTCAGCTTTCTGGGGCTCCTCAGTCAAAAGTTATTTGAGCCAAGGCAGTCGAGGCACCCCCCATTTGCTTTCGTAACTCTCTGATAGAGATTTATGCAAGAAAATTGGGGTTTTTCGGGTTTCTACCTCAAGTCACTCCTCACTCAAGTCCTCAATTGCCTTGAAATGTTAATTTTCTTACTTAGTTATGATCCTCACAAACGAGGATCACTATTTTATAGCGATCGTATAAGATCAGTGGCTCCCAGAGGGGGATTTATGCCTTAAAAGGGGTGAAAAGTCGACTTTTTGTAGTTCTACCTCATTTCACTCCTCACTCAAGTCCTCAATTGCCTTGAAATCTTAACTTTCTTACTTAATTATGATCCTCACAAACGAGGATCAACATTTTATAGCGATCGTAAAGGATAAGTGGCTCTCAGAGGGGAATTTATGCCTTAAAATGGGTGAAAAGTCGACTTTTTGAGGTTCTACCTCATCTCACTCCTCACTCAAGTCCTCAATTGCCTTGAAAATTTAATTTTCTTACTTAGTTATGATCCTCACAAACGAGGATCATCATTTGATAGCGATCGTATAAGATCAGTGGCTCTCAGAGGGGGATTTATGCCTTAAAAGGGGTGAAAAGTCGACTTTTTGTAGTTCTACCTCATCTCACTCCTCACTCAAGTCCTCAATTGCCTTGAAATGTTAATTTTCTTACTTAGTTATGATCCTCACAAACGAGGATCATCATTTGATAGCGATCGTATAAGATCAGTGGCTTTCAGAGGGGGATTTATGCCTTAAAAGGGGTGAAAAGTCGACTTTTTGTGGGTCTATCTCATCTCACTCCTCACTCAAGTCCTCAAATGCCTTGAAATGTTAATTTTCTTACTTACTTATGATCCTCACAAACGAGGATCATCATTTGATAGCGATCGTATAAGATCAGTGGCTCTCAGAGGGGGATTTATGCCTTAAAAGTCGACTTTTTGTGGTTCTACCTCATCTCACTCCTCACTCAAGTCCTCAATTGCCTTGAAAATTTAATTTTCTTACTTAGTTATGATCCTCACAAACGAGGATCATCATTTGATAGCGATCGTATAAGATCAGTGGCTCTCAGAGGTGGATTTATGCCTTAAAAGTCGACTTTTTGTGGTTCTACCTCATCTCACTCCTCACTCAAGTCCTCAATTGCCTTGAAATCTTAACTTTCTTACTTAATTATGATCCTCACAAACGAGGATCACCATTTTATAGCGATCGTATATGATCAGTGGCTCTCAGAGGGGGATTTATGCCTTAAAAGGGGTGAAAACTCGACTTTTTGTGGTTCTACCTCATCTCACTCCTCACTGAAGTCCTCAATTGCCTTGAAAATTTAATTTTCTTACTTAGTTATGATCCTCACAAACGAGGATCATCATTTGATAGCGATCGTATAAGATCAGTGGCTCTCAGAGGGGGATTTGTGCCTTAAAAGGGGTGAAAAGTCGACGACTTTTTGAGGTTCTACCTCATCTCACTCCTCACTCAAGTCCTCAATTGCCTTGAAATGTTAATTTTCTTACTTAGTTATGATCCTCACAAACGAGGATCATCATTTGATAGCGATCGTATAAGATCAGTGGCTTTCAGAGGGGGATTTATGCCTTAAAAGGGGTGAAAAGTCGACTTTTTGTGGGTCTACCTCATCTCACTCCTCACTCAAGTCCTCAATTGCCTTGAAATGTTAATTTTCTTACTTAGTTATGATCCTCACAAACGAGGATCACCATTTTATAGCGATCGTATAAGATCAGTGGCTCTCAGAGGGGGATTTATGCCTTAAAAGTCGACTTTTTGTGGTTCTACCTCATCTCACTCCTCACTCAAGTCCTCAACTGCCTTGAATTGTTATTTTTTTAATGTAGTTATGATCCTCATAAACAAGAATCACCATTTTATAGCGATCGTAAAGGATCAGTGGCGTCCCGAGAGGAATTTGTACAAAAAAAATGAGGTAAAAAATTATTTTTTATTTGTCAAGTTCAACCATGAATAAATGAAAAACTGTTGGGAATAAAAAATTGAAAATTACAGGAGAGGTAGCTTGATGCGTTCCTCGCCGACCTTGAAAGTTTCATCCTTTCAGGTCTCATCAGTGAAAACTTATTCGCGAAAAACCACTCTGCCTAACCCCCAACTTTCTTACGCGATTAAGCCTCCTTTTCTAAACTTAATGGAATTTCGTCAAGCGAGCGGCGTTACAACAATTGAATTAAGAGAATCCTCCCCCCCTTTTCACCCCCCTAAAAAGAGGGAAATTTAACGCGACACACACACACACACACCTGAAATTAACGTCACCAATGATCAACTAAACATTTTATTTCGAAAGTATAAAATTTAAGGGTAACGTTGGTCACTGAAAGCCGCTATATAACAAACGACCCCCTCGTGGGGCACGGGTTGATTATCGTAAAATTTCGCGGGGGCGGAGGCTTTGAACCGCTCCGGACCGTATTCGGGGGCGGTTTCGTTGTTCAGATTCGACCTGTCCAACCATTGCATCGTATCTCCGTTAGCCACCAGAATTTCCTCGTAGACCTTCGGATCCTACAATCAATTGTTTTTTTTAACCCACCCTATTAAAACAAATGACTCCCTCTCGCTCACCACCAAATCCCTCAAGGGCTCGATCTCTAACGGGGGCGGATGATTGAACGGTTCCCGGATCTTTTGGCACTGCAACATCATCAGCATGAACCACATGTACTCGTCCCGCATCTCCACCTCTTTGACGGTTTTATTTAGCTCCAAAAGTCTACTGAACCACACCCTTAGGGGCTTCTTTTCTAAAAAAGGGGCAGGGGGGTGATTTTGGGGCGGAAGGAGGTGAAGGGCTTACCGTGGCTGGGGATCAGCTGCACCAACGCCTTGGCCAGCATGCTGTTGAAGAAGAAGTTCGCGTCCGATCCGGTGGCGGCCATTTTGACTGATAATTTTGAGGGAGTGGGGGTGTCAGATGTCAAAAGGGCTGGTGGTCAATTGTTTGATGAGGGGTGAGGCAGGGGGATGTGCGGAAATTCTTTTGTTTTTTATGGATAGGCGAGGAATTTGGACCCTTTAGGAGGGAAACCTGATTTTAGGCAGTGGAAGAAAATCATTCAAGTTTTTTTTTAGAGGAACTTTGACTATTAATAACTCTTGACCCACTGCATGGATTTTCATGATTTTTGGCTGATTTATAGTAAAAACAATCCTCTTACAGGAAATTGGAGTAAACGCACCCTAATTGTGGTTAAACTGGGGGAACAATCGAGTAAATTCCACTGGACGAAATTTTTTTTAGAGAAACTTTGACTATCAATAACTCTGGATCCACTGCATAGATTTTAATGATTTTTGGCTGATTTATAGTAAAAACAATCCTCTTACAGGAAATTGGAGTAAACGCACCCTAATTGTGGTTAAACTGGGAGAACAATCAAGTAAATTCCACTGGACAATTTTTTTTTTTTGAGGAACTTTGACTATCAATAACTCTGGATCCACTGCATAGATTTTAATGATTTTTGGCTGATTTATAGTAAAAACAATCCTCTTAAAGGAAATTGGAGTAAACGCACCCTAATTGTGGTCAAACTGGGGGAACAATCAAGTAAATCCCACTGGACAAAATTTTTTTTTTGAGGAACTTTGACTATCAATAACTCTGGATCCACTGCAAGGATTTTCATGATTTTTTGCTGATTTATAGTAAAAACAATCCTCTTACAGGAAATTGGAGTAAACGCACCCTAATTGTGGTTAAACTGGGACAACAATCAAGTAAATTCCACTGGACAATTTTTTTTTTCAGGAACTTTGACTAATTATAACTGTGGATCCACTGCATAGATTTTCATGATTTTTTGCTGATTTATAGTAAAAACAATCCTCTTACAGGAAATTGGAGTAAACCCACCCTAATTGTGGTCAAACTGGGGGAACAATCAAGTAAATCCCACTGGACAAATTTTTTTTTTTTGAGGAACTTTGACTATCAATAACTCTGGATGCACTGCATAGATTATCATGATTTTTTGCTGATTTATAGTAAAAACAATCCTCTTACAGGAAATTGAAGTAAACGCACCCTAATTGTGGTTAAACCAGAAGAACAATTCAGTAAATCCCACTGGACAATTTTTTTTTGGAGGAACTTTGACTATCAATAACTGTGGATTCACTGTATAGATTTTCATGATTTTTTGCTGGTTTATAGTAAAAACAATCCTCTTACAGGAAATTGGAGTAAACGCACCCTAATTGTGGTTAAACCAGAAGAACAATTCAGTAAATCCCACTGGACAATTTTTTTTTGGAGGAACTTTGACTATCAATAACTGTGGATTCACTGCATAGATTTTCATGATTTTTTGCTGGTTTATAGTAAAAACAATCCTCTTACAGGAAATTGGAGTAAACGCACCCTAATTGTGGTTAAACCAGAAGAACAATTCAGTAAATCCCACTGGACAATTTTTTTTTGGAGGAACTTTGACTATCAATAACTGTGGATTCACTGCATAGATTTTCATGATTTTTTGCTGGTTTATAGTAAAAACAATCCTCTTACAGGAAATTGGAGTAAACGCACCCTAATTGTGGTTAAACCAGAAGAACAATTCAGTAAATCCCACTGGACAATTTTTTTTTGGAGGAACTTTGACTATCAATAACTGTGGATTCACTGCATAGATTTTCATGATTTTTTGCTGGTTTATAGTAAAAACAATCCTCTTACAGGAAATTGGAGTAAACGCACCCTAATTGTGGTTAAACTGGGACAACAATCAAGTAAATTCCACTGGACAAAATTTTTTTTTTTTGAGGAACTTTGACTATCAATAACTCTGGATCCACTGCAAAGATTTTCATGATTTTTTGCTGATTTATAGTAAAAACAATCCTCTTACAGAAAATTGGAGTACACGTACCCTAATTGTGGTTAAACCAGAAGAAAAATTCAGTAAATCCCATTGGACAATTTTTTTTTTTAGAGGAACTTTGACTATCAATAACTCTGGATCCACTGCACATATTTTAATGATTTTTGGCCTATTTACAGTAAAAACGTTCCTCTCATAGAAAAAGTCAATCAATGAACTCCTGACCATTCTCTCCCCCCCAAAAGGGGTTAACAGCTGCCAACCCTGAAACTTCAAAACCGCACCCCCTAAACAATGGCCGGAATGCCTGGAAAAAACTCCATGATAGCCCTGAACGAACATTTCCATTACAACAGCAAAATCGCCCAGACCCTACAGCAATTCCTCCCTCAAAACGGTAATTAACTACGCCGCTAATTAATTAATTAATACATAAATTAATTAATTAAACTTTCAGAACGTAAAGTGATCCAACTGTGGTTTGACAAGCTGAACCACATGGACAAAACGTGCGACCAAATGGTGATCAGGAGCGACTACATGTGGTTCATCCTGTTGATGTTACAGAACCGAAAAGTGAGGGAACCGTTTGACCAGTTGCCGCCCCCGCAGGTGCCGCCCCTGAAGAATTTCGTGCCCCTGCAGGTTTACGAGGAGGTGCTGATCGCCAACGAGCCCAACATGGTTTACGAGGGTCCCGTGGGACTCGACGACTGATTTTCTACGTAATAAATGGAGATTTTTGACCCACCGTGCCTGTGTAGATTTCACTCACAGAATGAATGATTCGCGGTTGTTTTTTTTTTTAATGACGCACTTGCTGCGATAAGGGCGTTTATTTATAGCAAGCGTTTGGGTATAAATAAACGTTTGCAACTTGTCCCACTGTATTGTACCCAAATTTTTGGTGCATTTCCCCCCAATAGTGGCCCCATGATTTACCGAACGTAATATTCAATATTAAAACGTGTCTGGGCGATTGTAGTGTGGTCTGACCGAAGGCACCATAGTCTCGGCTCTATTTGGTCTTCGATTGTTTTTTCCCCGTCATTTGTTTATTTAAAGAAATATAAATAAATGAATTATTTATTACGCATTTAATTGTAAAAAAAATATATAAAATCGCATACGCATTATGGCAGACGGTCGCCAAGTTGAACTTTTGATAGTCCGACTGGATTGGGGGTTTTACAGCGCCAATAACTCAAACGGGGTTTTTTTAAAAAAAAATTTAATTTATTATACAAGGAGCTCGGTATGTTCATTACTTACTCTGAAAGTTTCATCCGTATAGGCCTCGTCAGTCCAAAGTTATCAGCCGTTAACTTGGGCGGGTTGGAGGGGCGAGGGGGGAACACCGCTTCTGTAAAATTCAAATTTTAAAATCTCTCTAACTAGTTAATTAAAAAAATTGAAATTTTGGGCACAGGAAGTCGGGAATACTGGTAACAGATCACGAAAGTTTCATCCTTTTAAGCATCATCAGTCAAAAGTTATTAAAGATTCATTGAGGAAAGGAGCATCTGAGCTCCAAGACATTTTTTCCGATAAAAGTCCCAATAACTCAAAAACCACTCAACCTAAAAAATTGAAATTTGGTGCACAGAAAGCCTGGAATATTGATAATAGATCCTGAGAGTTTCATCCTTCTAAACATCATCAGTCAAAAGTTAAAAAAACATTCATTGAGCAAAGGAGCTTCTGAGCTTGAAGACACTCTTTCGATAAAAGTCCCAATAACTCAAAAACCACTTAACCTAAAAAATTGATATTTGGTGCACAGAAAGCCTGGAATATTGATAATAGATCCTGAGAGTTTCATCCTTTTAAACATCATCAGTCAAAAGTTAAAAAACATTCATTGAGCAAAGGAGCTTCTGAGCTTGAAGACACTCTTTCGATAAAAGTCCCAATAACTCAAAAACCACTCAACCTAAAAAATTGATATTTGGTGCACAGAAAGCCTGGAATATTGATAATAGATCCTGAGAGTTTCATCCTTTTAAACATCATCAGTCAAAAGTTAATAAACATTCATTGAGCAAAGGAGCTTCTGAGCTTGAAGACACTCTTTCGATAAAAGTCCCAATAACTCAAAAACCACTTAACCTAAAAAATTGATATTTGGTGCACAGAAAGCCTGGAATATTGATAATAGATCCTGGAAGTTTCATCCTTCTAAACATCATCAGTCAAAAGTTAGAAAACATTCATTGAGCAAAGGAGCTTCTGAGCTTGAAGACACTCTTTCGATAAAAGTCCCAATAACTCAAAAACCACTTAACCTAAAAAATTGAAATTTGGTGCACAGAAAGCCTGGAATATTGATAATAGATCCTGAGAGTTTCATCCTTCTAAACATCATCAGTCAAAAGTTAAAAAACATTCATTGAGCAAAGGAGCTTCTGAGCTTGAAGACACTCTTTCGATAAAAGTCCCAATAACTCAAAAATTACTTAACCTAAAAAATTGATATTTGGTGCACAGAAAGCCTGGAATATTGATAATAGATCCTGAGAGTTTCATCCTTCTAAACATCATCAGTCAAAAGTTAAAAAACATTCATTGAGCAAAGGAGCTTCTGAGCTTGAAGACACTCTTTCGATAAAAGTCCCAATAACTCAAAAATTACTTAACCTAAAAAATTGATATTTGGTGCACAGAAAGCCTGGAATATCGATAATAGATCCTGAGAGTTTCATCCTTCTAAACATCATCAGTCAAAAGTTAAAAAACATTCATTGAGCAAAGGAGCTTCTGAGCTTGAAGACACTCTTTCGATAAAAGTCCCAATAACTCAAAAATTACTTAACCTAAAAAATTGATATTTGGTGCACAGAAAGCCTGGAATATTGATAATAGATCCTAAGAGTTTCATCCTTCTAAACATCATCAGTCAAAAGTTAGAAAATATTCATTGAGCAAA
Source organism: Anthonomus grandis grandis (assembly GCF_022605725.1). Lineage (NCBI taxonomy): Eukaryota > Metazoa > Arthropoda > Insecta > Coleoptera > Curculionidae > Anthonomus > Anthonomus grandis. Next base: position 1,156,500 of record NC_065564.1, read on the forward strand.
GGAGCTTCTGAGCTTGAAGACACTCTTTCAATAAAAGTCCCAATAACTCAAAAACCACTCAACCTAAAAAATTGAAATTTGGTGCACAGTAAGCCTGGAATATTGATAATAGATCCTGAGAGTTTCATCTTTCTAAACATCAACAGTCAAAAGTTAGAAAACATTCATTGAGCAAAGGAGCTTCTGAGCTTGAAGACACTCTTTCGATAAAAGTCCCAATAACTCAAAAACCACTTAACCTAAAAAATTGATATTTGGTGCACAGAAAGCCTGGAATATTGATAATAGATCCTGAGAGTTTCATCCTTCTAAACATCATCAGTCAAAAGTTAAAAAACATTCATTGAGCAAAGGAGCTTCTGAGCTTGAAGACACTCTTTCAATAAAAGTCCCAATAACTCAAAAACCACTTAACCTAAAAAATTGATATTTGGTGCACAGAAAGCCTGGAATATTGATAATAGATCCTGAGAGTTTCATCCTTCTAAACATCAACAGTCAAAAGTTAGAAAACATTCATTGAGCAAAGGAGCTTCTGAGCTTGAAGACACTCTTTCAATAAAAGTCCCAATAACTCAAAAACCACTTAACCTAAAAAATTGATATTTGGTGCACAGAAAGCCTGGAACATTGATAATAGATCCTGAGAGTTTCATCCTTCTAAACATCATCAGTCAAAAGTTAGAAAACATTCATTGAGCAAAGGAGCTTCTGAGCTTGAAGACACTCTTTCAATAAAAGTCCCAATAACTCAAAAACCACTTAACCTAAAAAATTGATATTTGGTGCACAGAAAGCCTGGAATATTGATAATAGATCCTGAGAGTTTCATCCTTCTAAACATCAACAGTCAAAAGTTAGAAAACATTCATTGAGTAAAGGAGCTTCTGAGCTTGAAGACACTCTTTCAATAAAAGTCCCAATAACTCAAAAACCACTTAACCTAAAAAATTGATATTTGGTGCACAGAAAGCCTGGAACATTGATAATAGATCCTGAGAGTTTCATCCTTCTAAACATCATCAGTCAAAAGTTAGAAAACATTCATTGAGCAAAGGAGCTTCTGAGCTTGAAGACACTCTTTCGATAAAACTCCCAATAACTCAAAAACTATTCAACCTAAAACTTTAAAATTTTTTACACAAAAAACATGGAATATTGACAACTAATACTGAAAGTTTCAATCTTGTGGACATCATCAGTCAAAAGTTATAAAACATTCATTGAACACAAAAGCCTCTGAGGCCCAAGACACTTTTCTCATATAAACCCCAATGGCTCAAGAACCACTTAACCTAAAACTCTGAAATTCGGTACACAGGAAGCCTGGACTAACTCAGACACACCCTGAAAGTTTCGTGTCTGTAGGTCTCCTCAGAGCGTCGCTAGAGCCGTCCGACCCCCCCGATCTTGACCCCTCGGACTGAGCAAACCGGCATTGACCCACATGGAAAAATCACCTTGTAGATCCGAATTTTTCATAAAAATTCCCTTGTAACGATAAACAAGTGAACGTATTTTTTTTTTAATTTATTTATTTATTATCGTTTATCGGGGTAATATTCCGATAGTCTTTTAGTTTTTGTTTATAAATCGTTCAGTGCGCGTTTAATGTCCAAGAGATAAGGATGCCCCCTAATAACATTTTGTATAATAGCGGAGTGTTTATCGACACGGATCTAGAGATAGGTAAGTGTTCTTTTGTTTTCTGTCTGAAGTGAGTTTATAGTTATAGTAGAAATCGTCCTGAAAGTTTCGTTCTTGTGGACATCGTCAGTCAAAAGTTATTAAAGATTTATTGGGCAGAGGTGCCTCTGAGCTCAAAGACTTTTTTCTGGTTAAAGACCTGATAACTCAAAAACTATTTATCTGAAAATTTTGAAATTTGGCACACGGGAAGCTTAGAATGTTGATAACAGATCCTGAAAGTTTCGCTTTTCTAAGCATCATCAGTCAAAAGTTATTGAAGATTCATTGAGCAAAGAAACCTCTGAGCTCCAACACACTTTTTTGATAAAAGTTCCAATACTCAAAAACCAGACTGTTTTCTGATTAAAGACCTAATAACTCAAAAACTATTAATTTTAAAAATTTGAAATTTGACACACAGGAAGCTTGAAATGTTGATAACCGATCCTGAAAGTTTCATCCTTCTACCCATCATCAGTCAAAAGTTATTAAACATTCATTGGGCAGAGGAGCCTCTGAGCTCCAAGACATTTTTCTGGTTAAAGACCTGATAACTCAAAAACTATTTACCTGAAAAATTTGAAATGTTGATCACAGATCCTGAAAGTTTCGCTTTTCTAAGCATCATCAGTCAAAAGTTATTGAAGATTCATTGAGCAAAGAAAACTCTGAGCTCCAAGACACTTTTTTGATAAAAGTTCCAATACTCAAAAACCAGACTGTTTTCTGAATAAAGACCTAATAACTCAAAAACTATTTATTTGAAAAATTCTAAAGTTGGCACACAGGAAGATTGAAATGTTGATAACCGATCCTGAAAGTTTCATCCTTCTACCCATCATCAGTCAAAAGTTATTAAACATTCATTGGGCAGAGGAGCCTCTGAGCTCCAAGACATTTTTCTGGTTAAAGACCTGATAACTCAAAAACTATTTACCTGAAAAATTTGAAATGTTGATCACAGATCCTGAAAGTTTCGCTTTTCTAAACATCATCAGTCAAAAGTTATTGAAGATTCATTGAGCAAAGAAAACTCTGAGCTCCAAGACACTTTTTTGATAAAAGTTCCAATACTCAAAAACCAGACTGTTTTCTGAATAAAGACCTAATAACTCAAAAACTATTTATTTGAAAAATTCTAAAGTTGGCACACAGGAAGATTGAAATGTTGATAACCGATCCTGAAAGTTTCATCCTTCTACCCATCATCAGTCAAAAGTTATTAAACGTTCATTGGGCAGAGGAGCCTCTGAGCTCAAAGACTTTTTTCTGGTTAAAAACCTAATAACTCACAAACTATTTAACTTAATAACTCGAAATTTGGCACACAGGAAGTTTGGAGTATTGCCAATTGACCCTGAAAGTTTCGTCCTTCTGGACCTCCTCAATTTTCTTTTCTAGACTCGATAAACCATGACGAGCGCCGCACCGATTTCGAAACGGCCGTAGGCCACGCAGGTAAGTCTCGCCTCCTCCTTACTCCCCCTTCAGCACCTCCAAAATCACATTTCAGGCTCCGGTAAGTTCCAGCAGATCTTACTGATGGTAAGCGGCATGGTGTACGCCACCTGTGCAATAAGCACCACCACGCTCTCGTTTGTTTTGCCTTCGGCAAAGTGCGATTTTCAGTTGACTTCAGCCGATAAGGGGCGACTATCTGCGACCCCTTTGATCGGTAAGTAAGAAGAGCCTTGAGGGTTGGTTTATTAAGGGATGTGGTTTATTTGCAGGGATGTTGGTGGGCTGTTGTTTCTGGGGTTCCATGGCCAACTGGAGGGGTCGCAAGGGGGCCATAGTGATATCCTTGCTGATGGACTTCCTGGCCGCCCTTATTTCCGCTTTCGCCGTCAACTATCGGGTGTTCCTGGTCTGTAGGTTCTTCAACGGGTTCGGGTAAGTATCCCGAAGCGGGTGTTCCCTTAAAACCTGATTTTTATAGGATAATAGGGGCCACCAGTCTGATATTTTCCTACTTGGGGGAGTTTTTGTCGGCACAGCGACGCGACAAGTACCTAGGCAAACTGGAGATTTTCTGGAACATCGGGGTAATCATTTTGCCAGGTAAGACCGGATTAATTGGAAAGATATTTAGGTTTCAATAGGGTTTTTTTTTTCAGTGGTCGCTTGGACCCTCTTGAACAAAAGGAGCGCGGAAATCATCCAGGAGGGGGGCGAGTTCAGCCCCTGGAGGCTCTTCGTGCTCGTGTGCAGCCTCCCCAGTTGTCTGAGTGCTGCCGCGCTCTATTTCCTGCCGGAAACCCCCAAGTTCCTCATGTCCCAACGTCGATACGTCGAGGCGAGGAAAGTTTTCCAGAGAATTTACCGCTGGAACACCGGGTTGCCCGAGGGGTCGTTTCCGGTAAGCATCACATCCTTCCCAAAACAAAAAACAATTGACTAAACTTCCGGTTATCAGGTGAAAACTTTGGTGGGCGAGGAGGAGGAGGAGGAGAACAACAACCGAACCGCCACCTCGCACAGTCTGGAAAGCGTTTGTAGCGAAGCTTTCCAGGGCATATCGAAGTACTTGAGGTATTTAGGCATCACTTGCGTGGCAGACTTTGGACTGATGGCCAGGTAAGCTCTCGCTTAACCCTCCTCCTCCTCCCCACTCTCTATGGAAACCCTTTTTTAGCTACTACACGTTGGTGATGTGGTTTCCGGAGCTTTTTGACCGCATGAGCGATTTCCAGGCGACCAATCCGGGTGCCGCGGTGAGCGTTTGTTTAATATCCAATGCCACTCTGGATTATCAAGAGACGACCTGCGAGCCCCACATAGAATCCAGGGTGTTCCTGGACACTTTGGTGGTGGGGCTGAGCTGTATCCCCGTGTCAGCCTCCCTGAGTTATTTCATGTATAAGATCGGGAAGAAGTTCGTTTTGGGTGAGTTTTATTCCATTGACCCCCCTCCTCCTTCTTATCAGTATTTTTCTAGTGTCCAGTTTGGTGCTGAGCGGTACCAGCGCGTTGGCCTTGAACTGGGTGAGTACCACCGCTCAAACTTTGGTGCTCAGTTGCATCTTTGAGGCCTTGACCAGTATTTTGGAGTCGGTGCTGTTTTGCGTGGTGGTCGACCTGTTTCCCACCAACTTGAGGTACCTTCGCCATTTTTTTTTTTTTGAAGGCTGATGACCAACAGTCGTTTGTTTTTTAGGGCTTTGGCGTTGACCGTGACGGCCACCAGTGGGCGTCTGGGCGCCATTTTCGGGAATTTAATTTTCGGGGCCCTCCTGGACCTGAACTGCGCCGTGCCCGTTTATTTGTTCGGGTTTCTGTTGATTTTCAGCGGGGCTCTGTGTATGGCGGTACCCAGGAACGGGGGCTATAACGCCATACTTTAGGTGTTCGAGTTTGGTATTTTATATTTTTAGTGCGGCAATAAATGTGATATTTTGTACATAGCGTTTAGGTTAAGTGAATAAACGTATTTTAATTTTTACTGTGTGAAATCCTGAGTTTTATTTGCCTTAGAACCATTAAAACACAGTGGTACCATCGGTTTTTTGATCACGAAGTTGATGTTATTGGGAAATTTGACTTTTCCAGTGGGTTTGTGAGGAAAAATTAGCTGAAAATGAGTACCATGTCGATGGGTTTATTGTGATTTTTAAGGAAAATTCAATGGTACTGGTGCCTAGGTGAGTGGTACCAAAAAATTGATTAAACCAATGAGTTTGTGAGGAAAAATTACCTGAAAATGAGTACCATGTCGATGGGTTTATTGTGATTTTTAAGGAAAATTCAATGGTACTGGTGCCTAGGTGAGTGGTACCAAAAAATTGATTAAACCAATGAGTTTGTGAGGAAAAATTAGCTGAAAATGAGTACCATGTCGATGGGTTTATTGTGATTTTTAAGGAAAATTCAATGGTACTAGTGTATAGGTAAGTGGTACCAAAAAAATGAATTTTTCAATGGACTTGTGAAGAAAAATAATTTGAAAAGGAGTACCATGTTGATGGGTTTATTGAAATTTTTTTGAAAAAAGTAATGGTACTGCTGCCTAGGTGAGTGGTACCAAAAAATTGATTGAACCAATGAGTTTGTGAGGAAAAATTAGCTGAAAATGAGTACCATGTCGATGGGTTTATTGTGATTTTTAAGGAAAATTCAATGGTACTAGTGTATAGGTAAGTGGTACCAAAAAAATGAATTTTTCAATGGACTTGTGAAGACAAATAATTTGAAAAGGAGTACCATGTTGATGGGTTTATAGAGATTTTTTTTGAAAAATGTAATGGTACTGGTGCATAAGTGAGTGGTACCAAAGAACTGATTTCACCAGTGAATTTAGGAAGAAAAATTTGCTAAAAATAAGTACCATGTCGATCGGGTTATTGTGATTTTTTAGAGACAATTTAATGGTACTGGTGCCTAGGTGAGTGGTACCAAAAAATTGATTTCGTCAACGGATTTGTGAGGAAAAATTAGCTAAAAATGAGTACCATGTCGATCGGGTTATTGTGATTTTTAGAGATAATTTAATGGTACTGGTGCCTAGGTGAGTGGTACCAAAAAATTGATTTCGTCAACGGATTTGTGAGGAAAAATTAGCTAAAAATGAGTACCATGTCGATCGGGTTATTGTGATTTTTAGAGACAATTTAATGGTACTGGTGCCTAGGTGAGTGGTACCAAAAAATTGATTTCGTCAACGGATTTGTGAGGAAAAATTAGCTAAAAATGAGTACCATGTCGATCGGGTTATTGTGATTTTTAGAGACAATTTAATGGTACTGGTGCCTAGGTGAGTGGTACCAAAAAATTGATTTCGTCAACGGATTTGTGAGGAAAAATTAGCTAAAAATGAGTACCATGTCGATCGGGTTATTGTGATTTTTAGAGACAATTTAATGGTACTGGTGCCTAGGTGAGTGGTACCAAAAAATTGATTTCGTCAACGGATTTGTGAGGAAAAATTAGCTAAAAATGAGTACCATGTCGATCGGGTTATTGTGATTTTAGAGATAATTTAATGGTACTGGTGCCTAGGTGAGTGGTACCAAAAAATTGATTTCGTCAACGGATTTGTGAGGAAAAATTAGCTAAAAATGAGTACCATGTCGATCGGGTTATTGTGATTTTTAGAGACAATTTAATGGTACTGGTGCCTAGGTGAGTGGTACCAAAAAATTGATTTCGTCAACGGATTTGTGAGGAAAAATTAGCTAAAAATGAGTACCATGTCGATCGGGTTATTGTGATTTTTAGAGACAATTTAATGGTACTGGTGCCTAGGTGAGTGGTACCAAAAAATTGATTTCGTCAACGGATTTGTGAGGAAAAATTAGCTAAAAATGAGTACCATGTCGATCGGGTTATTGTGATTTTTAGAGACAATTTAATGGTACTGGTGCCTAGGTGAGTGGTACCAAAAAATTGATTTCGTCAACGGATTTGTGAGGAAAAATTAGCTAAAAATGAGTACCATGTCGATCGGGTTATTGTGATTTTTAGAGACAATTTAATGGTACTGGTGCCTAGGTGAGTGGTACCAAAAAATTGATTTCGTCAACGGATTTGTGAGGAAAAATTAGCTAAAAATGAGTACCATGTCGATCGGGTTACTGTGATTTTTAGAGACAATTTAATGGTACTGGTGTCTAGGTGAGTGGTACCAAAAAATTGATTTCGTCAACGGATTTGTGAGGAAAAATTAGCTAAAAATGAGTACCATGTCGATCGGGTTATTGTGATTTTTAGAGACAATTTAATGGTACTGGTGTCTAGGTGAGTGGTACCAAAAAATTGATTTCGTCAACGGATTTGTGAGGAAAAATTAGCTAAAAATGAGTACCATGTCGATCGGGTTATTGTGATTTTTAGAGACAATTTAATGGTACTGGTGTCTAGGTGAGTGGTACCAAAAAATTGATTTCGTCAACGGATTTGTGAGGAAAAATTAGCTAAAAATGAGTACCATGTCAATCGGGTTATTGTGATTTTTAGAGATAATTTAATGGTACTGGTGCCTAGGTGAGTGGTACCATAAAATTGATTTCGTCAACGGATTTGTGAGGAAAAATTAGCTGAAAATGAGTACCATGTTGATAATTTTTTTTTTAAATAAAATATTTTTTTGTTAGTACCTTGTTTTGCAAATATTGTAAAAATCAAGAAAATTCAATAGACATGGTACTTATTTTCAGTACTAAAAAACATCCTTTAAAAACTCCTATAATCCCAGTGACTTTTCCCCCAGAAACTCATTGATTAAACCATTTTTTGATAGTACCAACCCTTGCAGTAGTACCATGAATTTTTTTGAAAAATCGAGATAAATTCATCGTCATGGTACTCATTTTCAGCTAATTTTTCCCCAGAAATCCATTAATAAAATATTTTTTTAAATAGTACCAACTCTTACAGTAGTACCACGAACCTCTTCAAAAAAATAAAGATAAATTTATCGACATGGTACTCATTTTCAACTAACTTTTCCCTCAAAACCCATTGTATAAGTAATTTTTTAGATAGTACCAACCCTTACAGCAGTACCAAGGAACTTTTTTTTTTAAATTCTTACCAACTCCACTGACATGGTACTCATTTACAGATGACTTTTTCCCAGAAACTCATATTTTAATTAATTTTTTAGATAGTACCAACCCTTGGGGCAGTACCATAAAAGTCTTCTTAAAATCAAGATAAACCCATCAACATGGTAATCATTTTTAGCTCATTTTTCCTCACAAACCCGTTGACGAAACCAATTTCTCGGTACCACTGACCCTTGCGGCAGTACCAAAGTAAACTTTATTTAAAAATCCCTTTAACCCTATCGACATTATACTCATTTTCAGCTAACTTTTTCTTCGAAACTCATTGAATGAGTAATTTTTTTGATAGTACCAACCCTTGAGGCAGTACCATAAAACTCATCTAAAAATCAAGATAAACCCATCGACATGATACTCATTTTCAGCTAATTTTTCCTCAAAAACCCGTTGACGAAATCAGTTTTTCGGTACCATTGACCCTTGAGGCAGTACCAACAAACTTTCTTTCAAAATCCCTTTAACCCTATCGAGATTATACTCATTTTCAGCTAACTTTTTCTTCGAAACTCATTGAATAAGTAATTTTTTTGATAGTACCAACCCTTGCAATAGTACCATAAAACTCTTCTAAAAATCAAGATAAACCCATCGACATGATACTCATTTTCAGCTAATTTTTCCTCAAAAACCCGTTGACCAAATCAGTTTTTCGGTACCACTGACCCTTGCGGCAGTACCAAAGTAAACTTTATTTAAAAATCCCTTTAACCCTATCGACATTATACTCATTTTCAGCTAACTTTTTCTTCGAAACTCATTGAATGAGTAATTTTTTTGATAGTACCAACCCTTGAGGCAGTACCATAAAACTCATCTAAAAATCAAGATAAACCCATCGACATGATACTCATTTTCAGCTAATTTTTCCTCAAAAACCCGTTGACGAAATCAGTTTTTCGGTACCATTGACCCTTGAGGCAGTACCAACAAACTTTCTTTCAAAATCCCTTTAACCCTATCGAGATTATACTCATTTTCAGCTAACTTTTTCTTCGAAACTCATTGAATAAGTAATTTTTTTGATAGTACCAACCCTTGCAATAGTACCATAAAACTCTTCTAAAAATCAAGATAAACCCATCGACATGATACTCATTTTCAGCTAATTTTTCCTCAAAAACCCGTTGACCAAATCAGTTTTTCGGTACCATTGACCCTTGCGGCAGTACCAACAAACTTTCTTTCAAAATCCCTTTAACCCTATCGACATTATACTCGTTTTCAGCTAACTTTTCCTCAGAAACCCACCGGTTAACTGCGTTTTCCCATATATCGTCAGGTTAAACTTTGACGTGCTATTGCACAAAAAAAACCTTGATTTTCATAATAAGATCTCCTTATCGCGTTAAAATGTTTACCCAAGTGAGTCGCTGTCCCATTGTTACGCTAATATAAATAAAAGAATAATTTGGGCGATCGTCATCAGCCATTTACTTTACACCGGTTCAGCAGTACACACATCGATCGATAATGGAGATCGACATCGATTTTATCGATAGTCGGAAGGTGAGCCTGGCGACCTCCCCCGTCAAGCAACTGTCCAGAAGGGGTAAGTAGTTTCTTCAAACGTTTCTGTACAAAGTGAACTCGATGTGTCAGTGATGAAACAGTGTCCGCCCAGGAGCCGGCCACCTTCGAGGAGGCGATCACCGCAACCGGTTTTCGGCAAATACAACGTCATCCTCGCGCTTTTAGCGATGGTCGCGAGCTTATGCGCCGTTTTCGACACCACCACCATGTCCTACACTTTCGTGGCGGCCCAATGTGACCTCGAGCTCTCCTTGAGTGACAAGGGCCTCCTGAACGCAGTTACTTATGCCGGTACGTTGAGCCTTCTAAATATCCCTTATGCCCCACTACACGTTTTATGTTTCCAGGGATGATTTCCAGCGCCATGGTCTGGGGTTTTTTGTTTGACGTGCTCGGGCGACACATCTCGTGAGAGTGTTCTTGATAGACGCGGTGTTCGTTTTCACTAGCGCCCTCTCCCAAGGGCTCCCGTTACTACTGATCTCCAAGTACCTTCAGGGGTTCATGTGAGTACCACTTTCGACATTTTTCAAGCCAAATAGCGTCTTTTGGGTTTTTTTTATAGTATAAACGGTCCGTTTGCCGCTTTGAGTTGCTGGATATCGGAATTCCATTGCGCCAAATATCGGCCCGTTTATCAAATGATCATCGGGACCTGTAACAGTTTCGCCACCATCCTGCTGCCCCTGCTCGCGTGGCTGGTACTGCCCAAGAACATGGACTTTACCCTCGTCAATTTAGGTCAGTGGTCGGGCGTATGTAAATGTGTGGGGGGAGGTACCAAAAAATTGGTGTTTTCTTCGTAGATTTCCACTCGTGGAACGTGTTTTTGCTCATTACCGGCCTGCCCGCTTTCCTGAGCGGGTACTCTTTAGTTTTTTTCCCGGAGAGTCCCCAAGTTCCTGATGGCCTGCGGGCGGAACGAGAAGGCCTTGGAGGTGTTCCGGAAGGTTTATAGTATCAATACTGGGAATCCTCCGGAAACTTATCCGGTAAGTATTGTAGGGAAAAGTCGTCGATATTGTACTCGTTTTCAGCTCATTTTTACTCGGGAAATCATTAGTGAAATCAGTTTTTTGGTACCACTCATCCTTGCACCAGTACCCGTGAAGTTTCCATTAAAAATTAAAGAAAAACAATCGATATGGTACTCATTTTCAACTCATTTTTTCTCAGAAAGCCAATAGTGAAATAATCTATTTGGTACCACTCACCCTTGTATTGGTACCATAAAGTGTTACAAGAAAATAACATGAAACCGATCGATATTATACTCATTTTCAGCTCATTTTTTCTCAGGAAGCCAATAGTGAAATTAGTTTTTTGGTACCACTTACCCTTGTACTGGTACCATACAGTGTTACAAAAAAACAACATGAAACCGATCGATATTATACTCATTTTCCGCTAATTTTTTCTCAGGAAGCCAATAGTGAAATTAGTTTTTTGGTACCACTCACCCTTGTACCGGTACCATAAAGTGTTACAAGAAAATAACATGAAACCGATCGATATTATACTCATTTTCAACTTATTTTTTTTGAGGAAGCCAATAGTGAAATTAGTTTTTTGGTACCACTCACCCTTTTACTGGTACCATAAAGTGTTACAAGAAAATAACATGAAACCGGTCGATATTATACTCATTTTCAGCTCATTTTTTCTTAGGAAACCAATAGTGAAATTAGTTCTTTGGTACCACTCACCCTTGTACTAGTACCATAAAGTGTTACAAGAAAATAACATGAAACCGATCGATATTATACTCATTTTCAGCTCATTTTTTCTCAGGAAGCCAATAGTGAAATTAGTTCTTTGGTACCACTCACCCTTGTACTGGTACCATAAAGTGTTACAAGAAAATAACATGAAACCGATCGATATTATACTCATTTTCAGCTAATTTTTTCTCAGGAAGCCAATAGTGAAATCAGTTTTTTGGTACCACTCATCGTTGCACCAGTACCGTGAAGTTTCCATTACAAATTTAAAAAAAAACAATCGATATGGTACTCATTTTTAACTCATTTTTTCTCAGGAAGCCAATAGTGAAATTAGTTTTTTGGTACCACTCACCCTTGTACCGGTACCATAAAATGTTACAAGAAAATAACATGAAACCGATCGATATTATACTCATTTTCAGCTCATTTTTTCTCAGGAAGCCAATAGTGAAATTAGTTCTTTGGTACCCACTCACCCTTGTACTGGTACCATAAAGTGTTACAAGAAAATAACATGAAACCGATCGATATTATATTCATTTTCAGCTAATTTTTTCTCAGGAAGCCAATAGTGAAATCAGTTTTTTGGTACCACTCATCGTTGCACCAGTACCGTGAAGTTTCCATTACAAATTTAAAAAAAAACAATCGATATAGTACTCATTTTTAACTCATTTTTTCTCAGGAAGCCAATAGTGAAATTAGTTTTTTGGTACCACTCACCCTTGTACCGGTACCATAAAATGTTACAAGAAAATAACATGAAACCGATCGATATTATACTCATTTTCAGCTCATTTTTTCTCAGGAAGCCAATAGTGAAATCAGTTTTTTGGTACCACTCATCCTTGCACCAGTACCGTGAAGTTTCCATTAAAAATTAAAGAAAAACAATCGATATGGTACTCATTTTCAACTCATTTTTTCTCAGAAAGCCAATAGTGAAATAATCTATTTGGTACCACTCACCCTTGTATTGGTACCATAAAGTGTTACAAGAAAATAACATGAAACCGATCGATATTACACTCATTTTCAGCTCATTTTTTCTCAGGAAGCCAATAGTAAAATCAGTTTTTTGGTACCACTCATCGTTGCACCAGTACCGTGAAGATTCCATTAAAAATTAAAAAAAAAAACAATCGATATGGTACTCATTTTCAACTTATTTTTTCTCAGGAAGCCAACAGTGAAATCAGTTTTTTGGTACCACTCATCGTTGCACCCAGTACCGTGAAGTTTCCATTAAAAATTTAAAAAAAAACAATCGATATGGTACTCATTTTCAACTCATTTTTTCTCAGGAAGCCAATAGTGAAATAAGTTTTTTGGTACCTACTCATCCTTGCACCAGTACCATGAAGTGTTCATTAAAAATTAAAGAAAAACAATCGATATGGTACTGATTTTCAGCTAATTTTTCTCAGGAAGCCAATAGTGAAATTAGTTTTTTGGTACCACTCACCCTTGTACTGGTACCATAGTGTTACAAGAAAATAACATGAAACCGATCGATATTATACTCATTTTCAGCTCATTTTTTCTCAGGAAGCCAATAGTGAAATTAGTTTTTTGGTACCACTCACCCTTGTACTGGTACCATAAAGTGTTACAAGAAAATAACATGAAACCGATCGATATTATACTCATTTTCAGCTCATTTTTTCTCAGGAAGCCAATAGTGAAATTAGTTTTTTGGTACCACTCACCCTTGTACTGGTACCATAAAGTGTTACAAGAAAATAACATGAAACCGATCAATATTATACTCATTTTCAGCTCATTTTTTCTCAGGAAGCCAATAGTGAAATCAGTTTTTTTGGTACCACTCATCGTTGCACCAGTACCGTAAAGTTTCCATTAAAAATTTAAAAAAAAACAATCGATACGGTACTCATTTTCAGCTCATTTTTTCTCAGGAAGCCAATAGTGAAATTAGTTTTTTGGTACCGCTCACCCTTGTACTGGTACCATAAAGTGTTACAAGAAAATAACATGAAACCGATCGATATTATACTCATTTTCAGCTCATTTTTTCTCAGGAAGCCAATAGTAAAAACAGTTTTTTGGTACCACTCATCGTTGCACCAGTACCGTGAAGTTTCCATTAAAAATTTAAAAAAAAACAATCGATATGGTACTCATTTTCAGCTCATTTTTTCTCAGGAAGCCAATAGTGAAATTAGTTTTTTGGTACCCGCTCACCCTTGTACTGGTACCATAAAGTGTTACAAGAAAATAACATGAAACCGATCGATATTATACTCATTTTCAGCTCATTTTTTCTCAGGAAGCCAATAGTGAAATCAGTTTTTTGGTACCACTCATCGTTGCACCAGTACCGTGAAGTTTCCATTAAAAATTTAAAAAAAAACAATCGATATGGTACTCATTTTCAACTCATTTTTTCTCAGGAAGCTAATAGTGAAATTAGTTTTTTGGTACCACTCACCCTCGCTTCAGTACCATAAGACATTCCAATAAAATCACAATAAACCCATCGATATTATACTCATTTTCAGCTCATTTTCCCCCAAAAACCCACCGGTACCAACCACAATTTTCATCCCCCACCCCTTTTCCAGATCCGATACTTAGTGGACGAGACCAGACAGAACCAAAACACCCCCGGAACCACCCCGAAACGCACCTTCACCCAATCGTTCGCGGAAGGTCTGCGACAAATAAAACCGATTTTCCTGCCGCCTCACCTCGCCAAAATCACCCTCACCTGCTCGGTGACCTTCTTCGTCCTGATGGGGTAAACGTCGGGGCTTAAGCACCCCAATATATAATCACTTTCACCCCTTTTTTTTTTCCAGACAGAACATGTTACGACTGTGGCTCCCTCAGATTTATCAAATGATGCGCGATTACAAGGTGACCCACCCGAACGAGACCGCGAGCGTGTGCACGATGCTCGCACATACGAGTGCGGTGGACGAGTCCACTGGCAATTGTTTCGTCGTGAGTAGACTTTTACCCCCTCCCCCCCCTCCCACAAATAATTCTGGTCAACTGAGTGTTTTTTTTTTTTCTCTCTCTCTCTCTTGTAATGTAGAACACAGACAATGCCGCGGTGTATATTAACTCGATGATCCCGGGGACGGCCGCCATGTTGGGAAACGTCTCCGCGGGGTTCCTGATCCGGTTCTTGGGGAAAAAACGGATTCTGGTGACGTACATGGTGCTGGCGGCGACCTTTTGCTTGTGCCTCTACGTGGCCGACTCAGAAACGACGGCGGTGGCGCTGAGCGCCGTTTTTATTGGGGGCGCCTCCGTCTGTTGCAACGTCATGATCTCGGTCACCGTCGATTTGTTTCCTACGAGTTTAAGGCGAGTGGCGTTTGTTTTCTTCTGTGTGTGTGTGTAAGTGTGATTTTCGTTTGTTTTTTTTTTAGGACAATGGCCATCGCCTTAGGGATGATGACGGGGCGGCTGGGGGCCATGTGGGGGAACTTCCTGTTTCCGTATTTGTTGGAGGCGGGGTGCGAGCCGCCCTTTTTCTATGTGGGCGGCGTGTTTTTGGTGGCGACGGTGCTGGCCTTGTTTTTGCCCAATACCGACATGAAGGCGCTCACTTAGGTTAGGAAATAAATTGTTTTTTGTTTTTTTTTTAAGAAAAAAGTGCTTTATTTACTTTCGGGAGAATGGTATCGAACAAAGAAGGTAACCGTTAAATTTGCGAGGAAAAATTAGCTGAAAATGAGTACCATATCGATGGGTGTATTTTTATTAATAATTGTGGTACTGGTGCAAGGGTCAGGTAGGTACACCCTTTTTGTCCTGAAGGAATATGAAAAAAAAACATAATTCCAGAAGATCCTGACAAAAACAAATGAATCAAGGTATAGAAAAAGGTCCTAAAAACAAAATGTTTGATATATACACGACTGTTTCCTTCACATATCACAGAGGAAGATGGGATAAATTGATGCTGTGTCACTCACATTAACCCAACCATTCCAGGAAAACTCAATTTCCAGAAGATCCAGAAAGAAATGAATAAATCAGAGCAAGATAGATATAAAAAGGTCCAAAAAATTAGGTGTCATATATACATGACTGTTTTTTTCACATATCACAGAGGGAGATGGGATAAATTGATGCTGTGTCACTCACATTAACCCAACCATTCCAGAAAAACTCAATTTCCAGAAGATTTAGAAAGAAATGAATAAATTAGGGCAAGATAGATATAAAAAGGTCCAAAAAATTAGGTGTCATATATACGTGATTGGTTTTATCACATATCACAGAGAGAGATGGGATAAATTGATGCTGTGTCACTCACATTAACCCAACCATTCCAGAAAAACTCAATTTCCAGAAGATCCAGAAAGAATTGAATAAATTAGAGCAAGATAGATATAAAAAGGTCCAAAAAATTAGGTGTCATATATACATGACTGTTTTTTTCACATATCACAGAGGGAGATGGGATAAATTGATGCTGTGTCACTCACATTGACTCAACCATTTCAGAAAAACTCAATTTCCAGAAGATCCAGATAAAAATGAATAAATTAGAGCAAGATAGATATAAAAAGGTCCAAAAAATTAGGTGTCATATATACAAGACTGTTTTTATCATATATCACAGAGGGAGATGGGATAAATTGATGCTGTGTCACTCACATTAACCCAACCATTCCAGAAAAACTCAATTTCCAGAAGATCCAGAAAGAAATGAATAAATTAGAGCAAGATAGATATAAAAAGGTCCAAAAAATTAGGTGTCATATATACATGACTGTTTTTTTCACATATCACAGAGGGAGATGGGATAAATTGATGCTGTGTCACTCACATTGACTCAACCATTTCAGAAAAACTCAATTTCCAGAAGATCCAGAAAGAATTGAATAAATTAGAGCAAGATAGATATAAAAAGGTCCAAAAAATTAGGTGTCATATATACATGACTGTTTTTTTCACATATCACAGAGGGAGATGGGATAAATTGATGCTGTGTCACTCACATTAACCCAACCATTCCAGAAAAACCCAATTTCCAGAAGATCCAGAAAGAAATGAATAAATCAGAGCAAGATAGATATAAAAAGGTCCAAAAAATTAGGTGTCATATATACGTGATTGGTTTTATCACATATCACAGAGAGAGATGGGATAAATTGATGCTGTGTCACTCACATTAACCCAACCATTCCAGAAAAACCCAATTTCCAGAAGATCCAGAAAGAAATGAATAAATCAGAGCAAGATAGATATAAAAAGGTCCAAAAAATTAGGTGTCATATATACGTGATTGGTTTTATCACATATCACAGAGAGAGATGGGATAAATTGATGCTGTGTCACTCACATTAACCCAACCATTCCAGAAAAACCCAATTTCCAGAAGATCCAGAAAGAAATGAATAAATCAGAGCAAGATAGATATAAAAAGGTCCAAAAAATTAGGTGTCATATATACATGACTGTTTTTTTTCACATATCACAGAGGGAGATGGGATAAATTGATGCTGTGTCACTCACATTAACCCAACCATTCCAGAAATACTCAATTTCCAGAAGATCCAGATAGAAATGAATAAATCAGAGCAAGATAGATATAAAAAGGTCCAAAAAATTAGGTGTCATATATACGTGATTGGTTTTATCACATATCACAGAGAGAGATGGGATAAATTGATGCTGTGTCACTCACATTAACCCAACCATTCCAGAAAAACCCAATTTCCAGAAGATCCAGAAAGAAATGAATAAATCAGAGCAAGATAGATATAAAAAGGTCCAAAAAATTAGGTGTCATATATACATGACTGTTTTTTTCACATATCACAGAGGGAGATGGGATAAATTGATGCTGTGTCACTCACATTGACTCAACCATTTCAGAAAAACTCAATTTCCAGAAGATCCAGAAAGAAATGAATAAATCAGAGCAAGATAGATATAAAAAGGTCCAAAAAATTAGGTGTCATATATACATGACTGTTTTTTTCACATATCACAGAGGGAGATGGGATAAATTGATGCTGTGTCACTCACATTAACCCAACCATTCCAGAAATACTCAATTTCCAGAAGATCCAGATAGAAATGAATAAATTAGAGCAAGATAGATATAAAAAGGTCCAAAAAATTAGGTGTCATATATACAAGACTGTTTTTATCATATATCACAGAGGGAGATGGGATATATTGATGCTGTGTCACTCACATTGACTCAACCATTTCAGAAAAACTCAATTTCCAGAAGATTTAGAAAGAAATGAATAAATTAGGGCAAGATAGATATAAAAAGGTCCAAAAAATTAGGTGTCATATATACATGACTGTTTCTTTCACATATCACAGAGGGAGATGGGATAAATTGATGCTGTGTCACTCACATTGACTCAACCATTTCAGAAAAACTCAATTTCCAGAAGATCCAGAAAGAAATGAATAAATCAGAGCAAGATAGATATAAAAAGGTCCAAAAAATTAGGTGTCATATATACATGACTGTTTTTTTCACATATCACAGAGGGAGATGGGATAAATTGATGCTGTGTCACTCACATTAACCCAACCATTCCAGAAATACTCAATTTCCAGAAGATTTAGAAAGAAATGAATAAATTAGGGCAAGATAGATATAAAAAGGTCCAAAAAATTAGGTGTCATATATACATGACTGTTTCTTTCACATATCACAGAGGGAGATGGGATAAATTGATGCTGTGTCACTCACATTGACTCAACCATTTCAGAAAAACTCAATTTCCAGAAGATCCAGAAAGAAATGAATAAATCAGAGCAAGATAGATATAAAAAGGTCCAAAAAATTAGGTGTCATATATACATGACTGTTTTTTTCACATATCACAGAGGGAGATGGGATAAATTGATGCTCTGTCACTCACATTAACTCAACCATTCCAGAAATACTCAATTTCCAGAAGATCCAGAAAGAAATGAATAAATCAGAGCAAGATAGATATAAAAAGGTCCAAAAAATTAGGTGTCATATATACATGACTGTTTTTTTCACATATCACAGAGGGAGATGGGATAAATTGATGCTGTGTCACTCACATTGACTCAACCATTCCAGAAATACTCAATTTCCAGAAGATCCAGAAAGAAATGAATAAATCAGAGCAAGATAGATATAAAAAGGTCCAAAAAATTAGGTGTCATATATACATGACTGTTTTTTTCACATATCACAGAGGGAGATGGGATAAATTGATGCTGTGTCACTCACATTGACTCAACCATTTCAGAAAAACTCAATTTCCAGAAGATCCAGAAAGAAATGAATAAATCAGAGCAAGATAGATATAAAAAGGTCCAAAAAATTAGGTGTCATATATACATGACTGTTTTTTTCACATATCACAGAGGGAGATGGGATAAATTGATGCTCTGTCACTCACATTAACTCAACCATTCCAGAAATACTCAATTTCCAGAAGATCCAGAAAGAAATGAATAAATCAGAGCAAGATAGATATAAAAAGGTCCAAAAAATTAGGTGTCATATATACATGACTGTTTTTTTCACATATCACAGAGGGAGATGGGATAAATTGATGCTGTGTCACTCACATTAACCCAACCATTCCAGAAATACTCAATTTCCAGAAGATCCAGATAGAAATGAATAAATTAGAGCAAGATAGATATAAAAAGGTCCAAAAAATTAGGTGTCATATATACATGACTGTTTCTTTCACATATCACAGAGGGAGATGGGATAAATTGATGCTGTGTCACTCACATTGACTCAACCATTCCAGAAAAACTCAATTTCCAGAAGATCCAGAAAGAATTGAATAAATTAGAGCAAGATAGATATAAAAAGGTCCAAAAAATTAGGTGTCATATATACATGACTGTTTCTTTCACATATCACAGAGGGAGATGGGATAAATTGATGCTGTGTCACTCACATTAACCCAACCATTCCAGAAAAACTCAATTTCCAGAAGATCCAGAAAGAATTGAATAAATTAGAGCAAGATAGATATAAAAAGGTCCAAAAAATTAGGTGTCATATATACATGACTGTTTCTTTCACATATCACAGAGGGAGATGGGATAAATTGATGCTGTGTCACTCACATTAACCCAACCATTCCAGAAATACTCAATTTCCAGAAGATCCAGAAAGAAATGAATAAATCAGAGCAAGATAGATATAAAAAGGTCCAAAAAATTAGGTGTCATATATACAAGACTGTTTTTATCATATATCACAGAGGGAGATGGGATATATTGATGCTGTGTCACTCACATTAACGCAACCATTCCAGAAAAACACAATTTCCAGAAGATCCAGTGAGAAATGAATAAATCAGAGCAAGATAGATATAAAAAGGTCCAAAAAATTAGGTGTCATATATACATGACTGTTTTTTTCACATATCACAGAGGGAGATGGGATAAATTGATGCTGTGTCACTCACATTAACCCAACCATTCCAGAAATACTCAATTTCCAGAAGATTTAGAAAGAAATGAATAAATTAGGGCAAGATAGATATAAAAAGGTCCAAAAAATTAGGTGTCATATATACATGACTGTTTCTTTCACATATCACAGAGGGAGATGGGATAAATTGATGCTGTGTCACTCACATTAACCCAACCATTCCAGAAATACTCAATTTCCAGAAGATCCAGAAAGAAATGAATAAATCAGAGCAAGATAGATATAAAAAGGTCCAAAAAATTAGGTGTCATATATACATGACTGTTTCTTTCACATATCACAGAGGGAGATGGGATAAATTGATGCTGTGTCACTCACATTAACCCAACCATTCCAGAAATACTCAATTTCCAGAAGATTTAGAAAGAAATGAATAAATTAGGGCAAGATAGATATAAAAAGGTCCAAAAAATTAGGTGTCATATATACATGACTGTTTCTTTCACATATCACAGAGGGAGATGGGATAAATTGATGCTGTGTCACTCACATTAACCCAACCATTCCAGAAATACTCAATTTCCAGAAGATCCAGAAAGAAATGAATAAATCAGAGCAAGATAGATATAAAAATGTCCAAAAAATTAGGTGTCATATATACATGACTGTTTTTTTCACATATCACAGAGGGAGATGGGATAAATTGATGCTGTGTCACTCACATTGACTCAACCATTTCAGAAAAACTCAATTTCCAGAAGATCCAGAAAGAAATGAATAAATCAGAGCAAGATAGATATAAAAAGGTCCAAAAAATTAGGTGTCATATATACATGACTGTTTTTTTCACATATCACAGAGGGAGATGGGATAAATTGATGCTCTGTCACTCACATTAACTCAACCATTCCAGAAATACTCAATTTCCAGAAGATCCAGAAAGAAATGAATAAATCAGAGCAAGATAGATATAAAAAGGTCCAAAAAATTAGGTGTCATATATACATGACTGTTTTTTTCACATATCACAGAGGGAGATGGGATAAATTGATGCTGTGTCACTCACATTAACCCAACCATTCCAGAAAAACTCAATTTCCAGAAGATCCAGAGAGAATTGAATAAATTAGAGCGAGATAGATATAAAAAGGTCCAAAAAATTAGGTGTCATATATACAAGACTGTTTTTATCATATATCACAGAGGGAGATGGGATATATTGATGCTGTGTCACTCACATTAACGCAACCATTCCAGAAAAACTCAATTTCCAGAAGATCCAGAGAGAAATGAACAAATCAGAGCAAGATAGATATAAAAAGGTCCAAAAAATTAGGTGTCATATATTCATGACTGTTTTTTTCACATATCACAGAGGGAGATGGGATAAATTGATGCTGTGTCACTCACATTAACCCAACCATTCCAGAAAAACTCAATTTCCAGAAGATCCAGAGAGAATTGAATAAATTAGAGCGAGATAGATATAAAAAGGTCCAAAAAATTAGGTGTCATATATACAAGACTGTTTTTATCATATATCACAGAGGGAGATGGGATATATTGATGCTGTGTCACTCACATTAACGCAACCATTCCAGAAAAACTCAATTTCCAGAAGATCCAGAGAGAAATGAACAAATCAGAGCAAGATAGATATAAAAAGGTCCAAAAAATTAGGTGTCATATATACAAGACTGTTTTTATCATATATCACAGAGGGAGATGGGATATATTAATGCTGTGTCACTCACATTAACGCAACCATTCCAGAAAAACACAATTTCCAGAAGATCCAGAAAGAAATGAATAAATTAGAGCAAGATAGATATAAAAAGGTCCAAAAAATTAGGTGTCATATATACATGACTGTTTTTTTCACATATCACAGAGGGACATGAGATGAATTGATGCTGTGTCACTCACATTAACCCAACCATTCCAGAAAAACTCAATTTCCAGAAGATCCAGAAAGAAATGAATAAATCAGAGCAAGATAGATATAAAAAGGTCCAAAAAATTAGGTGTCATATATACATGACTGTTTTTTTCACATATCACAGAGGGAGATGGGATAAATTGATGCTGTGTCACTCACATTAACCCAACCATTCCAGAAAAACTCAATTTCCAGAAGATCCAGA
The DNA here is from genome assembly GCF_022605725.1 of Anthonomus grandis grandis. Classification (NCBI taxonomy): domain Eukaryota; kingdom Metazoa; phylum Arthropoda; class Insecta; order Coleoptera; family Curculionidae; genus Anthonomus; species Anthonomus grandis. The sequence goes on from NC_065564.1 coordinate 1,178,539, forward strand.
TAGAAATGAATAAATTAGAGCAAGATAGATATAAAAAGGTCCAAAAAATTAGGTGTCATATATACAAGACTGTTTTTATCATATATCACAGAGGGAGATGGGATATATTAATGCTGTGTCACTCACATTAACGCAACCATTCCAGAAAAACACAATTTCCAGAAGATCCAGAAAGAAATGAATAAATTAGAGCAAGATAGATATAAAAAGGTCCAAAAAATTAGGTGTCATATATACATGACTGTTTTTTTCACATATCACAGAGGGACATGAGATGAATTGATGCTGTGTCACTCACATTAACCCAACCATTCCAGAAAAACTCAATTTCCAGAAGATCCAGAAAGAAATGAATAAATCAGAGCAAGATAGATATAAAAAGGTCCAAAAAATTAGGTGTCATATATACATGACTGTTTTTTTCACATATCACAGAGGGAGATGGGATAAATTGATGCTGTGTCACTCACATTAACCCAACCATTCCAGAAAAACTCAATTTCCAGAAGATCCAGAAAGAAATGAATAAATTAGAGCAAGATAGATATAAAAAGGTCCAAAAAATTAGGTGTCATATATACAAGACTGTTTTTATCATATATCACAGAGGGAGATGGGATATATTAATGCTGTGTCACTCACATTAACGCAACCATTCCAGAAAAACACAATTTCCAGAAGATCCAGAGAGAAATGAACAAATCAGAGCAAGATAGATATAAAAAGGTCCAAAAAATTAGGTGTCATATATACAAGACTGTTTTTATCATATATCACAGAGGGAGATGGGATATATTAATGCTGTGTCACTCACATTAACGCAACCATTCCAGAAAAACACAATTTCCAGAAGATCCAGAAAGAAATGAATAAATTAGAGCAAGATAGATATAAAAAGGTCCAAAAAATTAGGTGTCATATATACATGACTGTTTTTTTCACATATCACAGAGGGACATGAGATGAATTGATGCTGTGTCACTCACATTAACCCAACCATTCCAGAAAAACTCAATTTCCAGAAGATCCAGAAAGAAATGAATAAATCAGAGCAAGATAGATATAAAAAGGTCCAAAAAATTAGGTGTCATATATACATGACTGTTTTTTTCACATATCACAGAGGGAGATGGGATAAATTGATGCTGTGTCACTCACATTAACCCAACCATTCCAGAAAAACTCAATTTCCAGAAGATCCAGATAGAAATGAATAAATTAGAGCAAGATAGATATAAAAAGGTCCAAAAAATTAGGTGTCATATATACAAGACTGTTTTTATCATATATCACAGAGGGAGATGGGATATATTAATGCTGTGTCACTCACATTAACGCAACCATTCCAGAAAAACACAATTTCCAGAAGATCCAGAAAGAAATGAATAAATTAGAGCAAGATAGATATAAAAAGGTCCAAAAAATTAGGTGTCATATATACATGACTGTTTTTTTCACATATCACAGAGGGACATGAGATGAATTGATGCTGTGTCACTCACATTAACCCAACCATTCCAGAAAAACTCAATTTCCAGAAGATCCAGAAAGAAATGAATAAATCAGAGCAAGATAGATATAAAAAGGTCCAAAAAATTAGGTGTCATATATACATGACTGTTTTTTTCACATATCACAGAGGGAGATGGGATAAATTGATGCTGTGTCACTCACATTAACCCAACCATTCCAGAAAAACTCAATTTCCAGAAGATCCAGAAAGAAATGAATAAATTAGAGCAAGATAGATATAAAAAGGTCCAAAAAATTAGGTGTCATATATACATGACTGTTTTTTTCACATATCACAGAGGGAGATGGGATAAATTGATGCTCTGTCACTCACATTAACTCAACCAATCCAGAAAAACTCAATTTCCAGAAGATCCAGAAAGAAATGAATAAATCAGAGCAAGATAGATATAAAAAGGTCCAAAAAATTAGGTGTCATATATACATGACTGTTTTTTTCACATATCACAGAGGGAGATGGGATAAATTGATGCTCTGTCACTCACATTAACTCAACCATTCCAGAAATACTCAATTTCCAGAAGATCCAGAAAGAAATGAATAAATCAGAGCAAGATAGATATAAAAAGGTCCAAAAAATTAGGTGTCATATATACATGACTGTTTTTTTCACATATCACAGAGGGAGATGGGATAAATTGATGCTGTGTCACTCACATTGACTCAACCATTTCAGAAAAACTCAATTTCCAGAAGATCCAGAAAGAAATGAATAAATCAGAGCAAGATAGATATAAAAAGGTCCAAAAAATTAGGTGTCATATATACATGACTGTTTTTTTCACATATCACAGAGGGAGATGGGATAAATTGATGCTGTGTCACTCACATTGACTCAACCATTTCAGAAAAACTCAATTTCCAGAAGATCCAGAAAGAAATGAATAAATCAGAGCAAGATAGATATAAAAAGGTCCAAAAAATTAGGTGTCATATATACATGACTGTTTTTTTCACATATCACAGAGGGAGATGGGATAAATTGATGCTCTGTCACTCACATTAACTCAACCATTCCAGAAATACTCAATTTCCAGAAGATCCAGAAAGAAATGAATAAATCAGAGCAAGATAGATATAAAAAGGTCCAAAAAATTAGGTGTCATATATACATGACTGTTTTTTTCACATATCACAGAGGGAGATGGGATAAATTGATGCTGTGTCACTCACATTGACTCAACCATTCCAGAAAAACTCAATTTCCAGAAGATCCAGAAAGAATTGAATAAATTAGAGCAAGATAGATATAAAAAGGTCCAAAAAATTAGGTGTCATATATACATGACTGTTTTTTTCACATATCACAGAGGGAGATGGGATAAATTGATGCTGTGTCACTCACATTGACTCAACCATTCCAGAAAAACTCAATTTCCAGAAGATCCAGAAAGAAATGAATAAATCAGAGCAAGATAGATATAAAAAGGTCCAAAAAATTAGGTGTCATATATACATGACTGTTTCTTTCACATATCACAGAGGGAGATGGGATAAATTGATGCTGTGTCACTCACATTAACCCAACCATTCCAGAAAAACTCAATTTCCAGAAGATCCAGAAAGAAATGAATAAATCAGAGCAAGATAGATATAAAAAGGTCCAAAAAATTAGGTGTCATATATACATGACTGTTTTTTTCACATATCACAGAGGGAGATGGGATAAATTGATGCTGTGTCACTCACATTGACTCAACCATTCCAGAAAAACTCAATTTCCAGAAGATCCAGAAAGAATTGAATAAATTAGAGCAAGATAGATATAAAAAGGTCCAAAAAATTAGGTGTCATATATACATGACTGTTTCTTTCACATATCACAGAGGGAGATGGGATAAATTGATGCTGTGTCACTCACATTAACCCAACCATTCCAGAAAAACTCAATTTCCAGAAGATCCAGAAAGAAATGAATAAATCAGAGCAAGATAGATATAAAAAGGTCCAAAAAATTAGGTGTCATATATACAAGACTGTTTTTATCATATATCACAGAGGGAGATGGGATATATTGATGCTGTGTCACTCACATTAACGCAACCATTCCAGAAAAACACAATTTCCAGAAGATCCAGTGAGAAATGAATAAATCAGAGCAAGATAGATATAAAAAGGTCCAAAAAATTAGGTGTCATATATACATGACTGTTTTTTTCACATATCACAGAGGGAGATGGGATAAATTGATGCTGTGTCACTCACATTAACCCAACCATTCCAGAAATACTCAATTTCCAGAAGATTTAGAAAGAAATGAATAAATTAGGGCAAGATAGATATAAAAAGGTCCAAAAAATTAGGTGTCATATATACATGACTGTTTCTTTCACATATCACAGAGGGAGATGGGATAAATTGATGCTGTGTCACTCACATTAACCCAACCATTCCAGAAATACTCAATTTCCAGAAGATCCAGAAAGAAATGAATAAATCAGAGCAAGATAGATATAAAAAGGTCCAAAAAATTAGGTGTCATATATACATGACTGTTTCTTTCACATATCACAGAGGGAGATGGGATAAATTGATGCTGTGTCACTCACATTAACCCAACCATTCCAGAAATACTCAATTTCCAGAAGATTTAGAAAGAAATGAATAAATTAGGGCAAGATAGATATAAAAAGGTCCAAAAAATTAGGTGTCATATATACATGACTGTTTCTTTCACATATCACAGAGGGAGATGGGATAAATTGATGCTGTGTCACTCACATTAACCCAACCATTCCAGAAATACTCAATTTCCAGAAGATCCAGAAAGAAATGAATAAATCAGAGCAAGATAGATATAAAAAGGTCCAAAAAATTAGGTGTCATATATACATGACTGTTTTTTTCACATATCACAGAGGGAGATGGGATAAATTGATGCTCTGTCACTCACATTAACTCAACCATTCCAGAAATACTCAATTTCCAGAAGATCCAGAAAGAAATGAATAAATCAGAGCAAGATAGATATAAAAAGGTCCAAAAAATTAGGTGTCATATATACATGACTGTTTTTTTCACATATCACAGAGGGAGATGGGATAAATTGATGCTGTGTCACTCACATTAACCCAACCATTCCAGAAAAACTCAATTTCCAGAAGATCCAGAGAGAATTGAATAAATTAGAGCGAGATAGATATAAAAAGGTCCAAAAAATTAGGTGTCATATATACATGACTGTTTTTTTCACATATCACAGAGGGAGATGGGATAAATTGATGCTGTGTCACTCACATTAACCCAACCATTCCAGAAAAACTCAATTTCCAGAAGATCCAGAAAAAAATGAATAAATTAGAGCAAGATAGATATAAAAAGGTCCAAAAAATTAGGTGTCATATATACATGACTGTTTTTTTCACATATCACAGAGGGACATGAGATGAATTGATGCTGTGTCACTCACATTAACCCAACCATTCCAGAAAAACTCAATTTCCAGAAGATCCAGAAAGAAATGAATAAATCAGAGCAAGATAGATATAAAAAGGTCCAAAAAATTAGGTGTCATATATACATGACTGTTTTTTTCACATATCACAGAGGGAGATGGGATAAATTGATGCTGTGTCACTCACATTAACCCAACCATTCCAGAAAAACTCAATTTCCAGAAGATCCAGAAAGAAATGAATAAATTAGAGCAAGATAGATATAAAAAGGTCCAAAAAATTAGGTGTCATATATACATGACTGTTTTTTTCACATATCACAGAGGGAGATGGGATAAATTGATGCTCTGTCACTCACATTAACTCAACCAATCCAGAAAAACTCAATTTCCAGAAGATCCAGAAAGAAATGAATAAATCAGAGCAAGATAGATATAAAAAGGTCCAAAAAATTAGGTGTCATATATACATGACTGTTTTTTTCACATATCACAGAGGGAGATGGGATAAATTGATGCTCTGTCACTCACATTAACTCAACCAATCCAGAAAAACTCAATTTCCAGAAGATCCAGATAGAAATGAATAAATTAGAGCAAGATAGATATAAAAAGGTCCAAAAAATTAGGTGTCATATATACATGACTGTTTTTTTCACATATCACAGAGGGAGATGGGATAAATTGATGCTCTGTCACTCACATTAACCCAACCATTCCAGAAAAACTCAATTTCCAGAAGATCCAGAAAGAAATGAATAAATCAGAGCAAGATAGATATAAAAAGGTCCAAAAAATTAGGTGTCATATATACATGACTGTTTTTTTCACATATCACAGAGGGAGATGGGATAAATTGATGGTATTATACTGATACTGTTAGGAAAATATAATTTCCAGATGCTCTAGGCCGTAATGAATATAATAAAATGCAAAAATTCAATTTTTATTTTTATATTTCAAAATTTTTCATTAGAAGACGGTCGTTACTTACTTCCATTAACCACCAGCATAATATGGTATTTTTACATCTATATCCAAGTATAATCCAAGAATCCTCGTTACTAGAGAAGCTGGAACCTCTGGATACCTGCAAGAGAAACATCACTGTGACCAAAGAACAACAGGATTGGATTAAGGACTAATTTACCTTCATAACTATAGGGCGGATTGTTCTTTTGTGTGTCAAACTATTACCGTGGGTCTTCCATTGGGATTGTGACGGGTCAGTTGATGGCTAAAAAAAAATAATCCACAGTTCAATCAATCCATCCAGAAAGTATCCAGTTTTAATTGACTCACCTTTAGGTCGTAAAGGCAATTCAATCCAGGTAGGGCACACGTGGACACCGGGAACCATCTGAAAAGAGAACTACTTCAGTAATAATTCCCACAGGGGAGGGAGGGGGATGAAGGTGATTTTTCGATCCAGACCTCTTCGGTCTTCATTTGTTTTCATGGCCCTTCAGGATTAGCTCTGGAATCCTGATAAAAAAAAAACAAAAGATATAGTGACATGTTAGAGGGGGGGACAGAAGGGGACTAGGGCTTACCTCATGCTCTTGACCAGTTGATTTATTTGTTTTTTGAGTCCCCCACTGTGACGTCAATTATTTTCTGGAAAAAAGCGTTTATGGTTCATTTAACTTATATGGAAAAGAAGCAGCTTTAAATTGCTTACTTTTTTTAAAGTAATCCAGGGCGGTCCAGGTAGGGAGTCGTAGAAATCGGGAAGCCCCTGGAACAAAAGAGGAAAACACGCAGGCATTAATAAGTTCAGTGGGAAAACATGTGGCGAAGTCGTCCCTCTGATCCGGACCTCCTCCTGGTAGGTCGGGATCTTTTGAGGGATTTCCTTCAACCGGTCCTGGATCGAGGAGGGTGACCTTGGATCTGGTTCTGGTTTCTGATGCTTGGAACACTTATCACTGTCAGTACGAGACGTACGCGGTACGCGATATACGAATTTTTTTTTGTATTTATTTATATATATTGTTTGAATTGGTTTTAATGGGACACCCTGATTTGTATTATATATATTTATATGTTTGGTTATTTATTAAGTTATTGGTTATATGGTTTTATTTATTGGTTGGTTTGGTTTTAAGGTTTGAGGAAGACAGAACTTCCGAACCGGACACGCCTAAGACCTCCCTAGCACACAAAAGGTCGATAGAGGCTTTCCTATCCTCTGTCTTTTGCTCAACTTTAATTATTAATTAAGAACAGAGACTTTCCTATTCTCTGTATTATTCCTGACTTTATTTATATATCAATAAAAAATAGAGACTTTCCTATTCTCTATAGTTAATTAAAATTTTTTTTTTAAATTCGCATAGTAATTAATAAATTTTTCAATTTTAATCAAGATTCGCATTAGAATTTATTACTTAATTAAAAAATGCATTAATAAAGAAAAAAAATTAATGAACGAGACATTTCATGTATTCTCTTTTTCAGTTGTTTGTCCTAACATTAATCAAAACTGCCTTGGAAAGAATGCATTTGTTTTTTATGTTCTTTTAAAAATAACAATTTTGACATTCTTTTTTGAGACATTCTTTCCTTTTCTGTCTCATTGAGAATTTTCATTCTCTATAGAAATTAAGAAACGTTCCATTCTTTGTTTAATTTTTTTTTATTAATAAATAAATTAAGATATTCTCTCAAGAAACAATTGAAATTCCTGATTCAAAGAGGCATTTCCACCTCAGACTCCTCAGGAACGCCCTCTAACTTAACTAATAAAAATATGGTTCGCAATTTGGCTTCGTAAAGGTTCATTTTTCCCATTGGTTTGTTCGTACGCGTATGCAACAACAACAACAAAAAAAAAACAATTTTTTAATTAATTAATTAATTAATTAATTAATTCCACCCAAACACGAAGCAACAACAAAATTGCAGCGTGTCCATAGTAGTACTCCCCCGTCATCTATGGCGGCCATATTTCTAAAGAACAAACGTTCAATTGTTTTTTTTTGTGTGTACAGGGTGGGGGGAAAAAAAGGGATATTTTAACACTGTTTTGGCTTATACAGGGTGTTCACTAAAGGGGTGCCAATAAAAAATTAATTATTTATTAAGAAGTTTGACATATCAAGCATGTCATACTTTAATCAAGCGGTTTTTTGAATTAGAGAGAGTTGAAATTTGGGTTTTTCAAGATTAAGAGGCTCCAGTAGAGCCATAACTATATAGTCACAGGATAAAATGATTTTTACGTTTCGACCTTAATTTTTTAAGGTGTGTTTAATGAAAGAAAAAAATGCTACTGTCACTTGTCTTTTTTTTTTTTTGAATGTCGATTTTCAACTGTCTCCTAATCAAAAACTACTTGATTAAAGTGTAATTGCTTATACCTACATTTTGACGCGTCATCAAACGAGAATCGAATACTATACAGGGTGTCTCACGACGAATATACACGATCGATATCTCGAAAACTAAAATTTCAAAAATTTGGCAACAGGGCGCAGTCGATGGGGGCCACACAACTAAAATATTTTGACAGTTGTGACGTTTCCATATTTTAAATATGAAACACCTTATTAACAAAAAACTAAACCTAAAAACGGTTACGTTTAGGTATAGGACATAATATACACAAAATATACTTAGAATCGTCACACTTTAATCAAGTAGTTTTTGAACCGGAGACAGTTGAAAATCGACTTGATTTTTCAAAAATTTTGAAAATTTGGCAACAGGGCACGTTTGTAGTAGGTGTCAACTTCGTTATTTTAAATGGAACACCCTATATATATATTTTTACATTTTTGGCTTTCACGTGCAATTCTAAGTATATTTTGTGTATATAATGTCCTATACCTAAGCGTAACTGTTTTTAGGTTAAGTTTTTTGTTGATAAGGGTGTTCCATATTTAAAATAACGAAGTTGACACCTACTACAAACGTCACGACTGTCAAAATATGTTAGTTGTGTGGCCCCCAACGACTGTGCCATGTTGCCAAATTTTAAAATTGTTGAAAAATCAAGTCGATTTTCAACTGTCTCCGGTTCAAAAACTACTTGATTAAAGTGTGACAATTCTAAGTATATTTTGTGTATATTATGTCCTGTAACTGTTTTTAGGTTTAGTTTTTTGTTAATAAGGTGTTTCATATTTAAAATATGGAAACGTCACAACTGTCAAAATATTTTAGTTGTGTGGCCCCCATCGACTGCGCCACGTTGCCAAATTTTCAAAATTTTAGTTTCTTAGATATCGATCGCGTCTATTCGTCGTAAGACACCCTGTATAGTATTTGATTCTCGTTTGATAACGCGTCAAATTGTAGGTATAAGCAATTACACTTTAATCAAGTAGTTTTTGATTAGGAGACAGTTGAATATCGACATTCAAAAAAAAAAAAGACAAGTGACAGCGGCATTTTTTTCCTTTTTTGTGTGGCCCCCATCGACTGTGCCACGTTGCCAAATTTTTGAAAAATTAGTTTCTTAGATATCGATCGCGTCTATTGGTCGTGAGACACCCTGTACAGGATGTTCTATTAAAAAAAAAACAAAAAAAAACCTTCTGCCACGCCTTTTGCGAACACCCTGTACATGTCAGAATAATTTAAAAAAAATAGCTTTTTTCACCCCCTTGTATACAAAAAAAAAATCGAAAGTTCTTGCTTCAAAAATACACCTACAATGGAGGAGCAAGGGAGCATTACGTGGACACGCTGTATAAAATACAATACAATAAAGCAAGACTCCCTTATAGGTCCGGAAAAACCCGACGGAAACAAACGACGACCGCGACCCGACCGTAACCGAACAAACCCGACGCACTTATTTGTCACTCGCGAACTGACCCGATGACGTCCGACCTGTAACCCGAAAACAAACGACGATCGCTGATCGACGGATTTCAGCGGATCTTGCAGGGGAGATCGACGTCGAACGGCGAACGGGTTTCGACGGATCTCCATCATCATCATCAGGAAAAAACCGATAAATCGTGAGTGTGGGAGATCGACGCCGGCGACGGATCCAGCGGATCACGCTCCACAAACGAGGAAGTGGGGGGGGGCGGGAGTTACCAACAAGACAAGTGAAGGAGAACGATAGAGTTCCAGAGGAGACTCCGTTAAGTGGAACAATGATGGAAAAAAGCTTTTCCGAGGACATATAACGAACAATATCCACAAAAAAAAAACATAAGTACCAGAGGTACTGTAATGGTTGGAGTTTTATCGATTAAAGAAATGGAATTGTGGCCAAATCAGTGGCTTTCAGAGACAACCCGAAGGAACCTGGATATCCTGGATTGGAACCTCTGGACCTGAAAGAGAAACCTGAAAGAGAGGTACATAATGGATGATCCTTGGTCCTCCGAAGACAATAAACATACTGAAAGAAATTACATGATTAGTAAATGTGTGTTTGGATGGATGGATCTTCCCACATACTTAATTCTCTTTACTCTTAAACAAAACAAATGAATCACAGTTAACAATTGACGACGTATGAACCCTTACGAACAACCAAACGCAAACGGGGTCCGACCTGAAGGGCTCCGGACCCCCCGGCAACGATGGAGAACTTTTGGCACTCCAGTTTCCATAAAAGACATCACTGCTTCCCCCATCGAATGACGTCACCAAAAAAGCACGAAAATCGCCCCTTAGTATTGAATCATCACCATAAAACCTTATGCTGAAGACCAAGGGACCAAAGGGGGATAAACTGATTGAAATAATTTAATTTAAAGTGACTTAAATTGCCCTTCAGTGTTCAATTACCACCACAAAAAACTCATGCTGATAACGAAGGGACTGAAGGGGGTTAGAAACAAAAAAAACAAGTGAAGCCTTCTTGGTGACGCCCCGGAGGAAAATTTGGCACCCCCGGCATGACTTAGGGGGGATTGTGGCACCCCTAAGCATGTGTGTGTGTGTACAACATGCAACAAAAGCTTAATTAACCTATAGGGGGTAAACCGCGAGAAAACAACCCGGATTTTTCTCGCGTTTTAACCCCCGTGTGTTTGTGAGTGTGTGTAAAGGGACACCTGAAAGAGAAAGTGACGGGGGGGGCTTTTACAGGGTGTCCCGAGGGAGGCTGCTCGTCAAGGTCAAAGACAAGGAGGGCAAGTGTGTAAATGTGTTTCTACCTTTTTTAAAAGTCAAAGTGACTTTTCTCTTTGTGAGTCTGAAGGACTCTTGATTAAGTTTGAAAATCTTTAAAAGAGAGAGAGAGAGAGAGAATTCAAGGTCAGCAATAGATCTGACATTGAACCGTGGGGTCAAAGTCAAACAAATGCCTGGCTTCGCGTTAAAAATTCATCAAAATCTAAATCCAGTGACGCACCACGAAATATGGTGCGACACTGAATGTAGATTTAACAGAATTTTACGATTTTCAAACTGTCATGCTTAGTAATGAATGGCCTTACTTGAACGAACTCTAGTAGATACCTGAAACAATTGAAAACGACACATTAGTTATATATATTAAGTTAATAAACAAAACCACCCCCCAAGGAATAACTTTCACTATATTTCGCACCTTAGAGGGGGGGGGCGAACCTTCCATCAACCCTCCCCAACCTTTGGAAAATATCGATATCGATACCGCTCTACTGTTAGACGCAGCGTTGCCAGATTTTTATGACAGCAGGGAGTGGGATTTCATTTTTTAGGACGACAACATATTTTTTTTATATTAATATAGCATAGTCAACTTAGAGAGTTATTTTAATTAATTAATTAATTAATGTAAAAAATCTTGTTTAGTTTAGTGAGAGAAAGAGTGCGACCGATCTGGCAACACCGTTGGCCCCACCCCAAGTTTGGCGTTTCTATGGCAATGTGTCACGGTGAGTAAAATAAAAATGGAGGCCACGTTTAACAAATGATTGAGTAAGTTTCTCTTTTGTTTTTTTTATATATATATTCTTTTGTTTCAGTTTTTAAAAGGTGATTAATCTCATCCCCACCAGTTTAAAGCACAGAGGGTGAAAATGCCAAGGAGACTTAGTAGCCCTGAGGAGGCCCAAAGTGAGAAAACCAACAAAACTATCCACTGGACCTGATGAAGTAATGCGACCCCATTCATTTTAATCAATTCCTTTTAATCAATGGACCCAAATACTGTAAGTGACCCTCTGATTTTACTATAGAACCTTAATTATTGGTGTGTCTCCTATAGAGAGGGGGGGGCAGGGGAAGGGTGAAAATGCTGGTAAAAATAAATCAAGTACTCCGAAACAAGTGAAAGTCAACCCTCAAAACAATCGCCCACAAACCGTGAAACATAACCCACCTTTTCAAGGTATATTCCACCGCCGTATCGTCTACTTCTTAGGTCCTCTTCTGTCCCGGGTCCCTCGGGTGGACACGCACCCCCAATGGGCGGTTTAGACCACGGGGGGGAAGGAGAAAATAAAAAGTGAACGAAAAAAATAAAAAAAGTCAAAACAGGCAGTGGCACAACCGCCGAGCACGAATTGGTGATGCACGAGACCCAGTCTTTACATCCTATTGCACCCACCGTCGGTACGACCCCTTGACGACCCTCTCGGAGGGGTGTTAGAGGGGGGCACTGGTGCCCCCCTGACCCCCCCGGAGAGACGACACCGGACCGATCGCCGGTGGGCACCTGTGGAGACCTTGTCCAGAAGCACCACCCTCGGGTCGGGACTATAACGCCGACTAGATCTGCTACCCCCTCTTTGGCACTATATGTTTTATGTCTCTATATACACTACACTGCACTTTATGCCTGAAACAAATGAGAGAGAGACGTTAGTGAGTGAATTATTCATAAAAGAATTAAAAACAATTTTTGCATAAGTTGTTTTTTGATTATTAGAAGCCTTACCACCCCTCGGCCACCTCGGATGTTTGACCAGTAAGAAATTCTTCTTTTGAAAAATCACTGTTTTTTGTATTAAATATTTATTTATTTTATTTTATAAATATTTATATTAACGAGGAGATCAGTTGTTATTCATGTACATTATTTAGGAAAACAATGATTTTTCAACAGAATTTCTTACTGGTAAGCAGTGTGGGGTGGGTGGGGGGCTAAGGGTAGAATTAATGAAAAAAATTTTTTTTCCAGGAAATTATTTTGTGCAAAAAAAGCGTTTTTCATTAATTCTACCCTTAGCCCCCCACCCACCCCACACTGCTTACCAGTAAGAAATTCTGTTGAAAAATCACCATTTTTTGTCGATAATATCCAACCTAATGGCACTGTTTTTGTATTATGTATATATTTATTAATTAAATAATTATATTAAAATTAAATAAACAAACTCTGTTATTAGATTAAATATGAAAAACAGTGATTTTGCAATAGAATTTCTTACTGGTAAGGTGTGTGGGGTGGGTGGGGGGCTAAGGGTTGCCTAATAAAAAACAATGTTTTTGCAGTAAATAATTACCTAAGAAAAAAATTATTTTTCAAGAAAGTTATAGTCATAACATTTTATCCGATATTTATAGTTGAAGTTCAACCAAAAATGTACATCTGATATAAACCAAAAATAAACGTTTATTACACTAAGGTGTGTTGCATGGGCAGGATTTCCTTGATTTACATCTAAAAAGCTTTGCAAGAACCTTCTTCAACTGTTAAGCCATAAATTACTTAACATGGTTCAATAGAACCGAGTTTATTTACAAATATGTAAAATCACTGTTTTTGTATTAAATATTTATTTATTTTATTAATATACAATTATGTCAAATTTAAATGTACAAACTGTGCTATTAGACTGAATATTAACAAGGAAGTCAGCTGTTATTCATGTACATTATTTAGGAAAACAATGATTTTTCAATAGAATTTTTGACTGGTAAGGTGTGTGGGGTGGGTGGGGGGGCAAGGGTAGAATTAATGAAAAATGTTCTTTTTTCAGTCAATTATTTTCTGCAAAAAAAATCGTTTTTTATTAAGACAACCCTTAGCCCCCCACCCACCCCACTCACCTTACCAGTAAGAAATTGCTTTAAAAAATCATTGTTTTCCTAAATAATATGCATGAATAACAGTTGATTTCATTGTTAATACAATAGCACAGTTTGTATATTTAAATTTAATATAATTATATATTATGTATGTGTATATTAATAAAATAAAATATAAAAATAAATATATAATACCAAAAATGGTGATTTTTCAATAGAATTTCTTACTGATAAGTTATGTGGGGTGGGTGGGGGGCCAAAGGTAAGATTTATAAAAAAAAATGTTAGTACAACATTAAAAAATTCATAAAAAAATTAAATCTAGAGCAATTTACTTGAAATTTCTGGTAATTATAAAATGATTTATTGCTAATCGAGTGGAAAAGAGTATAAATTATCTGAAAAAACATTGTTTTTTGTTAGATAACCCTTAGCCCCCCACCCACCCTACACAACTTACTAGTGAGAAATTCTTTTGAAAAATCACCATTTTTTGGTCCATAATATCTAACCTAATGGCACTGTTTTTGTATTAAATATTTATTAATATACATTTATATAAAATTTAAATAAACAAACTGCATTATTAGATTAAATATGAAAAACAATGATTTTTGACTACAATTTCTTACTGGTAAGGTGTGTAGGGTGGGTGGGGGGCTAAGGGTTATCTAAATAAAAAACGTTTTTTTTTTGCAGAAAATTTCTGCCTGAGAAAAAAATGCCTTTCAAGAAAATTATAGACATGACATTTTATCCAATATTAATAGTTTAAAGTTAATTTATATTAATGAAGAAGTTTAAGATTGAATAAATCAAAAACTAATTAAGCTAGAAAAATGAAATTTAAAGGAGAGCTAGCTTGGTATATTGACTAATAACTGTGAAAGTTTCGGACCATTAGGTATCATCAGTCACAAATTATTTGCAAATTAAATAGGCATTATAGGCAGCTGAATTTCATTTATTTCTTTAAAGTTTAAGCTTGAATAAAACTGATTTTTTTTTCAAAATTGAATTGTCCACTTATTTGTGATAAAAAATGGCAATTTTCATATCAATAAAATATGGTTTTTTTCACGTTTTACTCGAAAACCTTAAGGTTATGTGAGAAAAAATATAAATACAAAAAATACAGATCACCTACAATTTTCTTAAAAAGCATTTTTTTCTCAGTCAATTATTTTCTGCAAAAAAATCGTTTTTTATTAAGACAACCCTTAGCCCCCCACCCACCCCACACATCTTACCAGTGAGAAATTCTATTCAAAAATCATTATTTTTTATATTTAATTTAATAACACAGTTTGTTTATTTAAATTTGACATAATTATATATGTGTTTATTAATAAATATTTAATACAAAAACGGTGATTTTTCCAAAGAATTTCTTACTGGTAAGTAGTGTGGGGTGGGTGGGGGGCTAAGGGTAGAATTAATAAAAAATGTTTTTTTTTGCACAAAATAATTTCCTGAATAAAAATGCTTTATTATTTATTTTCAAATTTAAATAAATCAAAAACTAATTAGCCTAGAAAAATGAAATTTATAGGAGAGCTAGCTTGGTATGTTGACTACTGATCCTGAAAGTTTCAGATCATTAGGTCTCATCAGTCACAAATTAAATAGGCAGCTGAATTTAATTTATTTCTTTAAAGTTTAAGCTTGAATAAGACTAAAGTTTGTTCAAAACTTTAAGGTTAAGTGAAAAAAGTATAGATACAAAAAAAACGATTTTCATTATCTATAATTTTCTTAAAAAGCATTTTTTTCTCAGGCAATTATTTTCTGCAAAAAAACGATTTTTCCTTAGGCCTACCCTTAGCCCCCCACCCACCCCACACTATTTACCAGTAAGAAATTGTTTACAAAAATCACTGTTTTTCATATTTAATCTAATAACACAATTTGACATAATTATATATGTGTTTATTAATAAATATATAATACAAAAACAGTGCATTAGATTGGATATTACGGACAAAAAAATGATGATTTTTCAACAGAATTTTTTACTGGTAAGCAGTGTGGGGTGGGTGGGGGGCTAAGGGTAGAATTAATGAAAAAAATTTTTTTTCCAGGAAATTATTTTGTGCAAAAAAAGCGTTTTTTATTAATTCTACCCTTAGCCCCCCCAACTTACCCCACACTGCTTACCAGTAAGGAATTCTGTTGAAAAATCATTGTTTTCCTAAATAATGTACATGAATAACAGCTGATTTCATCGTTAATATTACCAATATAGCATATTATCTTATAATTGATTCCACAAATGCTTTATACAACATTATTAACTTTTTTCCCTCAATAAGTAAAATTTATTTACTTATTGAGGGAATTTTGTTGGAAAGATAATCAATGCGTGTGGTTGCCATTTCGGAAACTTATCAATTACAACTCCATGTTCGTCATTGGTCAAGCCAAGACAATTATTCAAATATCTCCCTTTCTATTGGCCCAATCAAAAGAAGTGTAGAGGGCAAATTTGTTAATTAGATCATGCCCAACAAGAATGATTCTAATGATTTTTCCTCTAGGATCAAACGTTTTCGAGAAATTTGCACTTAAAGATTCCTTAACCGATAATTGGTCGAACTAAGACAAACTGTCAAATATCTCTCTTCCTATTGGTCAAATCAAAAAAATTGTAGAGGGCAAACTTGTTAATTGGATCATGCCCTACAAGAATGATTCTAATGATTTTTCCTCTAGGATCAACTGTTTTCGAGAAATCTACACTCAAACATTTGCCAGCCCTGATCTGTTCATCACCAGTCAACCCAAGACAAACTGTCAAATATCTCGCTTCCTATTGGTCAAATCAAATAAATTGTAGAGGGCAAACTTGGTAACTGGATCATGCTCTACAAGAATGGTTCTAATGATTTTTCTCTAAAATCAACCATTTCCTGGAAATCTAGTCCTGCCATTCAACCATCATTTTTAATGTTATTCCAGGCTTCTCAAGTTCTGTTCCAGGCATTAAGGGTCCTTTATCCAGGCATTTACACTATAGTTATTTATTTTATTCCATCAGGCATTTGTCATTATTCTTAATTTTGTTTCGGGGCTTTTGCAGATCCGGGCTATACCAAAACTTCCATGTTGTCCAGACTTTCCAGAGTATTTTTTGTGTGTTTTCAGGGATTCGAGAAAATAACTTAGTCAAGGCTTTTGGGGTCATTTAAAGAAGTTATTTATTTAATTCCAGGCATTTGACGTAATTTTTTAAACGATCAAGCCATCATCGATCAAGCCAGGACAAAACTTCAAATATCTCGGTTCCTATTGGCCCAATCAAAAAAACTGTAGAGGGCAAACTTGTTAAGTGGATCATGCTCAACAAGATTGATTCTTAACGTTTTTCCTCTAGGATCAACCGTTTTCGAGAAATCTGCATTCAAACATTTCCCAGCCCCGATCTGTTCATCACCAGTCAACCCAAGACAAACCTTCAAATATCTCGTTTCCTATTGGCCAACAAATCAAAAAAACCATAGAGAACAAACTTGTAGAGCCAATCAAGCTCTACAATAAAATTCTTTAGTCGAGGCTCAATTTTTATAAAAAATTGAAAATATCCCGTTCTAATCGTCAGATTTCTTTGGTTCAGGTCTTAGAAGATTCTAAATATTATTTTGAAGCTTTTGAGACATAAATCATGAAAATCGGAGCAGTAGAAGTGACATTATTTGAAAATTTGTGAAAACTCTTTAGTCGAGGCTCAATTTTTACAAAAAATTGAAAATATCCCGTTCTAATCGTCAGATTTCTTTGGTTCAGGTCTTGAAACGTTTCAAAGAAAATTCAGCAACTTTTAAGGCATAAATCGTTAAAATCGAATCAATAGAACCGAGTTTATTCACTGATACACCCCTGGTCATTAAAAACTCAATAACTCCTGACCTACTGAACGGATTTCCTTTATTTTTGCATCAAAATGATTGTCAATAGGAAATCTATTAAAACCAAACAACAAATGGGAATTTTCCCTCAAAACTTACTAGTAAAAACCGGTTAAAGATGGGGTAAAAAAAAATAAATAAAACACATATATGACTAACTTTATTTGTCCCTAAACAATACGATTAGGGAAATAAAACGCTCAAATTTAGGGCACACTTTATTACAATTTTAAATAAAAATGCACAATAAAATACATAAAACAATTGAGGAAAAAACAAAAGAAAAATATGAAGAAACACTCCAAAGGTCCGGTCATCTGCAAGCTTCAACTGTTTCCCCTGTTCTTTTGTTTGAAAAAAACAAAACAAATGAAAGTTTCCGGTCCAGGACTCTGGTACAAGATCTTCATACTGCATTAAATCAAATTCTCTAGTGCTACTTCAAGCATATATATAGTCAGTCTCTGTAGTTGTTTTTTGGTTCATATTATGTCCCCTAATAGGGGAAGTTGCTGCCTAATACGCAAGACAAAGACACACTCATCCATTATAGGCATAGCATGGAAAAGGAGGGAATATGTTAATAGCATTAAGCATCCACTAACTTATGGTGAATTTTTCCTCTGTGCATAATATGATGATGAGTGAGATGGAACTATATATACAAGGATCGTGTTGTAGAGGAGGTACATACAGGTTAAGGCACACAAATAGACACGAATGTTAATAATTTGAGGTTATGAAAGCACGAAAGCACTACACAATAATAAACACCATAGCACATAATATAATAACAATAATTAAAGTTAATCAATCATGCAAGGTCGCAATAAATCACGCGATATAAGTATTTAAACGTTGCCAAACTTTCTTGCAAAACTCCCCCCTCCCCCCCAAAAAATATGTACACTAATTAAACCATGCAACAACACCTTATTAATTATTTCAATATGGCTAAATTTCCAAAAAACCCATGCAAAAATACTCAAAATGGCAACACCGCATTTTTTTAATAAATAAAAACCTTTTTCCTTGTAAGCAACGTTGGAAAATGTCAAGTTGATTAGCACCATAGCAAATAACAAATGAGAGAGTGAGAGTGAGAAAAAAAGTTGAATGTCACTTACCTCTGACCTCCAGAAGCATTTCCCTCTCGGATCCTCTTTTGTTTCACTGCTGCTCGACTGTTTCCAGGGACTACTCGAGATGGACCACATGACAATTGGGGTTCCATCTAAAGCGAGAAAGAAATATTAATTATATTATACCAATATGTAAATATATACAGGGTGTTTATTAATTGAAAAATAAAAAAAGAGAATGTTGCTCACCTCCTCTTAACTGTCTTCTTTTGTCCTTTTCTTATATGATATCTTCTGTCCCTGTTCTGCTCGACCTCCTCTGGACTCGATTGCTCCCAGAGGGGCCTTATGTGAGGTTATGTCTGGAAAAAAAGGAAAAATTGAAGATTTATAACGACACATGTACTGAGAACAACAGACAATACAATTTAAAGGTCATGGAAAAACTAAAATATAATGCACTTCATATAATCAGTTATGTGAATATGTATGTACAAGTGTGTTATGGTCTAATTATTATTATTATTAACTATAAATTAATATTAAGCCTTTACTTTGGCCGTTAAATCTCTGTTAACTCTGCTAAATTAAATTACAGCTTTAGTGTAAGGCACCTTAAAAACAAAAAGTCCCTTGTCGAACTTAGAAAGTGAGGTTATGTTTCAAAATTCAAAACAAACAAAAGAAAACATTTAATTATTGTGAGGTGGGTTTAATTAAATTTTCATGAAAAATCAATAAAACTCAAAAAACGGCATCGAAAAAACGTAAATCCACTCAATTTAAAACGTTTTAATAAATATCGATAATAATATCGATTTCCCATAAGGCCCGAAAATGATGGCAGCCATTGTGCCGTTCCGATGGCGATCGGTGACGCCATCGAAACGACCCTACAACGGGAAAACCTTTTCACACGATTTCCCGCTAGAAAAACTTATGCACCCCCACGATATATACACCAAAATGAAGCCCTCGACGCATAGAACACGATGCGAATACTGTTTTTCACGTAAATCGAAAATTCGAGCAGTTATCGCGAAAAAACCACTTTGAGACAAAGGGAACAAAGACCGATGATCTTACCTCACAGTTTTTCCATAGAAAAAATGGGGGCACACCCATGAAAGTTACATCAAAATGAAGCGCAGGGTCTAGAGAACACTTTACAAGCACTCTCCATAATTAATTCCGACTTTTCCCGATTTCCCGGGCGTTTTTCCGGGAGCCCTCCGCCATTTTTAACAACCAGTGACGACACAGCTAACGAAAAGGAGGAACGGATTACATCATCATCATATGCGCGATCATGTCCGATGTCTCGTGACCAATCAGGATCGAACACGTTGATTTAAAAATGGCGGAGTATGCGCACCGAGAACTTGTTTCGGGGCATGACACAAGCGGGAGCGAGAGAGAGGGAGCTAATTTTGGAGCAGATCGGATTTGATAATCGAACCGGTCGTGGTCACGTGGGACGAAGGTGACGTCAGGAGATTAAATGGCCGCGAAAAAGGCGGATTTGAATGATTTTTTATGGATGAATGAGATACAAAGGGCCGTAACTTTCTCAATTTTCCACAGATTTCCATGAAAATGGGCTCTAAGGAGAGGGTTTTTAATTTAGAACGAGAAATGTATCTATAAAAATTTGCAAAAACTGAGAAATTTCGGAGATAAAGAGGTAAATTGGAAGATGTGTCAATTTAATAAGTGAAAATCTTCACTAATTTCCTTAATTTTCCACGGATTTTCATGAAAAGTGGCTTGAAAGAAACGGTTTTTAATTCCAAATGGAAAATATATCTACAAAGATTTTCATAAACCCAACTGTTTCTGAGTTAAAGGAAACTTTGGAAAATTTAAAGAGTCCTCGACAGAGTGTAAGTGAAAAGTGTGATAACTTTCCTAATTTTCCATCAATTTTCATGAAACCTGGCTCTAAGGAAAGGGTTTTTAATTTAGAACAAGAAATGTATCTATGAAAATGTTGAAAAAACAAGAAAATTCCAAAGTAACATGAAAATGTTTGAAAATGCTTCCAAGACAAGGTGCCATAATTTCCCTAATTTCCCATCAATTTTCCTAAAAGTTAGTTCACAGGAAAGAATATTTGATTCCAAACGAAGAATGTATCTACAAAAATGTTCATAAACCCAACTGTTTCCGAGCCAAGGGTAATTTTGGAAAATTTGCCATAGTTCTCGACACAATGAAAATCAAAAAGTGTAATAACTTCCCTAATTCTCCACAGATTTTGATGAAAATGGGCTTTAAAGAAAGGATTTTTAATGCCAAACAAAAAATGTGTCTACAAAAATTCCCAAAAACCCAATAGTTTTTGACCTAAAGGAAATTTGAAAAATCCTACTATAATTAACCAAGTCTCAGTCAGAATATGCAATAATTTTCTCAATTTTCCACAGATTTTCATGAAATTGTCTTGAGAGAAAGAGTTTTTAATTCCAAATAGAAAGTATAACTACAAAAATGTTCATAAACCTAATAGTTTTTGAATCGAAGAGAAATTTGGAAAATTTGCCAAAGTCCTCGACAGAGTGTAAGTGAAAATTGTGATAACTTCCCCAATTTTCCATCAATTTTCATGAATGTTGGATCTAAAGAAAGGATTTTTAATTTAGAAGAAGAAATGTATCTATGAAAATTTCACAAAAATTGAAAATTTCAGAGTTGAAGGCATGACTTGGAATATGTGTCTTAAGTGGAAAACCTTTAAAAATTTCCTGAATTTTCCACATATTTTCATGTGACTTGGCTTGAAAGAAAGAGTTTTTAATTCCAAGTAGAAAGTATATCTACAAAAATGTTCATAAACCCAAGAGTTTTTGAATCAAAGTGAAATTTGGAAAATTTGAAGAGTCCTCGACAGGGTGTAAGTGAAAAGTATGATAACTTCCTCAATTTTCCACAGATTTTCTTGAAAGTTGGCTTAAAAGAAAGAATTTTTAATTGCAAACAAAAAATGTATACACAAAAATTTCCATAAACCCAATGGTTTCTGAGTCAAAGAAGAATTTGGAAAACCAAAGTTGTTGACAGAGGGTGTGAGTCAAAAACTGCAATAACTTCACTAATTTTCCACTGATTTTCATGAAAATTGCCTTAAAAGAAAGGGTGTTTAATTCCAAATGAATAATATATCTACAAAGATTTTCATAAACCCAATAGTTTTTTGAATCAAAGTGAAATTTGGAAAATTTGAAGAGTCCTCGACAGGGTGTAAGTGAAAAGTATGATAACTTTCCCAATTTTCCACCGATTTATATGAAAATTACTTCTAAAGAAAGGTTTTTTGATTTAGAACAAACAATAAATGTATACTGGTTTCCGAGTCAAAGAAGAATTTGGTAAATCCAAAGTCGTTGACAAATGGTGTGAGTCAAAAACTGCAATAACTTCCTCAATTTTCCACCGATTTTCATGAAAATTGTCTTAAAATAAACGTTTTTTAATTGCAAACAAAAAATGTATCTACAAAAATGTTCATAAACCCAATGGTTTTTGAATCAAAGTGAAATTTAGAAAATTTGAAGAGTCCTCGACAGGGTGTAAGTGAAAAGTATGATAACTTTCCTAATTTTCTACAGATTTTCATAAAAGTTGGCTTAGAAGAAAGGATTTTTAATTTAGAACAAGAAATGTATCTATAAACATTTTGAAAAGTTGAAAAACTCCACGAGTTTAAAGGGTGTCTAAGAGAAAAACTGGAATAGCTTCCTTAATTTCCCACCGATGTTCATGAAAATCGGTTTGAAAGAAAAGATTTTTTAAGTGCAAACAATAAATGTATACACAGAAATTTCCATAAACCCAATGGTTTCTGAGTCAAAGAAGAATTTGAAAAATCCAAAGTTATCGACAGGCTGTGAGTCAAAAACTGCAATAACTTTATCAATTTTCCACCGATTTTAATGAAAATTGTCTTAAAAGAAATATTTTTTAATTCCAAACAAAAAATGTATCTACACAAATTTTCATAAAACCAACTGTTTCTGAGTTAAAGGAACTTTTGGAAAATTTGCCAGAAAAAAGTCAAAAGTGCAATAACTTCTTCAATTTTCCATCGATTTTCATGAAAATTGGCTTAAAAGAAAGAGTGTTAAATTCCAAACAAAAAATATATCTTCAAAAATTTCCATAAACCCAATAGTCCTTGAATTAAAGTGAAATTTGAAAAATTTGCCCAAGTTCTCGACAGAGTATAAGTGAAAACTGTGATAACTTTCCTAATTTTCCATAGATTTTTATGAAAGTTGGATCTAAAGAAAGGATTTTTAATTTAGAAGAAATGTATCTATAAAAATTTTGAAAAATTGGGAAATTTCAGAGATAAAGGGTAAATTGGAACAAGTGTCAAATTAGTAGAAGTGTCAAGTAGAAAATCTTCACCAATTTCCTTAATTTTCCTTTATTTGACTTTATGAAAATTGGCTTAAAAGAAAGGGCTTTTAATTCCAAATGAAAAATGTATCTACAGAAATTTTCATAAACTGAATAGTTTTTGAATCAAAGAAAAATTTGAAGTCTTCGACAGAGTCTAAGTGAAAAGTATGATAACTTCCTTAATTTTCCACAGATTTTCATGAAAATTGGCTGAAAAGAAAGGGTGTTAAATTCCAAATGGATAATATATCTACAAAAATTTCCATAAACCCAATAGTTTTTGAATCAAAGTGAAATTTGGAAAATTTGCTGAAGTCCTCGACAGAGTGTAAGTGAAAATTGTAATAATTTCCCTAATTTTTCATCAATTTTCAGGAATGTTGGCTCTAGAGAAAGGGTTTTTAATTTAGAACAAGAAATGTATCTAAGAAAATTTTTAAAAACTGGAAAATTCCAGAGTAAAAGGAGAATGTTGGAAAATGCTTCTGAGACAAATGGCCATAATTTCCCCAATTTTCCACGGATTTTCATGAAAATCACCTTGAAAGAAAGGATTTCTAATTGCAAACGAAAAATGTATCTACAGAAATGTTTGTAAACCCGACTGTTTTTGAGTTAAAGGCAATTTTAGAAAATTTTCCAAAGTTGTTAGCAAGTATAAGTTAAAAGTGGAATAACTTCTTCAATTTTCCATCGATTTTCATGAAAATTGCCTCTAAGGAAAGGATTTTTAGTTTAGAACAAATAATGCCTTTACAAAAATTTAGAAATTTTGGACAATTTTAGAGTTACAGAGCAAAATGGGAAAATGTGTTCCCCTCGAACAGTAACAACAGAAAATTACAGTAAATAACAAATAAAATAAATGTACAAACCTTGAGGCTCCTTTACAGAGCAATAAATCTTGAAGAGGGTAAAAATAAAACACAAACAACAAACTTTATTGAACCCTAACCATAACACAATATGATTAGGGAAAGAAAACTCAATTTTTCAGATTTAAAGCATGTTATTATTGTCAATAGTACAATATATATATAAATAAAAACAATAAATACAAAATAAATAAAGGCTGTTGTGGTTCAGTCATCTGCAAACTGTGAGTGACTTCTCGAAACAAAACAAAGAGTCTGTAGGTGGATCCTTTAAATTAGTCCAAGGAACCTCTGATCCAGAATAGAAATGTCTTTTTCTTGGATCACTAGTTTGTCTGTACAGTTACAGACTTAAAGTGTACACACTTAATCTTATATACATTGAAAGAAAACAATTGGCATTACACCAATTGTTTTACAATTTCATTTATATTAAACACATAAATGCACACTCACTTTAAGCACAAGAAAAGCACAAAAATAAGCACTACCGATGTCAAAGCAAGAGGAGATATACAAGGAAAAGCAGTTTATGGCACCCTGTATAAATTTTAAAGAAAGATAAACATAATAACAAGCAAAAACATTAGAAATGTACGCAAATATGTACAATAAGTGTTTCATTATTTTATAATGAAACAAACAATAATTGAAGCGAAAACCTTATAAAAATGTTGTTAAATTCTACAAAAATTATTTCTTGCAACATTGCATTCATAATTATATTTATTTATTAATTAAACACTGTCAATTTGAGAAAGAAACCTTAATGCAACCCTGTATTTTTTGTAAATATTGCCAAATTTAAAAAAAAAATTGCAAGATATCAAGTTGCGAGGCAACATTGGCAAATTTCAAATTAATAAGCACAAATTGCATAATATAAGAAATTAATGGCCCTTACTTGTACTCTTTTTACCTCCGGGAGGCATTTCCTTGAGTCCTCTTCTGTCCCTGTTCTGTTCGACCTCCTCTGGACTCGATAACTACCCAGAGGGGCCATATGTGAGGTTATGTCTGGAAAAGAGGGAAGTCATTTAAAAAAAAATGAAAATCCTATCGGTTTAATGAAGTTTTCATGAAAAAATTAAATAAAACTCAGAAAAACGTAAATAACCCCATTTAAAACGTTTCAATAAATATCGATAATAATATCGATTTCCCATAAGGCCCGAAAAACGATGGCGGCCATTTTGCCGTTCCAATGGTGGTCGATGACGCCATGGAAAGAGGTCATCGACCCCCGTGAAAAATGAAATTTTTTTCACGTGAATTTCCACCAAAAAAAATGAGCCCCCCTATTGAATTATACGTCAAAATGAAGCCCTCGATGCATAGAACACGATTCGAGCACTTTATTTTACGCAACCCAAAAATTTGCCCAATTATTGCGAAAAAACGACTTTCCAACCAGGAACAAACGAACGATCATCTTACCTCACTGTTTTTCCATAGAAAAAACAGGGGCGCACCCATGAAAATTACATCAAAATGAAGCTCGCGGTTCAGAGAACACTTTTCACATATTTTTTACAATTAATCGCCACTTTTCCCGATTTCCCAGATGATTTTCCGGGAGCTCCCCCCAATTGTAGCAACCAGTTCCCGAAGTTCTAATGGCGCCAGGCATGCGCATTGACCTCTAGTTTCGGAGCCTGTCACAAGAGGGAGCGATACTGTCAGGAGCCTGTGCGCATAAAACCGCACACGAAATATTTGTTGGTTATGTTTTATATTTACATTAACATAAAAACAAAAACAAAGTTTGTTTCAAGAATTTTGCTTGAATACCAAAGTTGGATATATGAAATTGAAGCTGGTTTCATCCTCTTTAAGAATATGTATGGCACTTTGAGGTTTTGTGCAAGAAATGGCCAAATATTTGTAGGTACAAGTGACAGGTCCAACTTTCCGAGACCACCATACCCAACACCCAAAATGGAATTTCTTGACTTCTAATCATTCAATTTCCATGATTTTGGTACTGAATGATTTGGAAGAACATTCTGAAGCTTTGAAGTCATCAATGATTGAAATTGGTTGAGGAGAACTGACTTTATGGGGACACTTGAATGAAAATCTGTTAGTCGAGACCAGTTTTGATACAAAGTGGCATAACTTTTGTCCTTTTTATCAGATTTGCTTGATTTTGGTGTTGATAGCTTTAGAAGAACGTTCTACAGCTTTAGAGGCATAAATCATTGAAATTGGTTTAGTAGAATTGTTTTTATGTGCAAATTTGTTGAAAGTCCACCGAGAAAATCCTCTCTGGGTACAAAGTGGAATAACTTCTGTTCTATTCATCAGATTTCCTTGATTTTAGTTTTGAAAGCTGAATAAAACTTCAAAGAATCTTTTAAAATAAAAATCAACCCAATCTGACCACCAGAAGTGGAGTTATGACCCAAGTTACCTCAGACTTTCTTTTTTCTTGGACATGATTTACAAAAACCTGGATAAAAAAGGTTCTAATGGATGGATTTCCATGATTCTTTCAATAAAAGCTGAAGAACACTTCAAAGAATCCTTTAAAACAAAAATCAACCCGATCTGACCACCAGAAGTGGAGTTATGACCCAAGTTACCTTAGACTGTCTTTTTTCTTGGACATGACTTCTAAAAACCTGGATAAAGACGGTTCTAATGGATGGATTTCCATGATTCTTTTAGTGAAAGCTGAAGAAGACTTCAAAGAATCTTTTAAAACAAAAATCAACCCGATCTGACCACCAGAAGTGGAGTTATGACCCAAGTTACCTGAGACTGTCTTTTCCCTTGAACATGATTTCCAAAAACCTGGATAAAAAGGGTTCTAATGGATGGATTTCCATGATTCGTCCACTAAAAGCTTAAGAACACTTCAAAGAATCTTTTTAAACAAAAATCAACCCGATCTGACCACCAGAAGTGGAGTTATGACCCAACTTACCTAAGACTGTCTTTTTTCTTGGACATGATTTCCAAAACCCTGGATAAAAACGGTTCTAATGGATGGATTTCTATGATTCTTTTAGTGAAAGCTGAAGAACAATTCAAAGAATCTTTTAAAACAAAAATCAACCCGATCTGACTACCAGAAGTGGAGTTATGACCCAAGTTACCTAAGACCGTCTTTTCCCTTGAACATGATTTCCAAAAACCTGGATAAAAAGGGTTCTAATGGATGGATTTCCATGATTCGTCCACTGAAAGCTTAAGAACACTTCAAAGAATCTTTTTAAACAAAAATCAACCCGATCTGACCACCAGAAGTGGAGTTATGACCCAAGTTACCTCAGACTGTCTTTTCTCTTGGACACGATTTACAAAAACCTGGATAAAAACGGTTCTAATGGATGGATTTCCATGATTCTTTTAGTGAAAGCTGAACAACAATTCAAAGAATCTTTTAAAACAAAAATCAACCCGATCTGACCACCAGAAGTGGAGTTATGACCCAAGTTACCTAAGACCGTCTTTTCCCTTGAACATGATTTCCAAAAACCTGGATAAAAAGGGTTCTAATGGATGGATTTCCATGATTCGTCCACTGAAAGCTTAAGAACACTTCAAAGAATCTTTTTAAACAAAAATCAACCCGATCTGACCACCAGAAGTGGAGTTATGACCCAAGTTACCTCAGACTGTCTTTTCTCTTGGACACGATTTACAAAAACCTGGATAAAAACGGTTCTAATGGATGGATTTCCATGATTCTTTTAGTGAAAGCTGAACAACAATTCAAAGAATCTTTTAAAACAAAAATCAACCCGATCTGACCACCAGAAGTGGAGTTATGACCCAAGTTACCTAAGACCGTCTTTTCCCTTGAACATGATTTCCAAAAACCTGGATAAAAAAGGTTCTAATGGATGGATTTCCATGATTCGTCCACTAAAAGCTTAAGAACACTTCAAAGAATCTTTTAAAACAAAAATCAACCCGATCTGACTACCAGAAGTGGAGTTATGACCCAAGTTACCTGAGACTGTCTTTTTTCTTGGACATGATTTACAAAAACCTGGATAAAAAAGGTTCTAATGGATAAATTTCCATGATTCTTTTAGTGAAAGCTGAACAACAATTCAAAGAATCTTTTAAAACAAAAATCAACCCGATCTGACTACCAGAAGTGGAGTTATGACCCAAGTTACCTGAGACTGTCTTTTCCCTTGAACATGATTTCCAAAAACCTGGATAAAAAAGGTTCTAATGGATGGATTTCCATGATTCGTCCACTAAAAGCTTAAGAACACTTCAAAGAATCTTTTTAAACAAAAATCAACCCGATCTGACCACCAGAAGTGGAGTTATGACCCAAGTTACCTGAGACTGTCTTTTCCCTTGAACATGATTTCCAAAAACCTGGATAAAAAAGGTTCTAATGGATGGATTTCCATGATTCTTTCAGTGAAAGCTGAAGAACACTTCAAAGAATCTTTTAAAACAAAAATCAACCCGATCTGACTACCAGAAGTGGAGTTATGACCCAAGTTACCTCAAACTGTCTTTTTTCTTGGACATGATTTACAAAAACCTGGATAAAAACGGTTCTAATGGATGGATTTCCATGATTCTTTCAGTGAAAGCTGAAGAACACTTCAAAGAATCTTCTAAAACAAAAATCAACCCGATCTGACTACCAGAAGTGGAGTTATGACCCAAGTTACCTCAAACTGTCTTTTTTCTTGGACATGATTTACAAAAACCTGGATAAAAAAGGTTCTAATGGATGGATTTCCATGATTCTTTTAGTGAAAGCTGAAGAACACTTCAAAGAATCTTTTAAAACAAAAATCAACCCGATCTGACTACCAGAAGTGGAGTTATGACCCAAGTTACCTCAAACTGTCTTTTTTCTTGGACATGATTTACAAAAACCTGGATAAAAAAGGTTCTAATGGATGGATTTCCATGATTCTTTTAGTGAAAGCTGAAGAACACTTCAAAGAATCTTTTAAAACAAAAATCAACCCGATCTGACTACCAGAAGTGGAGTTATGACCCAAGTTACCTCAAACTGTCTTTTTTCTTGGACATGATTTACAAAAACCTGGATAAAAACGGTTCTAATGGATGGATTTCCATGATTGTTTTAATGAAAGCTGAAGAACATTTTAAAGAATCTTTTTAAACAAAAATCAACCCGATCTGACTACCAGAAGTGGAGTTATGACCCAAGTTACCTGAGACTGTCTTTTCCCTTGAACATGATTTCCAAAAACCTGGATAAAAAAGGTTCTAATGGATGGATTTCCATGATTCTTTCAGTGAAAGCTGAAGAACACTTCAAAGAATCTTTTAAAACAAAAATCAACCCGATCTGACTACCAGAAGTGGAGTTATGACCCAAGTTACCTCAAACTGTCTTTTTTCTTGGACATGATTTACAAAAACCTGGATAAAAACGGTTCTAATGGATGGATTTCCATGATTGTTTTAATGAAAGCTGAAGAACATTTTAAAGAATCTTTTTAAACAAAAATCAACCCGATCTGACTACCAGAAGTGGAGTTATGACCCAAGTTACCTCAAACTGTCTTTTTTCTTGGACATGATTTACAAAAACCTGGATAAAAACGGTTCTAATGGATGGATTTCCATGATTCTTTTAGTGAAAGCTGAAGAACACTTCAAAGAATCTTTTAAAACAAAAATCAACCCGATCTGACTACCAGAAGTGGAGTTATGACCCAAGTTACCTCAAACTGTCTTTTTTCTTGGACATGATTTACAAAAACCTGGATAAAAAAGGTTCTAATGGATGGATTTCCATGATTCTTTTAGTGAAAGCTGAAGAACACTTCAAAGAATCTTTTAAAACAAAAATCAACCCGATCTGACTACCAGAAGTGGAGTTATGACCCAAGTTACCTCAAACTGTCTTTTTTCTTGGACATGATTTACAAAAACCTGGATAAAAAAGGTTCTAATGGATGGATTTCCATGATTCTTTTAGTGAAAGCTGAAGAACACTTCAAAGAATCTTTTAAAACAAAAATCAACCCGATCTGACTACCAGAAGTGGAGTTATGACCCAAGTTACCTCAAACTGTCTTTTTTCTTGGACATGATTTACAAAAACCTGGATAAAAACGGTTCTAATGGATGGATTTCCATGATTGTTTTAATGAAAGCTGAAGAACATTTTAAAGAATCTTTTAAAACAAAAATCAACCCGATCTGACTACCAGAAGTGGAGTTATGACCCAAGTTACCTGAGACTGTCTTTTCCCTTGAACATGATTTCCAAAAACCTGGATAAAAAAGGTTCTAATGGATGGATTTCCATGATTCTTTCAGTGAAAGCTGAAGAACACTTCAAAGAATCTTTTAAAACAAAAATCAACCCGATCTGACTACCAGAAGTGGAGTTATGACCCAAGTTACCTCAAACTGTCTTTTTTCTTGGACATGATTTACAAAAACCTGGATAAAAACGGTTCTAATGGATGGATTTCCATGATTGTTTTAATGAAAGCTGAAGAACATTTTAAAGAATCTTTTTAAACAAAAATCAACCCGATCTGACTACCAGAAGTGGAGTTATGACCCAAGTTACCTCAAACTGTCTTTTTTCTTGGACATGATTTACAAAAACCTGGATAAAAACGGTTCTAATGGATGGATTTCCATGATTCTTTTAGTGAAAGCTGAAGAACACTTCAAAGAATCTTTTAAAACAAAAATCAACCCGATCTGACTACCAGAAGTGGAGTTATGACCCAAGTTACCTCAAACTGTCTTTTTTCTTGGACATGATTTACAAAAACCTGGATAAAAACGGTTCTAATGGATGGATTTCCATGATTGTTTTAATGAAAGCTGAAGAACATTTTAAAGAATCTTTTTAAACAAAAATCAACCCGATCTGACTACCAGAAGTGGAGTTATGACCCAAGTTACCTCAAACTGTCTTTTTTCTTGGACATGATTTACAAAAACCTGGATAAAAACGGTTCTAATGGATGGATTTCCATGATTCTTTTAGTGAAAGCTGAAGAACACTTCAAAGAATCTTTTAAAACAAAAATCAACCCGATCTGACTACCAGAAGTGGAGTTATGACCCAAGTTACCTCAAACTGTCTTTTTTCTTGGACATGATTTACAAAAACCTGGATAAAAACGGTTCTAATGGATGGATTTCCATGATTCTTTCAGTGAAAGCTGAAGAACACTTCAAAGAATCTTTTAAAACAAAAATCAACCCGATCTGACTACCAGAAGTGGAGTTATGACCCAAGTTACCTCAAACTGTCTTTTTTCTTGGACATGATTTACAAAAACCTGGATAAAAACGGTTCTAATGGATGGATTTCCATGATTGTTTTAATGAAAGCTGAAGAACATTTTAAAGAATCTTTTTAAACAAAAATCAACCCGATCTGACTACCAGAAGTGGAGTTATGACCCAAGTTACCTCAAACTGTCTTTTTTCTTGGACATGATTTACAAAAACCTGGATAAAAACGGTTCTAATGGATGGATTTCCATGATTCTTTTAGTGAAAGCTGAAGAACACTTCAAAGAATCTTTTAAAACAAAAATCAACCCGATCTGACTACCAGAAGTGGAGTTATGACCCAAGTTACCTCAAACTGTCTTTTTTCTTGGACATGATTTACAAAAACCTGGATAAAAACGGTTCTAATGGATGGATTTCCATGATTCTTTTAGTGAAAGCTGAAGAACACTTCAAAGAATCTTTTAAAACAAAAATCAACCCGATCTGACTACCAGAAGTGGAGTTATGACCCAAGTTACCTCAAACTGTCTTTTTTCTTGGACATGATTTACAAAAACCTGGATAAAAACGGTTCTAATGGATGGATTTCCATGATTCTTTCAGTGAAAGCTGAAGAACACTTCAAAGAATCTTTTAAAACAAAAATCAACCCGATCTGACTACCAGAAGTGGAGTTATGACCCAAGTTACCTCAAACTGTCTTTTTTCTTGGACATGATTTACAAAAACCTGGATAAAAAAGGTTCTAATGGATGGATTTCCATGATTCTTTTAGTGAAAGCTGAACAACAATTCAAAGAATCTTTTAAAACAAAAATCAACCCGATCTGACCACCAGAAGTGGAGTTATGACCCAAGTTACCCAAGACCGTCTTTTCCCTTGAACATGATTTCCAAAAACCTGGATAAAAACGGTTCTAATGGATGGATTTCCATGATTCTTCCACTAAAAGCTTAAGAACACTTCAAAGAATCTTTTAAAACAAAAATCAACCCGATCTGACTACCAGAAGTGGAGTTATGACCCAAGTTACCTCAAACTGTCTTTTTTCTTGGACATGATTTACAAAAACCTGGATAAAAAAGGTTCTAATGGATGGATTTCCATGATTCTTCCACTAAAAGCTTAAGAACACTTCAAAGAATCTTTTAAAACAAAAATCAACCCGATCTGACTACCAGAAGTGGAGTTATGACCCAAGTTACCTGAGACTGTCTTTTCCCTTGAACATGATTTCCAAAAACCTGGATAAAAAAGGTTCTAATGGATGGATTTCCATGATTCGTCCACTAAAAGCTTAAGAACACTTCAAAGAATCTTTTTAAACAAAAATCAACCCGATCTGACCACCAGAAGTGGAGTTATGACCCAAGTTACCCAAGACCGTCTTTTCCCTTGAACATGATTTCCAAAAACCTGGATAAAAAAGGTTCTAATGGATGGATTTCCATGATTCTTCCACTAAAAGCTTAAGAACACTTCAAAGAATCTTTTAAAACAAAAATCAACCCGATCTGACTACCAGAAGTGGAGTTATGACCCAAGTTACCTCAAACTGTCTTTTTTCTTGGACATGATTTACAAAAACCTGGATAAAAAAGGTTCTAATGGATGGATTTCCATGATTCTTCCACTAAAAGCTTAAGAACACTTCAAAGAATCTTTTAAAACAAAAATCAACCCGATCTGACTACCAGAAGTGGAGTTATGACCCAAGTTACCTGAGACTGTCTTTTCCCTTGAACATGATTTCCAAAAACCTGGATAAAAAAGGTTCTAATGGATGGATTTCCATGATTCGTCCACTAAAAGCTTAAGAACACTTCAAAGAATCTTTTTAAACAAAAATCAACCCGATCTGACCACCAGAAGTGGAGTTATGACCCAAGTTACCTCAGACTGTCTTTTCTCTTGGACACGATTTACAAAAACCTGGATAAAAACGGTTCTAATGGATGGATTTCCATGATTCTTTCAGTGAAAGCTGAAGAACATTTTAAAGAATCTTTTTAAACAAAAATCAACCCGATCTGACTACCAGAAGTGGAGTTATGACCCAAGTTACCTGAGACTGTCTTTTCCCTTGAACATGATTTCCAAAAACCTGGATAAAAAAGGTTCTAAT
Organism: Anthonomus grandis grandis; assembly: GCF_022605725.1. NCBI lineage: Eukaryota > Metazoa > Arthropoda > Insecta > Coleoptera > Curculionidae > Anthonomus > Anthonomus grandis. The sequence continues at coordinate 1,212,013 of NC_065564.1, forward strand.
GGATGGATTTCCATGATTCGTCCACTAAAAGCTTAAGAACACTTCAAAGAATCTTTTTAAACAAAAATCAACCCGATCTGACCACCAGAAGTGGAGTTATGACCCAAGTTACCCAAGACCGTCTTTTCCCTTGAACATGATTTCCAAAAACCTGGATAAAAACGGTTCTAATGGATGGATTTCCATGATTCTTCCACTAAAAGCTTAAGAACACTTCAAAGAATCTTTTAAAACAAAAATCAACCCGATCTGACTACCAGAAGTGGAGTTATGACCCAAGTTACCTCAAACTGTCTTTTTTCTTGGACATGATTTACAAAAACCTGGATAAAAAAGGTTCTAATGGATGGATTTCCATGATTCTTCCACTAAAAGCTTAAGAACACTTCAAAGAATCTTTTAAAACAAAAATCAACCCGATCTGACTACCAGAAGTGGAGTTATGACCCAAGTTACCTCAAACTGTCTTTTTTCTTGGACATGATTTACAAAAACCTGGATAAAAAAGGTTCTAATGGATGGATTTCCATGATTCTTTTAGTGAAAGCTGAACAACAATTCAAAGAATCTTTTAAAACAAAAATCAACCGGATTTGACTACCAGAAGTGGAGTTATGACCCAAGTTACCTGAGACTGTCTTTTCCCTTGAACATGATTTCCAAAAACCTGGATAAAAAAGGTTCTAATGGATGGATTTCCATGATTCTTCCACTAAAAGCTTAAGAACACTTCAAAGAATCTTTTTAAACAAAAATCAACCCGATCTGACCACCAGAAGTGGAGTTATGACCCAAGTTACCCAAGACCGTCTTTTCCCTTGAACATGATTTCCAAAAACCTGGATAAAAACGGTTCTAATGGATGGATTTCCATGATTCTTCCACTAAAAGCTTAAGAACACTTCAAAGAATCTTTTAAAACAAAAATCAACCCGATCTGACTACCAGAAGTGGAGTTATGACCCAAGTTACCTCAAACTGTCTTTTTTCTTGGACATGATTTACAAAAACCTGGATAAAAAAGGTTCTAATGGATGGATTTCCATGATTCTTCCACTAAAAGCTTAAGAACACTTCAAAGAATCTTTTAAAACAAAAATCAACCCGATCTGACTACCAGAAGTGGAGTTATGACCCAAGTTACCTGAGACTGTCTTTTCCCTTGAACATGATTTCCAAAAACCTGGATAAAAAAGGTTCTAATGGATGGATTTCCATGATTCGTCCACTAAAAGCTTAAGAACACTTCAAAGAATCTTTTTAAACAAAAATCAACCCGATCTGACCACCAGAAGTGGAGTTATGACCCAAGTTACCCAAGACCGTCTTTTCCCTTGAACATGATTTCCAAAAACCTGGATAAAAACGGTTCTAATGGATGGATTTCCATGATTCTTCCACTAAAAGCTTAAGAACACTTCAAAGAATCTTTTAAAACAAAAATCAACCCGATCTGACTACCAGAAGTGGAGTTATGACCCAAGTTACCTCAAACTGTCTTTTTTCTTGGACATGATTTACAAAAACCTGGATAAAAAAGGTTCTAATGGATGGATTTCCATGATTCTTCCACTAAAAGCTTAAGAACACTTCAAAGAATCTTTTAAAACAAAAATCAACCCGATCTGACTACCAGAAGTGGAGTTATGACCCAAGTTACCTGAGACTGTCTTTTCCCTTGAACATGATTTCCAAAAACCTGGATAAAAAAGGTTCTAATGGATGGATTTCCATGATTCGTCCACTAAAAGCTTAAGAACACTTCAAAGAATCTTTTTAAACAAAAATCAACCCGATCTGACCACCAGAAGTGGAGTTATGACCCAAGTTACCTCAGACTGTCTTTTCTCTTGGACACGATTTACAAAAACCTGGATAAAAACGGTTCTAATGGATGGATTTCCATGATTCTTTCAGTGAAAGCTGAAGAACATTTTAAAGAATCTTTTTAAACAAAAATCAACCCGATCTGACTACCAGAAGTGGAGTTATGACCCAAGTTACCTGAGACTGTCTTTTCCCTTGAACATGATTTCCAAAAACCTGGATAAAAAAGGTTCTAATGGATGGATTTCCATGATTCTTCCACTAAAAGCTTAAGAACACTTCAAAGAATCTTTTTAAACAAAAATCAACCCGATCTGACCACCAGAAGTGGAGTTATGACCCAAGTTACCCAAGACCGTCTTTTCCCTTGAACATGATTTCCAAAAACCTGGATAAAAAAGGTTCTAATGGATGGATTTCCATGATTCTTCCACTAAAAGCTTAAGAACACTTCAAAGAATCTTTTAAAACAAAAATCAACCCGATCTGACTACCAGAAGTGGAGTTATGACCCAAGTTACCTCAAACTGTCTTTTTTCTTGGACATGATTTACAAAAACCTGGATAAAAAAGGTTCTAATGGATGGATTTCCATGATTCTTCCACTAAAAGCTTAAGAACACTTCAAAGAATCTTTTAAAACAAAAATCAACCCGATCTGACTACCAGAAGTGGAGTTATGACCCAAGTTACCTGAGACTGTCTTTTCCCTTGAACATGATTTCCAAAAACCTGGATAAAAAAGGTTCTAATGGATGGATTTCCATGATTCGTCCACTAAAAGCTTAAGAACACTTCAAAGAATCTTTTTAAACAAAAATCAACCCGATCTGACCACCAGAAGTGGAGTTATGACCCAAGTTACCTCAGACTGTCTTTTCTCTTGGACACGATTTACAAAAACCTGGATAAAAACGGTTCTAATGGATGGATTTCCATGATTCTTTTAGTGAAAGCTGAACAACAATTCAAAGAATCTTTTAAAACAAAAATCAACCCGATCTGACCACCAGAAGTGGAGTTATGACCCAAGTTACCCAAGACCGTCTTTTCCCTTGAACATGATTTCCAAAAACCTGGATAAAAACGGTTCTAATGGATGGATTTCCATGATTCTTCCACTAAAAGCTTAAGAACACTTCAAAGAATCTTTTAAAACAAAAATCAACCCGATCTGACTACCAGAAGTGGAGTTATGACCCAAGTTACCTCAAACTGTCTTTTTTCTTGGACATGATTTACAAAAACCTGGATAAAAAAGGTTCTAATGGATGGATTTCCATGATTCTTCCACTAAAAGCTTAAGAACACTTCAAAGAATCTTTTAAAACAAAAATCAACCCGATCTGACTACCAGAAGTGGAGTTATGACCCCAGTTACCTCAAACTGTCTTTTTTCTTGGACATGATTTACAAAAACCTGGATAAAAACGGTTCTAATGGATGGATTTCCATGATTCTTCCACTAAAAGCTTAAGAACACTTCAAAGAATCTTTTAAAACAAAAATCAACCCGATCTGACTACCAGAAGTGGAGTTATGACCCAAGTTACCTCAAACTGTCTTTTTTCTTGGACATGATTTACAAAAACCTGGATAAAAAAGGTTCTAATGGATGGATTTCCATGATTCTTCCACTAAAAGCTTAAGAACACTTCAAAGAATCTTTTAAAACAAAAATCAACCCGATCTGACTACCAGAAGTGGAGTTATGACCCAAGTTACCTGAGACTGTCTTTTCCCTTGAACATGATTTCCAAAAACCTGGATAAAAAAGGTTCTAATGGATGGATTTCCATGATTCGTCCACTAAAAGCTTAAGAACACTTCAAAGAATCTTTTTAAACAAAAATCAACCCGATCTGACCACCAGAAGTGGAGTTATGACCCAAGTTACCCAAGACCGTCTTTTCCCTTGAACATGATTTCCAAAAACCTGGATAAAAAAGGTTCTAATGGATGGATTTCCATGATTCTTCCACTAAAAGCTTAAGAACACTTCAAAGAATCTTTTAAAACAAAAATCAACCCGATCTGACTACCAGAAGTGGAGTTATGACCCAAGTTACCTCAAACTGTCTTTTTTCTTGGACATGATTTACAAAAACCTGGATAAAAAAGGTTCTAATGGATGGATTTCCATGATTCTTCCACTAAAAGCTTAAGAACACTTCAAAGAATCTTTTAAAACAAAAATCAACCCGATCTGACTACCAGAAGTGGAGTTATGACCCAAGTTACCTGAGACTGTCTTTTCCCTTGAACATGATTTCCAAAAACCTGGATAAAAAAGGTTCTAATGGATGGATTTCCATGATTCGTCCACTAAAAGCTTAAGAACACTTCAAAGAATCTTTTTAAACAAAAATCAACCCGATCTGACCACCAGAAGTGGAGTTATGACCCAAGTTACCTCAGACTGTCTTTTCTCTTGGACACGATTTACAAAAACCTGGATAAAAACGGTTCTAATGGATGGATTTCCATGATTCTTTCAGTGAAAGCTGAAGAACATTTTAAAGAATCTTTTTAAACAAAAATCAACCCGATCTGACTACCAGAAGTGGAGTTATGACCCAAGTTACCTGAGACTGTCTTTTCCCTTGAACATGATTTCCAAAAACCTGGATAAAAAAGGTTCTAATGGATGGATTTCCATGATTCTTCCACTAAAAGCTTAAGAACACTTCAAAGAATCTTTTAAAACAAAAATCAACCCGATCTGACTACCAGAAGTGGAGTTATGACCCAAGTTACCTCAAACTGTCTTTTTTCTTGGACATGATTTACAAAAACCTGGATAAAAAAGGTTCTAATGGATGGATTTCCATGATTCTTTTAGTGAAAGCTGAACAACAATTCAAAGAATCTTTTAAAACAAAAATCAACCCGATCTGACCACCAGAAGTGGAGTTATGACCCAAGTTACCCAAGACCGTCTTTTCCCTTGAACATGATTTCCAAAAACCTGGATAAAAACGGTTCTAATGGATGGATTTCCATGATTCTTCCACTAAAAGCTTAAGAACACTTCAAAGAATCTTTTAAAACAAAAATCAACCCGATCTGACTACCAGAAGTGGAGTTATGACCCAAGTTACCTCAAACTGTCTTTTTTCTTGGACATGATTTACAAAAACCTGGATAAAAAAGGTTCTAATGGATGGATTTCCATGATTCTTCCACTAAAAGCTTAAGAACACTTCAAAGAATCTTTTAAAACAAAAATCAACCCGATCTGACTACCAGAAGTGGAGTTATGACCCCAGTTACCTCAAACTGTCTTTTTTCTTGGACATGATTTACAAAAACCTGGATAAAAACGGTTCTAATGGATGGATTTCCATGATTCTTCCACTAAAAGCTTAAGAACACTTCAAAGAATCTTTTAAAACAAAAATCAACCCGATCTGACTACCAGAAGTGGAGTTATGACCCAAGTTACCTCAAACTGTCTTTTTTCTTGGACATGATTTACAAAAACCTGGATAAAAAAGGTTCTAATGGATGGATTTCCATGATTCTTCCACTAAAAGCTTAAGAACACTTCAAAGAATCTTTTAAAACAAAAATCAACCCGATCTGACTACCAGAAGTGGAGTTATGACCCAAGTTACCTGAGACTGTCTTTTCCCTTGAACATGATTTCCAAAAACCTGGATAAAAAAGGTTCTAATGGATGGATTTCCATGATTCGTCCACTAAAAGCTTAAGAACACTTCAAAGAATCTTTTTAAACAAAAATCAACCCGATCTGACCACCAGAAGTGGAGTTATGACCCAAGTTACCCAAGACCGTCTTTTCCCTTGAACATGATTTCCAAAAACCTGGATAAAAAAGGTTCTAATGGATGGATTTCCATGATTCTTCCACTAAAAGCTTAAGAACACTTCAAAGAATCTTTTAAAACAAAAATCAACCCGATCTGACTACCAGAAGTGGAGTTATGACCCAAGTTACCTCAAACTGTCTTTTTTCTTGGACATGATTTACAAAAACCTGGATAAAAAAGGTTCTAATGGATGGATTTCCATGATTCTTCCACTAAAAGCTTAAGAACACTTCAAAGAATCTTTTAAAACAAAAATCAACCCGATCTGACTACCAGAAGTGGAGTTATGACCCAAGTTACCTGAGACTGTCTTTTCCCTTGAACATGATTTCCAAAAACCTGGATAAAAAAGGTTCTAATGGATGGATTTCCATGATTCGTCCACTAAAAGCTTAAGAACACTTCAAAGAATCTTTTTAAACAAAAATCAACCCGATCTGACCACCAGAAGTGGAGTTATGACCCAAGTTACCTCAGACTGTCTTTTCTCTTGGACACGATTTACAAAAACCTGGATAAAAACGGTTCTAATGGATGGATTTCCATGATTCTTTCAGTGAAAGCTGAAGAACATTTTAAAGAATCTTTTTAAACAAAAATCAACCCGATCTGACTACCAGAAGTGGAGTTATGACCCAAGTTACCTGAGACTGTCTTTTCCCTTGAACATGATTTCCAAAAACCTGGATAAAAAAGGTTCTAATGGATGGATTTCCATGATTCTTCCACTAAAAGCTTAAGAACACTTCAAAGAATCTTTTAAAACAAAAATCAACCCGATCTGACTACCAGAAGTGGAGTTATGACCCAAGTTACCTCAAACTGTCTTTTTTCTTGGACATGATTTACAAAAACCTGGATAAAAAAGGTTCTAATGGATGGATTTCCATGATTCTTTTAGTGAAAGCTGAACAACAATTCAAAGAATCTTTTAAAACAAAAATCAACCCGATCTGACCACCAGAAGTGGAGTTATGACCCAAGTTACCTAATAATGAAAAAAATGATTGGCAAAAATAGGAATTAACTTCGACAACCTGGAAGTACTGAAAATGTACTTCAATTTCCAGAAAACACTTGAAAACAGGTTCAAGTGCATAGGGAAGAAACAGAAAATTACTCCATATGCCTGGAAAAAGTTCACAATTAACTGCAACTACCATCAGAACACAAAAGTGAAAAATCATGGATTCAATTGTTGGAATCTGGAACTAAGAGAAACTGGACTGTTTTATTCTGGATTTAAGGATTAAATCTTCAAAATTTATTGATTCTTTTAAGTTATATGGAGGATATCCCGGAAAACTTTAATGAGTAATTACTCAAAACTCCCTCATCGAGAGTAGGTATCCCCTGTTTGATAAAAGTTCAATATCTCCGGACCTAATAGAGGGATTTCTATCATTTTTTCAATAAAATGTTGCCCATCATGTTCCCTCTCCAACAATAACAATAAACAATACAATATTCATTAAAAACAATAAATGTACAAAGAAAACAGGGTAAATAAAAGTAAAACTCATAGGACCAACTTTATTGCTCCCTAAACAACACGATTAGGGAAATAAAACAAAAGTTATTCAAATTTAAAGCATAAATTGTGATCACATATATAAATAAATAAAATACATAACATATAATAATAATAAAAACAGTTGAGGATCTTCCCTGATGATGGTGATTTCTTGAAAGGAAACCCACTGTTTGGTTTGTAGAGGTACACACTTAAAGTTTGATGATTTATTGTTGTTGGCACTCAAATATGGGCATATATTGCATTACATAACAGATATAAAGTTTATAAGGCTATTGTAATATATAAAACATTAAAAATATTATAAAACACACACAAAAAGCACCACACAAGCACAAATATTGACACTCCGATAACAACAGGAATAATTATGTCAGGATACAAGGAGTCCTTGCTTTAGAACACCCTGTATACCTCTTAAGAGGGATATAAACATAAGACATGTTTATATCAAATATATACAAAGTGTTTCAATTAAAACCATGAAAAGTGTTAAATTAATTAGCGAATAATTCGAATAACAAGAGAATTTCACTCACCTCTAACTGTGTTCTCGTCTTTTTCTGTCTGTGTCCTCCTCTGGACCGTCGATAGCTCCCAGAAAAGGCCACACTATAAAAATAGAGAGAAAAAATTGAATATTTAAAAAGAAAATTAAATAAATCCACCCCATTTAACACATTCCAATTTAAAATCAATAGCAATCAATGAGTAATATTTCATGGCGGCCATTTTGTCGTTCGCGAGGGTCGATGACGCCATGTTTCAACGACCCAAAGGACCCTCGAATAAGGGAAATCTTTTCACGCGAATTTCCACGCAAAAAACTTATCCCCCCCAATGATATATACACCAAAATGAAGCCCTCGATTCATAGAACACGATGCAAATACCGTTTTTTACGTAACTAACGAATTTCCCGAGTTATCTCGGAAAAACCACTATTAAGCCAGGTTTCCCAAAGGACCAAAATCTTACCTCGCACTTTTTCCATAGAAAAAATAGGGGCACACCCACGAAAATTACATCAAAATGAAGCTCACGCTCTAGAGAACACTTTTTACACACCTTTCATAATTAATCCTCACTTTTTCGGTTTTCCCGAGCGATTTTCCGGGACTTCCCCCCGCATTTCAAGGGCACCGGTCGACGCCTCCCAGGGAAAGGACCTGGCGAACCGAAAACGGACCCGAATTTCCTCCTCTTGACTGTCAGCTGTCATCAATTGCACCAATCACGAGCCGAGTTTCCCTCGAACTGTCAAATTTGCATAGGCCGGGCATGCGCGTTACGCCCCCCCGTACCGGAAGCTGTCCGAGAGTGTCACTTGTCGAAACTGCCACGCCCCCCGGCGGTGACTTTTGGAACTAATCATCATCACAACATAACCTCACTCGGTGATGGTGCTTAAAGGGGGCCTTAAGGAGCGGATTTGGGCCCCAAGGAGTCCGATTTGGATGGTTCTTTCGATAGAATCGTTAAATGTTGTTCCCGGAGTACCCGTGGCAGCACTTACTTTTAAATTTAAGGCTCTTACTGGTGATTTATACGAAGTTTTATTCGGAGGGTTTATATTGTTTAAAAATAAGTTCAAGTAGATTTTCTTGTGAAGGAACTGTTTGTTACTCAAAGTTTTATACATTAAATTAAAGCCGGTTTAACGCCCTTTAAGAATATGTATGGCACTTTGGGCTTATTTGCATGAAAAAGGTAGTTTTTGAGCTTTTTCTGGGCAGCTTCAACTTCCCGAGACCCACAAGTTAAATAAACAAATATCTTCCCTTGTAGTCAACGGATTTGCTTGATTTTGGTCTTAAAAGCTTTAGAAGAATATTCTGCAACCTTTAAGATATCAATGAACAAAATTGATCAAGTAGAACTGACTCTATTCAGGAATTTGTTAAAGTCTTCCCGAGGGAACTCTTTCTTGGTACAAAGTGCCATAACTTGTGTTCTATTCACTAGATTTACTTGATTTTGGTCTCGAAAGCTTCAGAAGAATATTCTACAACTTTTAAAGGTTAAATGATTAAATTCGGTTAATTACAACTGACTTTATCAATCAATTTGTTAAAGACCATATCAGAAAACCATCTCCTGGTACAAACTGCCATAACTTCTGTTCTATTTATCCAATTTGCTTGATTTTGGTCTTGAAAGCTTAAGAAGAACATTCTGCAACTTTTAAGACATAAAGGATCCAAATCGGTCCAGCAGAACTGCCTTAATCCATAAATTTGTAAAAATCCCCCAAAACTAACCTCTCTTCGTACAAACTGCAATAACTTCCCTTCTACTCATTTGATTCACTTCATTCTTGCATCAAAATGATCACAAAACTCCCCTGCAGCTGTAAATATCACAATCAATAAACTCCATACAACAAAAAGAGCAATTTACTCAATTTTTACCAATGAAACTCTTTTTTCAAGGTGCAAATTCCTGCTACCAAATGGCCTCCATTGAGGACTAGCAGAAGACAGAGGACCAAAGAAACTGAAGTGTAAAAGAGAGATAGAGAGACGAACAGAAGAGAAAGAGTGAGACAATAAATCTAATATTTATTCATTTATTTATTTATTTATTTTTTAGGATGAAGAACCAGGAGACGATCATTGAGCACATCAAGTTTTTTTTTAAACTGTAAATTGTATAAAATAAATGAATAAACAAAAAACATTGGTGTATCCTTACGGGGGGGGCTAAGGGGCTTTAAATGGCTCAATTGTCACCAAAATATGCTAAAAATTCGAGATTCTTTAGCCTCAAAAGGGCACCGGCTGCTCCCTCTATGAAACCCTCGATTTCACCCTCATCTACCCCCTAAAAAACAGCACAACAACAACAATAACGACAAAGAAAAAAAACAGTAATAAAACCCTTAATTTATTATAAACAAACGAACTACCGCTACTACGTCATCAATTATTATTATTATTAATATCATAACAGATGGCACTGATGGTTCTTCCTTCTGGTGCGGGGGGCGGTTCTTTCGTGTCTCGTCGCCAGTACCGCCATCAGGGCCATCTGGAAGGCGGCGTTGACGTTCCACTGGTTCTTCGCCGACGTTTCGATGAACCCCGAGGCCCCGATTTCACGCGCGAGGGTCTCGCCCTCCTCGGTGGTCACCTTACGTTCGGTCAGAAGGTCGATTTTCGTCGCTACAATGGAACACCCCGTATATGTACCCTTTACATGAGGGGGACGGAGATAGACGATGATGACGTGACGTGACGTGAAGGTATGTGAGAGGGAGCAGCAGCGGTAGGATTAAGGCCCTATGATGTGTTGCGGTTGGGTGTAGTGCTACTGTGAACACCCTGTATATTTCCTTAAGGGATGGACTTAGGAAAATTTATGTGGAGTAAATGAATGAAGGAAATTTAATGAGCTTTCCAGTGGTACCAAACATTTTTCAATAGGCCTAATAATAACTGAGATACATGGAGTTGAATTTACTGTATTCCTAATTAAAGTCTCTTATAGAACACCCTGTATATCTTCTTAAGGAGTGGACTTACAAAAATTTATGTAGAGTAAGTAAATGAAGGAAATTTAATGAGCTTTCCAGTGGTACTAAACATTTTTAAATAGGCCTAATAATAACTGAGATACATGGGGTTGAATTTACTGTATTCCTAATTAGTGTGTCTTATAGAACACCCTGTATATCTTCTTAAGGAGTGGACGTACAAAAATTTATGTGGAGTAAGTAAATGAAGCAAATTTAATGAACTTTCCAGTGGTACTAAACATTTTTCAATAGGCCTAATAATAACTGAGATACATGGGGTTGAATTTACTGTATTCCTAATTAGTGTGTCTTATAGAACACCCTGTATATCTCCTTAAGGAATGGACGTACAAAAATTTATGTGGAGTAAGTAAATGAAGCAAATTTAATGAACTTTCCAGTGGTACTAAACATTTTTCAATAGGCCTAATAATAACTGAGATACATGGGGTTGAATTTACTGTATTCCTAATTAGTGTGTCTTATAGAACACCCTGTATATCTCCTTAAGGAATGGACGTACAAAAATTTATGTGGAGTAAGTAAATGAAGCAAATTTAATGAGCTTTCCAGTGGTACTAAACATTTTTCAATAAGCCTAATAATAACTGAGATACAGGGGGTTGAATTTACTGTATTCCTAATTAGTGTGTCTTATAGGTCACCCTGTATATCTTCTTAAGGAGTGGACTTACAAAAATTTATGTAGAGTAAGTAAATAAAGCAAATTTAATCAACTTTCCAGTGGTACTAAACATTTTTCAATAGGCCTAATAATAACTGAGATACATGGGGTTGAATTTACTGTATTCCTAATTAGTGTGTCTTATAGAACACCCTGTACATCTTCTTAAGGAGTGGACTTACAAAAATTTATGTAGAGTAAGTAAATGAAGGAAATTTAATGAGCTTTCCAGTGGTACTAAATATTTTTCAATAGGCCTAATAATAACTGAGATACAGGGGGTTGAATTTGATGTACTTCTAATTACTGTGTCTTATAGAACACCCTGTATATCTCCTTAAGGAGTGGACGTACAAAAATTTATGTAGAGTAAGTAAATGAAGCAAATTCAATGAGCTTTTCAGTGGTACCAAACATTTTTCAATAGGCCTAATAATAACTGAGATACATGAGGTTGAATTTACTGTATTCCTAATTAGTGTGTCTTATAGAACACCCTGTATATCTCCTTAAGGAATGGACGTACAAAAATGTATGCAGAGTAAATGAATGAAGGAAATTCAATGAGCTTTTCAGTGGTACCAAACATTTTTAAATAGGCCTAATAATAACTGAGATACATGGGGTTGAATTTACTGTATTCCTAATTAGTGTGTCTTATAGAACACCCTGTATATCTCCTTAAGGAATGGACGTACAAAAATTTATGTGGAGTAAGTAAATGAAGCAAATTTAATGAACTTTCCAGTGGTACTAAACATTTTTCAATAGGCCTAATAATAACTGAGATACATGGGGTTGAATTTACTGTATTCCTAATTAGTGTGTCTTATAGAACACCCTGTATATCTCCTTAAGGAATGGACGTACAAAAATTTATGTGGACTAAGTAAATGAAGCAAATTTAATGAGCTTTCCAGTGGTACTAAACATTTTTCAATAAGCCTAATAATAACTGAGATACAGGGGGTTGAATTTACTGTATTCCTAATTAGTGTGTCTTATAGGTCACCCTGTATATCTTCTTAAGGAGTGGACTTACAAAAATTTATGTAGAGTAAGTAAATGAAGCAAATTTAATCAACTTTCCAGTGGTACTAAACATTTTTCAATAGGCCTAATAATAACTGAGATACATGGGGTTGAATTTACTGTATTCCTAATTAGTGTGTCTTATAGAACACCCTGTATATCTTCTTAAGGAGTGGACTTACAAAAATTTATGTAGAGTAAGTAAATGAAGGAAATTTAATGAGCTTTCCAGTGGTACTAAATATTTTTCAATAGGCCTAATAATAACTGAGATACAGGGGGTTGAATTTGATGTACTTCTAATTACTGTGTCTTATAGAACACCCTGTATATCTCCTTAAGGAGTGGACGTACAAAAATTTATGTAGAGTAAGTAAATGAAGCAAATTCAATGAGCTTTTCAGTGGTACCAAACATTTTTCAATAGGCCTAATAATAACTGAGATACATGAGGTTGAATTTACTGTATTCCTAATTAGTGTGTCTTATAGAACACCCTGTATATCTCCTTAAGGAATGGACGTACAAAAATGTATGCAGAGTAAATGAATGAAGGAAATTCAATGAGCTTTTCAGTGGTACCAAACATTTTTAAATAGGCCTAATAATAACTGAGATACATGGGGTTGAATTTACTGTATTCCTAATTAGTGTGTCTTATAGAACACCCTGTATATCTCCTTAAGGAATGGACGTACAAAAATTTATGTGGAGTAAGTAAATGAAGCAAATTTAATGAACTTTCCAGTGGTACTAAACATTTTTCAATAGGCCTAATAATAACTGAGATACATGGGGTTGAATTTACTGTATTCCTAATTAGTGTGTCTTATAGAACACCCTGTATATCTTCTTAAGGAGTGGACTTACAAAAATTTATGTAAAGTAAGTAAATGAAGCAAATTTAATGAGCTTTCCAGTGGTACCAAACATTTTTCAATAGGCCTAATAATAACTGAGATACATGGGGTTGAATTTACTGTATTCCTAATTAGTGTGTCTTATAGAACACCCTGTATATCTTCTTAAGAAATGGACGTACAAAAATTTATGTAAAGTAAGTAAATGAAGGAAATTTAATGAGCTTTCCAGTGGTACTAAATATTTTTCAATAGGCCTAATAATAACTGAGATACAGGGGGTTGAATTTGATGTACTTCTAATTACTGTGTCTTATAGAACACCCTGTATATCTCCTTAAGGAGTGGACGTACAAAAATTTTTGTAGAGTAAGTAAATGAAGGAAATTTAATAAACTTTCCAGTGGTACCAAACATTTTTACATAGGCCTAATAATAACTGAGATACAGGGGGTTGAATTTACTGTATTCCTAATTAGTGTGTCTTATAGAACACCCTGTATATCTCCTTAAGGAGTGGACGTACAAAAATTTATGTAGAGTAAGTAAATGAAGCAAATTTAATAAACTTTCCAGTGGTACCAAACATTTTTACATAGGCCTAATAATAACTGAGATACAGGGGGTTGAATTTACTGTATTCCTAATTAGTGTGTCTTATAGAACACCCTGTATATCTTCTTAAGGAGTGAACGTACAAAAATGTATGTGAAGTAAGTAAATGAAGCAAATTCAATGAGCTTTTCAGTGGTACCAAACATTTTTCAATAGGCCTAATAATAACTGAGATACATGAGGTTGAATTTACTGTATTCCTAATTAGTGTGTCTTATAGAACACCCTGTATATCTCCTTAAGGAATGGACGTACAAAAATGTATGCAGAGTAAATGAATGAAGGAAATTCAATGAGCTTTTCAGTGGTACCAAACATTTTTAAATAGGCCTAATAATAACTGAGATACATGGGGTTGAATTTACTGTATTCCTAATTAGTGTGTCTTATAGAACACCCTGTATATCTCCTTAAGGAATGGACGTACAAAAATGTATGCAGAGTAAATGAATGAAGGAAATTCAATGAGCTTTTCAGTGGTACCAAACATTTTTAAATAGGCCTAATAATAACTGAGATACATGGGGTTGAATTTACTGTATTCCTAATTAGTGTGTCTTATAGAACACCCTGTATATCTCCTTAAGGAATGGACGTACAAAAATGTATGCAGAGTAAATGAATGAAGGAAATTCAATGAGCTTTTCAGTGGTACCAAACATTTTTAAATAGGCCTAATAATAACTGAGATACATGGGGTTGAATTTACTGTATTCCTAATTAGTGTGTCTTATAGAACACCCTGTATATCTCCTTAAGGAATGGACGTACAAAAATTTATGTGGACTAAGTAAATGAAGCAAATTTAATGAGCTTTCCAGTGGTACTAAACATTTTTCAATAAGCCTAATAATAACTGAGATACAGGGGGTTGAATTTACTGTATTCCTAATTAGTGTGTCTTATAGGTCACCCTGTATATCTTCTTAAGGAGTGGACTTACAAAAATTTATGTAGAGTAAGTAAATGAAGCAAATTTAATCAACTTTCCAGTGGTACTAAACATTTTTCAATAGGCCTAATAATAACTGAGATACATGGGGTTGAATTTACTGTATTCCTAATTAGTGTGTCTTATAGAACACCCTGTATATCTTCTTAAGGAGTGGACTTACAAAAATTTATGTAGAGTAAGTAAATGAAGCAAATTTAATCAACTTTCCAGTGGTACTAAACATTTTTAAATAGGCCTAATAATAACTGAGATACATCGGGTTGAATTTACTGTATTCCTAATTAGTGTGTCTTATAGAACACCCTGTATATCTTCTTAAGAAATGGACGTACAAAAATTTTTGTAGAGTAAGTAAATGAAGGAAATTTAATGAGCTTTCCAGTGGTACTAAATATTTTTCAATAGGCCTAATAATAACTGAGATACAGGGGGTTGAATTTGATGTACTTCTAATTACTGTGTCTTATAGAACACCCTGTATATCTCCTTAAGGAGTGGACGTACAAAAATTTTTGTAGAGTAAGTAAATGAAGGAAATTTAATGAGCTTTCCAGTGGTACTAAATATTTTTCAATAGGCCTAATAATAACTGAGATACAGGGGGTTGAATTTGATGTACTTCTAATTACTGTGTCTTATAGAACACCCTGTATATCTCCTTAAGGAGTGGACGTACAAAAATTTATGTAGAGTAAGTAAATGAAGGAAATTTAATGAGCTTTCCAGTGGTACTAAATATTTTTCAATAGGCCTAATAATAACTGAGATACATGAGGTTGAATTTACTGTATTCCTAATTAGTGTGTCTTATAGAACACCCTGTATATCTCCTTAAGGAGTGGACGTACAAAAATTTATGTAGAGTAAGTAAATGAAGCAAATTCAATGAGCTTTTCAGTGGTACCAAACATTTTTCAATAGGCCTAATAATAACTGAGATACATGAGGTTGAATTTACTGTATTCCTAATTAGTGTGTCTTATAGAACACCCTGTATATCTCCTTAAGGAGTGGACGTACAAAAATTTATGTAGAGTAAGTAAATGAAGCAAATTCAATGAGCTTTTCAGTGGTACCAAACATTTTTCAATAGGCCTAATAATAACTGAGATACATGAGGTTGAATTTACTGTATTCCTAATTAGTGTGTCTTATAGAACACCCTGTATATCTCCTTAAGGAATGGACGTACAAAAATGTATGCAGAGTAAATGAATGAAGGAAATTCAATGAGCTTTTCAGTGGTACCAAACATTTTTAAATAGGCCTAATAATAACTGAGATACATGGGGTTGAATTTACTGTATTCCTAATTAGTGTGTCTTATAGAGCACCCTGTATATCTTCTTAAGAAGTGGACGTACAAAAATTTATGTAGAGTAAGTAAATGAAGCAAATTTAATGAGCTTTCCAGTGGTACTAAACATTTTTCAATAGGTCTAATAATAACTGAGATACATGGGGTTGAATTTACTGTATTCCTAATTAGTGTGTCTTATAGAACACCCTGTATATCTTCTTAAGGAGTGGACGTACAAAAATTTATGTAGAGTAAGTAAATGAAGCAAATTTAATGAGCTTTCCAGTGGTACCAAACATTTTTCAATAGGCCTAATAATAACTGAGATACATGGAGTTGAATTTACTGTATTCCTAATTAGTGTGTCTTATAGAGCACCCTGTATATCTTCTTAAGGAGTGAACGTACAAAAATGTATGTGGAGTAAGTAAATGAAGCAAATTTAATGAGCTTTCCAGTGGTACTAAACATTTTTCAATAGGTCTAATAATAACTGAGATACATGGGGTTGAATTTACTGTATTCCTAATTAGTGTGTCTTATAGAACACCCTGTATATCTTCTTAAGGAGTGGACGTACAAAAATGTATGTAGAGTAAGTAAATGAAGCAAATTTAATGAGCTTTCCAGTGGTACTAAACATTTTTCAATAGGCCTAATAATAACTGAGATACATGGGGTTGAATTTACTGTATTCCTAATTAGTGTGTCTTATAGAGCACCCTGTATATCTTCTTAAGGAGTGAACGTACAAAAATGTATGTGGAGTAAGTAAATGAAGCAAATTTAATGAGCTTTCCAGTGGTACTAAACATTTTTCAATAGGTCTAATAATAACTGAGATACATGGGGTTGAATTTACTCTATTCCTAATTAGTGTGTCTTATAGAACACCCTGTATATCTCCTTAAGGAGTGGACGTACAAAAATTTATGTAGAGTAAGTAAATGAAGCAAATTTAATAAACTTTCCAGTGGTACCAAACATTTTTACATAGGCCTAATAATAACTGAGATACAGGGGGTTGAATTTACTGTATTCCTAATTAGTGTGTCTTATAGAACACCCTGTATATCTTCTTAAGGAGTGAACGTACAAAAATGTATGTGAAGTAAGTAAATGAAGCAAATTTAATGAACTTTCCAGTGGTACCAAACATTTTTACAGAGGCTCAATAATAGCTGAGATACAGGGGTTTGAATTTCCTGTACCTCTAATTACTGTGTCTTATGAAACACCCTGTATATCTCCTAAACAAATAGACTTACAAGAATTTACATAAGAACATAAAATGAAGTAAATTTAATGGGCTTTCCAGTGATACCAAATATTTTTCAATACACTAAATAATAACCGAGTTACAGGACGTTGAAATTATTTTACTTGTAAATGGTGTACTTTATAAAACACCTCGTATATTTCCTAAAGGAACAGACTTACAGAAATTTACGTAAGCACATAAAATGAAGGAAATCTAATGGGCTTTCCAGCGGTACCAAACATTTTCCAATACACTCAACAATAACCGAGCTACAAGCAATTCAAAGTACTTTAATTAAAATTGGTGTACCTTATCTAAAACCTTGTATATCTCCCAAAGGACCAGTTTTACAAAAATTTACATAAGCACATAAAATGCAGAAAATTTCAAAAGCTTTCCGATGGTACCAAACACCTTATTGAAAAAAAAAGGAACCACTTACCCACCAGGACGATTTTAGCTGACCCCCGGCACCTCTTCAACTCGGGGGCCCAAGTGAGCGCGATATTCTCGAAGGAGCTGCGTTCCGCTATCGAGTAACATAAAAGAAAAGCGTCTGCCTGAAAAACAAACCGAAATTTTTCCTATATAGGTCCATATCTCTCTCTCTCACATATTTGTAGGCCATCCTTCTCAGTTTGTCGAACTCCTCCTGACCGGCCGTATCCGACAAAATGATGGTGTAGGGCTCGTAGTTTATAGGAATCGTCATCGAGTACTCGTCGAAACTAAAAGGGACTTTTTAGCGCGGGGGCATAAGGAGGACTTTTACGAGGACTTACATGGTCGGTATGTAACGATCGTCGAACTTCTTGTCCTTGTAGACGATCAGGAGGCAAGTTTTCCCGATATCCCCGTCCCCCACCACCGTGATCCTGATGATCTTCTCCGGGGAACTTCCCGGGGACTTTTTGACTTTCGAGGGCATTTTTCACATGTTTTAACCTGAAAATGCCAATCAACGTTTACGCTCGATTACGGGGTGTTCTTTGAGGAACAATTTGATGTATTTAACACTGTTGTAGCTTAAAAACTTATTGAGTTAGAGCGGTTTGAGTTTTATAAACTTTGATGAGTCATATCGGGGGAAATATTAGTGGTAGAGGTTTGCAAAGTGGTACCAAACCTGTTCAGGAGGTTCCAAATATTTTTGCACTCGTTTAAAAGTCAATAGGAAAAAGCTCAAATGAAACAGTTGACCTGAAGCACCAGCACACCAAAAAAACGCACCAGAACCGCAAAAATTGAATGACGGCGACTAAAGATTACCACCAATAATAGGTGGTGTTTATCTGTGTAGGTACGTTTATCTGGCATACCGATAAGATAACGTTTACTACATTGAATTTATATTACATAAATAAATAGCAGCGTCGAGGCTATAATAATCGGTTTTTCATCTCCTCGGGAGGTTCGTCGACTCCCGGAAAGGGGTGGGGTGAAGGGGCGCCGCGCATCCTCCCTCGCCCCCCCTCCCTAAACCACCCGGAGCAGGAAAATCGGGACAGTCGTCGAGCAGGACTGCTCCGGTTAAACGTGAGACGCGACAATGCGATGAGGTAAACGAGGTCAAAATGTGCGGAAAAACGGTTTTTTTTTTCCAGGGACTGATCCAGGATGTTATTGTGCCCGGGGATTTTATGGATCATATCCGCCCTGACCGTCGGTAAGTAGTAAAGTATCGACCTTTACGGGTGAGGCACACACACACACAATTGTTTTTTAACAGGAAGCTGCGGAAATCCGGACGCGAAACGTCTCTACGACGACCTCCTGTCCAACTATAACAAACTGGTCAGACCGGTGGTGAACGTCAGCGACGCCCTCTCGGTTAAAATCAAACTGAAACTCTCTCAACTCATCGATGTTGTAAGTACATACATAATAAAATGACCCTTAAGGGCCCCATTAAGAGTCCCTCCACTCTTTTCCTAGAACCTGAAGAACCAAATAATGACCACCAACGTGTGGGTGGAGCAGGTAAGCCCCCTTGAACCTCTTAAAGCGATATCACAGCGTATTGTTCCAGTCATGGTACGACTATAAGCTGCAATGGAACCCAACAGACTACGGAAACGTGGAGATGCTCCATGTGCCCTCGGACAACATTTGGAGACCCGATATAGTCCTCTACAACAAGTGAGTGTAAAATGTCCTGGGACCCTTAAGGGATTAATTAATTAACTGCTTTAGTGCCGACGGGAATTTCGAGGTCACCCTGGCCACCAAGGCCACCCTCAATTTTACGGGACGCGTCGAGTGGAAGCCTCCCGCGATTTATAAGTCCTCGTGCGAAATCGACGTCGAGTATTTCCCGTTTGACGAGCAGACGTGCGTGATGAAGTTCGGATCGTGGACGTACGACGGTTTCCAGGTGAGGCTGAGGGAGTCTTAAGGGTCCGAGAGGGCCCCTTAAGGGAGTTAAGTAAGAGACATCTGTTCGATTGTTTCATAAGCCGAGGCGCCTTCGCCATTTATTTGCAGCTAGTTTTCAATTGTTTATAAGTTATTTGATAATTCATGGATTTTCGTGAAAATTGGTGATAAGGGAGCTGGATCCTTCCATTGTTACCCACTACCAACAAACCAATCAAATTTTAATCCTAAAGGCATTTAAACGAGGTGAAAGTAACCGAGGGTCGGCACCTTCGCCATTTTTTTAAAGCCAACTTTCCCAGTCTATAAATTATTCACCATTCAATGGATTTCCATGAAAATTGCTGATAATGGAGCAGAATCCTTCCACTATCTCCCACTACCAACAAACTTGCCAAAATCTAACTCTAAATACACTTTTTCAAGGTAAAACTAACTGGGGGTCAACAGCTTCACCATTGAATCATGGCCAACTTTCAACTGCTCATAAATAACTCTCCAATTCACGGATTTTAATGAAAATTGCTGATAATGGAGCTGGATCCTTCCATTGTTACCCACCACCAACAAACCAATCAAATTTTAATCTTAAAGGCATTTAAACGAGGTGAAAGTAACGGAGGGTCGGCGCCTTCGCCATTTTTTCACAGCCAACTTTCCCAGTCTATAAATAATTCACCATTCATAGGATTTCCATGAAAATTGCTGATAATAGAGCAGAATCCTTCCACTATCTCCCACTACTAACAAACTTACCAACATTTAACTCTAAAAGCATTTTTCCAGGTAAAACTAACTGGGGGTCAACAGCTTCATCATTGAATCATGGTCAACTTTCAACTGCTTATAAATAATTAACCAATTCACGGATTTTAATGAAAATTGCTGATAATGGAGCTGGATCCTTCCATTATTACCCACTACCAAGACACCAATCAAATTTTAATCATAAAGGCATTTAAACTGGATAAAAGTAACCGAGGGTCGGCGCTTTCGCCATTTTTTTACAGCCAACTTTCCCAGTCTATAAATTATTCACCATTCAATGGATTTCCATGAAAATTGGCGATAATGGAATAAAATCCTTCCACTATCTCCCACTACTAACAAACTTGCCAACATTTAACTCTAAATATATTTTTTCAAGGTAAAACTAACTGGGGGTCAACAGCTTCACCATTGAATCATGGCCAACTTTCAACTGCTCATAAATAACTCTCCAATTCACGGATTTTAATGAAAATTGCTGAAAATGGAGCTGGATTCTTCCATTGTTACCCTTCATCAACAAACTAATCAAATTTTAATCCTAAAGGCATTTAAACGGAGTAAAAGTAGCAGGGGGTCAGCGCCTTCACTATTTTTTCATAGTCAGTTTGAGCAGCCCTTAAGATTTATTCTATTTAATGGATTTTGATGGAAATTGGTAATAATGGAGTCGAATCCCTCTTCCATTACTCACTATTAACCATTTAACCAAAAGTCAACTCCATTGCGTAAAACTAACTTGCAATTAACTGCTTTACCATTTAAGGATAACCAACTTTTAACTGCCTATAAATTAATCACCAATTCATGGATTTCTATGGAAATGGGTGTTAAGGGAGCTGAATCCTTCCTGTATCGTCCCCTATTAACAAACCAACCAGTATTTAACCCTAAAGTCCCTTAAATTGTCTAGAACTAACTTGGGGTCAACAGCTCCATCATTTAAGCATGACCCACTTTCAACTGCTTATAAATAAGTTATCAATTCATGGATTTCCATGAAATTTGGTGATAAGGGAGCTGAATCTTTCCATTACTACCCACTAGCAACAAACCAGCAAAAATTTAACTCTAAAGTCGTTTTAAGTGGGTAAAACTAACTAGGGGTCAGCGCCTCCACCATTTCTTGACAGTCAAATTTGACAGCCCGTAAAATTTATTCTATTTAATGGATTTTTATGGAAATCATTATAGAGGGATCTGCATCCTTTTTTTATCACCCACTATCAATAAACTGGTCAATATTTGAGCCCAAAGCCAGTTAAATTGTGTCAAAGTAACTTGGGGTCCACTGGTTCTCCATTTAATCATAACCCAACTTTTAACCGCTTATAAATAATTCACCAATTCACGGATTTCCATGAAAATTGGTGATAATGGAGCTGGATCTTTCCATTGTTACCCACCACCAACAAACCAATCAAATTTTAATCCTAAAGGCATATAAACTGGGTAAGAGTAAGTGTAGGTCGGCGCTTTCGCCATTTCTTAATAGCCAACTTCGTTAACCTATAAATCATTTGTCAATTCATGGATTTCAATGAAAATTGGCGATAATGATGCTGAATCCTTCCATTATTACTCACTACTACCAAAGTAGTCAAAAAACAACTCTAAGGGCATTTTAGCTGGATAAAACTAACTGGGGTTAAGACCCTTTCTATTTGATCATACCCAACTTTTAACTGCTTATAAATTAATCACCAATTCATGGATTTCTATGGAAATGGGTGCTAAGGGAGCTGAATTCTTCTTGTATCGCCCCCTATTAACAAACCAACCAGTATTTAACCCTAAAGTCCCTCAAATTGTATAGAACGAACTTCAGGTCAACAGCTCCATCATTTAAGCATGACCCACTTTCAACTGCTTATTAATAAGTTATCAATTCATGGATTTCCATGAAAATTGGCGATAAGAAATCTGGATCCTTCCATTATTAGCCACTAATACCAAAGCATTCGAAAATTAACCCTAAAGTCATTTAAACTGGAAAAACTGACTGAGGGTCGGTGCCTTCACCATTTTTCCACAAGCAAATTGGACAGCCTGTAAATCCTATGCTATTCAATGGATTTTCATGGAAATTGGTAATAATGTAGCTGGATTCTTTCATTGTTATCCACTGTCAACGAAACACTGAAAATTTACCCCTAAAGGCATTTAAAGTGGGCAAAACTCACTAGAGGTAGGCGCCTTCGCCATTTCTTTATAACCAACTTTCAATTGCTTATAAATCATTCCCTAATCCATAGATTTTGATGAAATTTTCTGACAATTGACCTGAATCCTTTCTTTACCCCCAACGATCAACAAACCACCCCAAACTCCAATAAAAACCGATTTCCCGAGAGTGAAAAGAACCCTTAAGACTCCCCGGTGGTTTCCAGGTGGACCTACGACACGTAGACGAGTCCAAAGGCTCTACAACCGTAGATATCGGCATCGACTTGACCGAGTTCTACACCTCGGTGGAGTGGGACATCTTGGAGGTACCAGCGATCCGTAGCGAGAAGTTCTACACCTGCTGCGACGAACCTTACTTGGACATAACCTTCAACATCACCATGAGAAGGAAAACGTTATTTTACACGGTGAACCTTATCATACCGTGCATGGGCATCTCTTTTCTTACCATTTTGGTGTTTTACTTACCCTCGGACAGTGGGGAAAAAGTAAGTTTTAAGACCCTTACTATTACTGTAGTCAGGTATAACGAGGGCTTACTTTTAGGTAAGTTTGTCTATATCGATCTTACTGTCTTTGACGGTGTTTTTCTTACTACTCGCTGAAATAATCCCTCCCACTTCCCTGGTGGTACCACTGTTGGGTAAGTTCGTTTTGTTCACGATGATTCTGGACACTTTCAGGTGAGTTTAAGGGTGTTTTTTAAGGGAGTTTTCGCACTTAAAACGTTATTTTTTTTACGTAGCATTTGCGTGACCGTTATCGTGCTAAACGTGCACTTCAGGTGTCCACAGACCCACGTGATGTCCCCGTGGGTAAGACGCGTGTTTATCCATATCTTACCCAGGCTGTTGGTGATGAGACGACCCCATTATATGTTGGATAGACGGGGGTAAGTATTAAGAGTCTCAGGGTAAGGGGTGTGTAAGCAAGAGGGTGAGGGTGTGCCTTTTCTGTTTAGAATTAAAATCCATTTCGTATAAAGAAATTTTCATGAAAATCGGTGGCAAATTAAAGGAGTTATAGGGAAATTTCACTTTATCCAGGAAAATCGACTTAATTTCCTCATAACTCGGAAAATACTGATCAAATGAAAATTTTCATAGACACATTTTCTGTTTAGAATTAAAATCCATTTCTTATAAAGAAATTTTCATGAAAATCGGTGGGAAATTAAAGGAATTATGAGGAAATTCCACTTTTTCCAGGAAAATTTACTTAATTTCCTCACAACTCGGAAAATACTAATCAAATGAAAATTTTCATAGATACATTTTCTGTTTAAAATTAAAATCCATTTCTTATAAAGAAATTTTCATGAAAATCGGTGGGAAATTAAAGGAGTTATAGGAAAATTTCACTTTTTCCAGGAAAATTTACTTAATTTCCTCATAACTCGGAAAATACTGATCAAATGAAAATTTTCATAGACACATTTTCTGTTTAGAATTAAAATCCATTTCTTATAAAGAAATTTTCATGAAAATCGGTGGCAAATTAAAGGAGTTATAGGGAAATTTCACTTTATCCAGGAAAATCGACTTAATTTCCTCATAACTCGGAAAATACTGATCAAATGAAAATTTTCATAGACACGTTTTCTGTTTAGAATTAAAATCCATTTCTTATAAAGAAATTTTCATGAAAATCGGTGGGAAATTAAAGGATTTATGGGAAAATTTCACTTTTTCCAGGTAATTTACTTAATTTCCTCATAACTCGGAAAATACTGATCAAATGAAAATTTTCATAGACACGTTTTTTGTTTAGAATTAAAATCCACTTCTTTTAAAGAAATTTTCATGAAAATCGGTGGGAAATTAAAGGAATTATGAGAAAATTTCACTTTATCCAGGAAAATTTACTTAATTTCCTCATAACTCGGAAAATACTGATCAAATGAAAATTTTCGTAGACGCCTTTTCTGTTTAGAATTAAAATCCATTTCTTATAAAGAAATTTTCATGAAAATCGGTGAGAAATTAAAGGAATTATGAGGAAATTGCACTTTATCCAGAAAAATTTACTTAATTTCCTCATAACTCGGAAAATACTGATCAAATGAAAATTTTCATAGATACATTTTCTGTTTAGAATTAAAATCCATTTCTTATAAAGAAATTTTCATGAAAATCGGTGGGAAATTAAAGGAGTTATAGGGAAATTTCATTTTTTTCAGGAAAATTTACTTAATTTCCTCATAACTCGGAAAATACTGATCAAATGAAAATTTTCATAGACACGTTTTCTGTTTAGAATTAAAATCCATTTCTTATAAAGAAATTTTCATGAAAATCGGTGGGAAATTAAAGGAATTATAGGGAAATTTCACTTTTTCCAGGAAAATCGACTTAATTTCCTTATAACTCGGAAAATACTGATCAAATGAAAATTTTCATAGATACGTTTTCTGTTTAGAATTAAAATCCACTTCTTATAAAGAAATTTTCATGAAAATCGGTGGGAAATTAAAGGAATTATGGGGAAATTTCACTTTTTCCAGGAAATTTTCTTATTTTTCCCATAACTGGGAAAATACTGATCAATTTAATATTTTCATAAAAACGTTTTTTGTTTAGAATTAAAATCCATTTCTTATAAAGAAATTTTCATGAAAATCGGTGGGAAATTAAAGGAATTATGGGGAAATTTCACTTTTTCCAGGAAAATTTACTCAATTTCCTCATAACTCGGAAAATACTGATCAAATGAAAATTTTCATAGACACGTTTTCTGTTTAGAATTAAAATCCATTTCTTATAAAGAAATTTTCATGAAAATCGGTGGGAAATTAAAGGAATTATGGGGAAATTTCACTTTTTCCAGGAAAATTTACTCAATTTCCTCATAACTCGGAAAATACTGATCAAATGAAAATTTTCATAGAGACGTTTTCTGTTTAGAATTAAAATCCATTTCTTATAAAGAAATTTTCATGAAAATCGGTGGGAAATTAAGGGAATTATGGGGAAATTTCACTTTTTCCAGGAAAATTTACTCAATTTCCTCATAACTCAAAAAATACTGATCAAATGAAAATTTTCATAGACACGTTTTCTGTTTAGAATTAACATCCATTTCTTATAAAGAAATTTTCATGAAAATCGGTGGGAAATTAAAGTAGTTATAGGAAAATTTCACTTTTTCCAGGAAAATTTCCTTAATTTCCTCATAACTCGAAAAATACTGATCAAATTAAAATTTTCATAAACACATTTTCTGTTTAGAATTAAAATCCATTTCTAATAAAGAAATTTTCATGAAAATCGGTGGGAAATTAAAGAAGTTATAGGAAAATTTAACTTTTTCCAGGAAAATTTACTTAATTTGCTCATAACTCGGAAAATACTGATCAAATGAAAATTTTCATAGACACGTTTTCTGTTTAGAATTAACATCCATTTCTTATAAAGAAATTTTCATGAAAATCGGTGGGAAATTAAAGTAGTTATAGGAAAATTTCACTTTTTCCAGGAAAATTTCCTTAATTTCCTCATAACTCGAAAAATACTGATCAAATTAAAATTTTCATAAACACATTTTCTGTTTAGAATTAAAATCCATTTCTTATAAAGAAATTTTCATGAAAATCGGTGAGAAATTAAAGGAATTATGAGGAAATTGCACTTTATCCAGAAAAATTTACTTAATTTCCTCATAACTCGGAAAATACTGATCAAATGAAAATTTTCATAGATACATTTTCTGTTTAGAATTAAAATCCATTTCTTATAAAGAAATTTTCATGAAAATCGGTGGGAAATTAAAGGAGTTATAGGGAAATTTCATTTTTTTCAGGAAAATTTACTTAATTTCCTCATAACTCGGAAAATACTGATCAAATGAAAATTTTCATAGACACGTTTTCTGTTTAGAATTAAAATCCATTTCTTATAAAGAAATTTTCATGAAAATCGGTGGGAAATTAAAGGAATTATAGGGAAATTTCACTTTTTCCAGGAAAATCGACTTAATTTCCTTATAACTCGGAAAATACTGATCAAATGAAAATTTTCATAGACACGTTTTCTGTTTAGAATTAAAATCCATTTCTTATAAAGAAATTTTCATGAAAATCGGTGGGAAATTAAAGGAGTTATAGGGAAATTTCACTTTTTCCAGGAAAATTTACTTAATTTCCTTATAACTCGGAAAATACTGATCAAATGAAAATTTTCATAGACACGTTTTCTGTTTAGAATTAAAATCCACTTCTAATAAAGAAATTTTCATGAAAATCGGTGGGAAATTAAGGGAATTATGGGTAAATTTCACTTTTTCCAGGAAAATTTACCTAATTTCCTCATAACTCGGAAAATACTGATCAAATGAAAATTTTCATAGACACGTTTCATGTTTAGAAATAAAATCCATTTCTTATAAAGAAATTTTCATGAAAATCGGTGGGAAATTAAAGGAATTATGGAAAAATTTCACTTTTTCCAGGAAAATTTACTTAATTTCCTCATAACTCGGAAAATACTGATCAAATGAAAATTTTCAAAGACACGTTTTCTGTTTAGAATTAAAATCCACTTCTAATAAAGAAATTTTCATGAAAATCGGTGGGAAATTAAGGGAATTATGGGTAAATTTCACTTTTTCCAGGAAAATTTACCTAATTTCCTCATAACTCGGAAAATACTGATCAAATGAAAATTTTCATAGACACGTTTTCTGTTTAGAATTAAAATCCACTTCTAATAAAGAAATTTTCATGAAAATCGGTGGGAAATTAAGGGAATTATGGGTAAATTTCACTTTTTCCAGGAAAATTTACCTAATTTCCTCATAACTCGGAAAATACTGATCAAATGAAAATTTTCATAGACACGTTTCATGTTTAGAATTAAAATCCATTTCTTATAAAGAAATTTTCATGAAAATCGGTGGGAAATTAAAGGAGTTATAGGGAAATTTCACTTTATCCAGGAAAATCGACTTAATTTCCTCATAACTCGGAAAATACTGAGCAAATGAAAATTTTCATAGACACATTTTCTGTTTAGAATTAAAATCCATTTTTTATAAAGAAATTTTCATGAAAATCGGTGGGAAATTAAAGGAGTTATAGGGAAATTTCACTTTATCCAGGAAAATCGACTTAATTTCCTCATAACTCGGAAAATACTGATCAAATGAAAATTTTCATAGACACATTTTCTGTTTAGAATTAAAATCCATTTCTTATAAAGAAATTTTCATGAAAATCGGTGGGAAATTAAAGGATTCATGGGAAAATTTCACTTTTTTCAGGTAATTTACTTAATTTCCTCATAACTCGGAAAATACTGATCAAATGAAAATTTTCGTAGATGCGTTTTCTGTTTAGAATTAAAATCCACTTCTTATAAAGAAATTTTCATGAAAATCGGTGGGAAATTAAAGGAATTATGAGGAAATTTCACTTTTTCCAGGAAAATTTTCTTAATTTCCTCATAACTCGGAAAATACTGATCAAATGAAAATTTTCATAGATACGTTTTCTGTTTAGAATTAAAATCCATTTCTTATAAAGAAATTTTCATGAAAATCGGTGGGAAATTTAAGGAATTATGGGGAAATTTCACTTTTTCCAGGAAAATTTACTTAATTTCCTTATAACTCGGAAAATACTGATCAAATGAAAATTTTCATAGATACGTTTCTTGTTTGCAATTAAAATCCATTTCTTATAAAGAAATTTTCATGAAAATCGGTGGGAAATTAAAGGAGTTATAGGGAAATTTCATTTTTTCCAGGAAAATTTACTTAATTTCCTCATAACTCGGAAAATACTGATCAAATGAAAATTTTCATAGACACATTTTCTGTTTAGAATTAAAATCCATTTCTTATAAAGAAATTTTCATGAAAATCGGTGGGAAATTAAACGAACTATGGGAAAATTTCACTTTTTCCAGGAAAATTTACTTAATTCCCTCATAACTCGGAAAATACTGATCAAATGAAAATTTTCATAGACACGTTTTCTGTTTAGAATTAAAATCCATTTCTTATAAAGAAACTTTCATGAAAATCGGTGAGAAATTAAAGAAACTATGAGGAAATTTCACTTTTTCCAGGAAAATTTACTTAATTTCCTCATAACTCGGAAAATACTGAGCAAATGAACATTTTCATAGACACGTTTTCTGTTTAGAATTAAAATCCATTTCTTATAAAGAAATTTTCATGAAAATCGGTGGGAAATTTAAGGAATTATGAGGAAATTTCAGTTTATCCAGGAAAATCAACTTAATTTCCTTATAACTCGGAAAATACTGATCAAATGAAAATTTTCATAGACACATTTTCTGTTTAGAATTAAAATCCATTTCTTATAAAGAAATTTTCATGAAAATCGGTGGGAAATTAAAGGAATTATGAGGAAATTTCACTTTATCCAGGAAAATCAACTTAAATTCCCTATAACTCGGAAAATCCTCCAAAAACGAAAATTTTCATAGACACCTTTTCTGTTCGCAATCAAAATCCCTCCCTTACAAATCAACTTCCATTAAAATCGGTGAAAAATTAAAGGAACCATGACCTTTTCCAGTTACAACCCGTACCCTCTACACGCGAAACCCTGCAACGGCTTACGTCACTTCCGGTACGATTCCGGGATAATGGACCAAACGGAAATGCTCTCGACCACGAGCATCTGTGATAAATTGGGGAACGGCCGGGAACAGGAGTCGGCGCGTCTGTTGAGCTGTCGGGTGCACGGTACCACCTCCCCCATACTGCGGTTCTCGTTGGGGGAGGAGTGCGAGGCCTCGTTGGATCCGACGGGAGAACTCGCCTGGCACCAGTGCCCGGAGGTGCACAAGGCCATTGACGGAGTGAGATTTATTGCGGATCATATAAGGAGAGAGGAGGATAGCATCAAGGTATTTTAGTAGTGAACGGTTTTTTCGAGTTTTTGAAAAAAAATTTTTTTTTGAAAAAAATTTTTTTTTTTGGAATCGGTAGAACGTCTAAAATGCTTCAAAAAAGCTTAATAAAACTTTTTTAGAAAATGCACCGAAAAAAAGTTATAGCCAAATTTCCCTGTCTCAAAAAATCCAAAGGGGTACCCATGGGAAAATTGCCATTATTTCGGTTTTTATTTTTTTCCCGGAAAACTATTGACTGGAGAAGAAAATTGTTTTAATAAAAATTGTTCGGAATTTCAATGCGCATCAGATGCAACAAAAAAATCATTTCTATCTTCAATAGCTTTCCAGAAAATCGGGAAAAACCGCTAAGTAGTTTTTCCGAATTTTCTCGAAAACTATTGGAAAATTTGAAAATTTTCTTTTACCGTTGGATTCCTTGCTAAAAATGCTACAAATAATGTAGAATAACTTTTAGTCGTAAATCTCAAATTAAAGAAGTTATGGACGATTTTTGAAAAAATGGCAATTTTTTGGTGAAAATTTAAAAAAAAAAAAATTTTTGGAAAAAAAAAAATTTTTTTTGGTAGATCGGTAGAACATCTAAAATGCTTCAAAAAAGCTTAATAAAACTTTTTTGGAAAATGCACCGAAAAAAAGTTATAGCGAAATTTCCCTGTTTCAAAAAATCCAAAGGGGTACCAATGGGAAAATTGTCATTATTTCGGTTTTTATTTTTTTCCGGGAAAACTATTGACTGGAAAAGAAAATTGTTTTAATAAAAGTTGTTTGGAATTTCAACGCGCATCAGATGCAAGAAAAAAATCATTTCTATCTTTAGTAGTTTCCAAGAAAATCGGGAAAAACCTCTAAGCAGTTTTCCCGAATTTTCTCGAAAACTATTGGGAAATTTGAAAATTTTCTTTTACCGTTGGATTCCTTGTTAAAAATGCTACAAATCATGTAAAATAACTTTTAATCGTAAATCTCAAATTAAAAAAGTTATAGATGATTTTAAGAAAAATGGCAATTTTTTGGTGAAAATTTTGGAAAAAAAAATTTTTTGGAAAAAAAAAAATTTTTTTTGGTAGATCGGTAGAACATCTAAAATGCTTCAAAAAAGCTTAATAAAACTTTTTTGGAAAATGCACCGAAAAAAAATTATAGCGAAATTTCCCTGTTTCAAAAAATCCAAAGGGGTACCCATGGGAAAATTTCCATTTTTTTGGTTTTAATTTTTTTCCGGGAAAACTATTGACTGAAGAAGAAAATTGTTTTAATAAAAGTTGTTAGGAATTTCAATGCGCATCAGATGCAATAAAAAAATCATTTCTATCTTCAATAGTTTTCCAGAAAATCGGGAAAAACCGCTAAACAGTTTTTCCGAATTTTCTCGAAAACTATTGGGAAATTTAAAAATTTTCTTTTACCGTTGGATTCCTTGTTAAAAATGCTACAAATAATGTAAAATAACTTTTAGTCGTAAATCTAAAAATAAAGAAGTTATGGACGATTTTTGAAAAAATGGCAAATTTTTGGTGAAAATTTTGGAAAAAAAATTTTTTTGGAAAAAAATTATTTTTTTTTGGTAGATCGATAAAACATCTAAAATGCTTCAAAAAAGCTTAATAAAACTTTTTTGAAAAATGTACCGAAAAAAAGTTACAGCCAAATTTCCCTATCTCAAAAAATCCAAAGGGGTACCCATGGGAAAATTGTTATTATTTCGGTTTTTATTTTTTTCCGGGAAAACTATTGACTGGATAAGAAAATTGTTTTAATAAAAGTTGTTTGGAATTTCAACGCGCATCAGATGCAACAAAAAAATTAATTCTATCTTCAATAGTTTTCCAGAAAATCGGGAAAAACCTCTAGACAGTTTTCCCGAATTTTCTCGAAAACTATTGGGAAATTTGAAAATTTTTTTTTACCGTTGGATTCCTTGTTAAAAATGCTACAAATAATGTAGAATAACTTTTAGTCGTAAATCTCAAATTAAAGAAGTTATGGACGATTTTTGAAAAAATGGCAATTTTTTGGAGAAAATTTTGGAAAAAAAAATTTCAGGGAAAAAAAAAATTTTTTTTTTGGTAGATCGGTAGAACATCTAAAATGCTTCAAAAAAGCTTAATAAAATTTTTTTGGAAAATGCACCGAAAAAAAGTTATACCCAAATTTCCCTGTCTCAAAAAATCCAAAGGGGTACCCATGGGAAAATTGTTATTATTTCGGTTTTTATTTTTTTCCGGGAAAACTATTGACTGGATAAGAAAATTGTTTTAATAAAAGTTGTTTGGAATTTCAACGCGCATCAGATGCAACAAAAAAATTAATTCTATCTTCAATAGTTTTCCAGAAAATCGGGAAAAACCTCTAAACAGTTTTCCCGAATTTTCTCAAAAACTATTGGGAAATTTGAAAATTTTCTTTAACCATTACATTCCATATTAAAAACACTACAAATCATGTAGAATAACATTTACTCATAACTCTCAAAATAAAGAAGTTATCGGCAATTTTTGAAAAATCATAATTATTTTAATTAGGTAAAGGAGGATTGGAAGTACGTGGCGATGGTGCTGGACCGTTTATTCCTCTGGATTTTTACGTTGGCGGTACTGGTGGGTACCGCGGGCATAATTTTACAGGCGCCCACCCTGTACGACGACCGGCGACCCATTGACGTGCGCATTTCCGAGATCGCCTCCGCCACTGTCAAACCCTACGTTTCCACCACTTTGTAGACGATTATTATTATTATTTTTTAATGTAAATAAACCGGTTTTTCTTTTCTGTATTTCGTTTCTACCCTCAAGGACTTAAGGGTGAAAAAATGGCGTTTTCCCTTATTAATCAATATAAAACAACACACATTTTATTTATTATACGTCTTAAGCTACTACAACAGTCTTTTGTCTTATAAGAGGGAGGGAAGGGGGGCTTACTTAATTAATTTACACCGAGGACTCGTCCACCGCGTTGATCCCCTTCGGGTTCCACCTGCCGCCGGATTTCCGACGGCCGTTTTTTAGTTCCTGATGCTGTTCGCACTCTTTGCTGTGCACGAATCCGGCCAAGGACCACCTGGAAACGCATGGGGAACAGTTATGTGGAACCCTTAATCCTAGTTGATGCAGAAACGTACCGTTTGTGTTTAAGTTTGTGTAAAAAGGGTTCTAGGGCGTGGATTTCCAGGATTTTTCCAGGAAAAGTTAAAGGACATTCCAAGGAAAGTTTTGAGACATAAATTAAGCCGATCTGAACAACTGAAGTGAAGTTATGACCCAAGTTGCCTGAGACTGTCTTTTCCCTTGGACATGATTTCCAAAAACCTGGATAAAAAAGGTTCTAGTGCATGGATTTCCATGATTCGTTTACTGAAAGCTTAAGAACACTTCAAAGAATCTTTTAAAACAAGAATCAACTCGATCTGACTACCAGAAGTGGAGTTATGACCCAAGTTACCTGAGACCATCTTTTCCCTTGGACATGATTTCCAAAAAACTGGATAAAAAAGGTTCTAGTGCATGGATTTCCATGATTCGTTTACTGAAAGCTTAAGAACACTTCAAAGAATCTTTTGAAACAAGAATCAACCCGATCTGACTACCAGAAGTGGAGTTATGACCCAAGTTACCTGAGACCATCTTTTCCGTTGGACATGATTTCCACAAACCTGGATAAAAAAGGTTCTAGTGCATGGATTTTCATGATTCTTTCACTGAAAGCTTAAGAACACTTCAAAGAATCTTTTGAAACAAGAATCAACTCGATCTGACTACCAGAAGTGGAGTTATGACCCAAGTTACCTAAGACCATCTTTTCCCTTGGACATGATTTCCATAAACCTGGATAAAAAAGGTTCTAATGCATGGATTTCCATGATTCTTTCAACGAAAGCTTAAGAACACTTCAAAGAATCTTTTAAAACAAAAATCAACCCGATCTGACTACCAGAAGTGGAGTTATGACCCAAGTTACCTGAGACCATCTTTTCCCTTGGACATGATTTCCAAAAAACTGGATAAAAAAGGTTCTAGTGCATGGATTTCCATGATTCTTCTACTGAAAGCTTAAGAACACTTCAAAGAATATTTTAAAGCAAAAATCAACTTGATCTGACTACCAGAAGTGGAGTTATGACCCAAGTTACCTAAGACCATCTTTTCCCTTGGGCATGATTTCCAAAAACCTGGATAAAAAAGGTTCTGATAAATGGATTTCCATGATTCTTTCATTGAAAGCTTAAGAATACTTCAAAGAATCTTTTAAAGCAAAAATCAACCCGATCTGATCAGTAGATGTGGAGTTATGACCCAAGTTAACTGAGACCATCTTTTCTCTTGGACATGATTTCCAAAAACCTGGATAAAAAAGGTTGTAATACATGGATTTCCATAATTCTTTCAACGAAAGCTTAAGAACACTTCAAAGAATCTTTTAAAACAAAAATCAACTCGATCTGACTAACAGAAGTGGAGTTATGACCCAAGTTACCTGAGACCACCTTTTCCCTTGGACATGATTTCCAAAAACCTGGATAAAAAAGGTTGTAATGCATGGATTTCCATAATTCTTTCAACGAAAGCTTAAGAACACTTCAAAGAATCTTTTGAAACAAGAATCAACTCGATCTGACTAACAGAAGTGGAGTTATGACCCAAGTTACCTGAGACCATCTTTTCCCTTGAACATGATTTCCAAAAAACTGGATAAAAAAGGTTGTAATGCATGGATTTCCACGATTCTTTCACTGAAAGCTTAAGAACACTTCAAAGAATATTTTAAAACAAAAATCAACTCAATCTGACTACCAGAAGTGGAGTTATGACCCAAGTTACCTGAGACTATCTTTTCCCTTGAACATGATTTCCAAAAAACTGGATAAAAAATGTTCTAATGCATGGATTTCCATGATTCTTTTACTGAAAGCTTAAAAAAACTTCAAAGAATCTTTTAAAATAAGAATCAACTCGATCTGACTACCAGAAGTGGAGTTATGACCCAAGTTACCTGAGACTGTCTTTTCCCTTGAATATGATTTTCAAAAACCTGGATAAAAAAGGTTCTAATGCATGGATTTCCATGATTCTTTTACTGAAAGCTTAAGAACACTTCAAAGAATCTTTTAAAACAAGAACCAACCTGATCTGACTACCAGAAGTGGAGTTATGACCCAAGTTACCTGAGACTGTCTTTTCCCTTGAATATGATTTCCAAAAACCTGGATAAAAAAGGTTCTAGTGCATGAATTTCCATGATTCTTTTACTGAAAGCTTAAGAACACTTCAAAAAATCTTTTAAAACAAGAACCAACCTGATCTGACTACCAGAAGTGGAGTTATGACCCAAGTTACCTGAGAACATTTTTTCCCTTGGACATGATTTCCAAAAACCTGGATAAAAAAGGTTGTAATGCATGGATTTCCATAATTCTTTCACTGAAAGCTTAAGAACACTTCAAAGAATATTTTAAAACAAAAATCAACTCAATCTGACTACCAGAAGTGGAGTTATGACCCAAGTTACCTGAGACCATCTTTTCCCTTGGACCTGATTTCCAAAAACCTGGATAAAAAAGGTTCTAATGCATGGATTTCTTTGATTCCTTCAATAAAAGCTTAAGAACACTTCAAAGAATCTTTTAACGCAAGAATCAACCTGATCTGACTACCAGAAGTGGAGTTATGACCCAAGTTACCTGAGACTGTCTTTTCCCTTGAATATGATTTTCAAAAACCTGGATAAAAAAGGTTCTAATGCATGGATTTCCATGATTCTTTTACTGAAAGCTTAAGAACACTTCAAAGAATCTTTTAAAACAAGAACCAACTTGATCTGACTACCAGAAGTGGAGTTATGACCCAAGTTACCTGAGACCATCTTTTCCCTTGGACATGATTTTCAAAAAACTTGGATAAAGAGGGTTCTAGTGCATGGATTTCCATGATTCTTTTACTGAAAGCTTAAGAACACTTCAAAGAATCTTTTAAAACAAAAATCAACCCGATCTGACTACCAGAAGTGGAGTTATGACCCAAGTTACCTGAGACCATCTTTTCCCTTGGACATGGTTTCCAAAAAACTGGATAAAAAAGGTTCTAGTGCATGGATTTCCATGATTCTTTTACTGAAAGCTTAAGAACACTTCAAAGAATCTTTTAAAACAAAAATCAACCCGATCTGACTACCAGAAGTAGAATTATGAACCAAGTTACCTGAGACCATCTTTTCCCTTGGACATGATTTCCAAAAAACTGGATAAAAAAGGTTCTAGTGCATGGATTTCCATGATTCGTTTACTGAAAGCTTAAGAACACTTCAAAGAATCTTTTAAAACAAAAATCAACCCGATCTGACTACCAGAAGTGGAGTTATGACCCAAGTTACCTGAGACCATCTTTTCCGTTGGACATGATTTCCACAAACCTGGATAAAAAAGGTTCTAGTGCATGGATTTTCATGATTCTTTCACTGAAAGCTTAAGAACACTTCAAAGAATCTTTTGAAACAAGAATCAACTCGATCTGACTACCAGAAGTGGAGTTATGACCCAAGTTACCTAAGACCATCTTTTCCCTTGGACATGATTTCCATAAACCTGGATAAAAAAGGTTCTAATGCATGGATTTCCATGATTCTTTCAACGAAAGCTTAAGAACACTTCAAAGAATCTTTTAAAACAAAAATCAACCCGATCTGACTACCAGAAGTGGAGTTATGACCCAAGTTACCTGAGACCATCTTTTCCCTTGGACATGATTTCCAAAAACTTGGATAAAAAAGGTTCTAATTCATGGATTTCCATGATTCTTTCACTGAAAGCTTAAGAACAGTTCATAGAATCTTTTAAAATAAAAATCAACCCGATCTGACTACCAGAAGTGGAGTTATGACCCAAGTTACTTAAGACCATCTTTTCCCTTGGACATGATTTCCAAAAAACTGGATAAAAAAGGTTCTAGTGCATGGATTTCTATGATTCTTTTACTGAAAGCTTAAGAACACTTCAAAGAATCTTTTAAAACAAGAATCAACTCGATCTGACTACCAGAAGTGGAGTTATGACCCAAGTTACCTGAGACCATCTTTTCCCTTGGACATGATTTCCAAAAAACTTGGATAAAGAGGGTTCTAATGCATGGATTTCCATGATTCTTTCAGCGAAAGCTTAAGAACACTTTAAAGAATCTTTTAAAACAAAAATCAACCCGATCTGACTACCAGAAGTGGAGTTATGACCCAAGTTACCTGAGACCATCTTTTCCGTTGGACATGATTTCCACAAACCTGGATAAAAAAGGTTCTAGTGCATGGATTTTCATGATTCTTTCACTGAAAGCTTAAGAACACTTCAAAGAATCTTTTGAAACAAGAACCAACTTGATCTGACTACCAGAAGTGGAGTTATGACCCAAGTTACCTGAGACCATCTTTTCCCTTGGACATGATTTTCAAAAAACTTGGATAAAGAGGGTTCTAGTGCATGGATTTCCATGATTCTTTTACTGAAAGCTTAAGAACACTTCAAAGAATCTTTTAAAACAAAAATCAACCCGATCTGACTACCAGAAGTGGAGTTATGACCCAAGTTACCTGAGACCATCTTTTCCCTTGGACATGGTTTCCAAAAAACTGGATAAAAAAGGTTCTAGTGCATGGATTTCCATGATTCGTTTACTGAAAGCTTAAGAACACTTCAAAGAATCTTTTAAAACAAAAATCAACCCGATCTGACTACCAGAAGTGGAGTTATGACCCAAGTTACCTGAGACCATCTTTTCCGTTGGACATGATTTCCACAAACCTGGATAAAAAAGGTTCTAGTGCATGGATTTTCATGATTCTTTCACTGAAAGCTTAAGAACACTTCAAAGAATCTTTTGAAACAAGAATCAACTCGATCTGACTACCAGAAGTGGAGTTATGACCCAAGTTACCTAAGACCATCTTTTCCCTTGGACATGATTTCCATAAACCTGGATAAAAAAGGTTCTAATGCATGGATTTCCATGATTCTTTCAACGAAAGCTTAAGAACACTTCAAAGAATCTTTTAAAACAAAAATCAACCCGATCTGACTACCAGAAGTGGAGTTATGACCCAAGTTACCTGAGACCATCTTTTCCCTTGGACATGATTTCCAAAAACTTGGATAAAAAAGGTTCTAATTCATGGATTTCCATGATTCTTTCACTGAAAGCTTAAGAACAGTTCATAGAATCTTTTAAAATAAAAATCAACCCGATCTGACTACCAGAAGTGGAGTTATGACCCAAGTTACTTAAGACCATCTTTTCCCTTGGACATGATTTCCAAAAAACTGGATAAAAAAGGTTCTAGTGCATGGATTTCTATGATTCTTTTACTGAAAGCTTAAGAACACTTCAAAGAATCTTTTAAAACAAGAATCAACTCGATCTGACTACCAGAAGTGGAGTTATGACCCAAGTTACCTGAGACCATCTTTTCCCTTGGACATGATTTCCAAAAAACTTGGATAAAGAGGGTTCTAATGCATGGATTTCCATGATTCTTTCAGCGAAAGCTTAAGAACACTTTAAAGAATCTTTTAAAACAAAAATCAACCCGATCTGACTACCAGAAGTGGAGTTATGACCCAAGTTACCTGAGACCATCTTTTCCCTTGAACATGATTTCCACAAACCTGGATAAAAAAGGTTCTAGTGCATGGATTTTCATGATTCTTTCACTGAAAGCTTAAGAACACTTCAAAGAATCTTTTGAAACAAGAACCAACTTGATCTGACTACCAGAAGTGGAGTTATGACCCAAGTTACCTGAGACCATCTTTTCCCTTGGACATGATTTTCAAAAAACTTGGATAAAGAGGGTTCTAGTGCATGGATTTCCATGATTCTTTTACTGAAAGCTTAAGAACACTTCAAAGAATCTTTTAAAACAAAAATCAACCCGATCTGACTACCAGAAGTGGAGTTATGACCCAAGTTACCTGAGACCATCTTTTCCCTTGGACATGGTTTCCAAAAAACTGGATAAAAAAGGTTCTAGTGCATGGATTTCCATGATTCTTTTACTGAAAGCTTAAGAACACTTCAAAGAATCTTTTAAAACAAAAATCAACCCGATCTGACTACCAGAAGTAGAATTATGAACCAAGTTACCTGAGACCATCTTTTCCCTTGGACATGATTTCCAAAAAACTGGATAAAAAAGGTTCTAGTGCATGGATTTCCATGATTCGTTTACTGAAAGCTTAAGAACACTTCAAAGAATCTTTTAAAACAAAAATCAACCCGATCTGACTACCAGAAGTGGAGTTATGACCCAAGTTACCTGAGACCATCTTTTCCGTTGGACATGATTTCCACAAACCTGGATAAAAAAGGTTCTAGTGCATGGATTTTCATGATTCTTTCACTGAAAGCTTAAGAACACTTCAAAGAATCTTTTGAAACAAGAATCAACTCGATCTGACTACCAGAAGTGGAGTTATGACCCAAGTTACCTAAGACCATCTTTTCCCTTGGACATGATTTCCATAAACCTGGATAAAAAAGGTTCTAATGCATGGATTTCCATGATTCTTTCAACGAAAGCTTAAGAACACTTCAAAGAATCTTTTAAAACAAAAATCAACCCGATCTGACTACCAGAAGTGGAGTTATGACCCAAGTTACCTGAGACCATCTTTTCCCTTGGACATGATTTCCAAAAACTTGGATAAAAAAGGTTCTAATTCATGGATTTCCATGATTCTTTCACTGAAAGCTTAAGAACAGTTCATAGAATCTTTTAAAATAAAAATCAACCCGATCTGACTACCAGAAGTGGAGTTATGACCCAAGTTACTTAAGACCATCTTTTCCCTTGGACATGATTTCCAAAAAACTGGATAAAAAAGGTTCTAGTGCATGGATTTCCATGATTCTTCTACTGAAAGCTTAAGAACACTTCAAAGAATCTTTTAAAACAAAAATCAACCCGATCTGACTACCAGAAGTAGAATTATGAACCAAGTTACCTGAGACCATCTTTTCCCTTGGACATGATTTCCAAAAAACTGGATAAAAAAGGTTCTAGTGCATGGATTTCCATGATTCGTTTACTGAAAGCTTAAGAACACTTCAAAGAATCTTTTAAAACAAAAATCAACCCGATCTGACTACCAGAAGTGGAGTTATGACCCAAGTTACCTGAGACCATCTTTTCCGTTGGACATGATTTCCACAAACCTGGATAAAAAAGGTTCTAGTGCATGGATTTTCATGATTCTTTCACTGAAAGCTTAAGAACACTTCAAAGAATCTTTTGAAACAAGAATCAACTCGATCTGACTACCAGAAGTGGAGTTATGACCCAAGTTACCTAAGACCATCTTTTCCCTTGGACATGATTTCCATAAACCTGGATAAAAAAGGTTCTAATGCATGGATTTCCATGATTCTTTCAACGAAAGCTTAAGAACACTTCAAAGAATCTTTTAAAACAAAAATCAACCCGATCTGACTACCAGAAGTGGAGTTATGACCCAAGTTACCTGAGACCATCTTTTCCCTTGGACATGATTTCCAAAAACTTGGATAAAAAAGGTTCTAATTCATGGATTTCCATGATTCTTTCACTGAAAGCTTAAGAACAGTTCATAGAATCTTTTAAAATAAAAATCAACCCGATCTGACTACCAGAAGTGGAGTTATGACCCAAGTTACTTAAGACCATCTTTTCCCTTGGACATGATTTCCAAAAAACTGGATAAAAAAGGTTCTAGTGCATGGATTTCTATGATTCTTTTACTGAAAGCTTAAGAACACTTCAAAGAATCTTTTAAAACAAGAATCAACTCGATCTGACTACCAGAAGTGGAGTTATGACCCAAGTTACCTGAGACCATCTTTTCCCTTGGACATGATTTCCAAAAAACTTGGATAAAGAGGGTTCTAATGCATGGATTTCCATGATTCTTTCAGCGAAAGCTTAAGAACACTTTAAAGAATCTTTTAAAACAAAAATCAACCCGATCTGACTACCAGAAGTGGAGTTATGACCCAAGTTACCTGAGACCATCTTTTCCCTTGAACATGGTTTCCAAAAACCTGGATAAAAAAGGTTCTAATGCATGGATTTCCATGATTCTTTTACTGAAAGCTTAAGAACACTTCAAAGAATCTTTTAAAACAAAAATCAACCCGATCTGACTACCAGAAGTGGAGTTATGACCCAAGTTACCTGAGACCATCTTTTCCCTTGGACATGATTTCCAAAAAACTTGGATAAAGAGGGTTCTAATGCATGGATTTCCATGATTCTTTCAACGAAAGCTTAAGAACACTTCAAAGAATCTTTTAAAACAAAAATCAACCCGATCTGACTACCAGAAGTGGAGTTATGACCCAAGTTACCTGAGACCATCTTTTCCCTTGAACATGGTTTCCAAAAACCTGGATAAAAAAGGTTCTAATGCATGGATTTCCATGATTCTTTTACTGAAAGCTTAAGAACACTTCAAAGAATCTTTTAAAACAAAAATCAACCCGATCTGACTACCAGAAGTGGAGTTATGACCCAAGTTACCTGAGACCATCTTTTCCCTTGGACATGATTTCCAAAAAACTTGGATAAAGAGGGTTCTAATGCATGGATTTCCATGATTCTTTCAACGAAAGCTTAAGAACACTTCAAAGAATCTTTTAAAATAAAAATCAACCCGATCTGACTACCAGAAGTGGAGTTATGACCCAAGTTACCTGAGACCATCTTTTCCCTTGAACATGGTTTCCAAAAACCTGGATAAAAAAGGTTCTAATGTATGGATTTCCATGATTCTTTTACTGAAAGCTTAAGAACACTTCAAAGAATCTTTTAAAACAAAAATCAACCCGATCTGACTACCAGAAGTGGAGTTATGACCCAAGTTACCTGAGACCATCTTTTCCCTTGAACATGGTTTCCAAAAACCTGGATAAAAAAGGTTCTAATGTATGGATTTCCATGATTCTTTTACTGAAAGCTTAAGAACACTTCAAAGAATCTTTTAAAACAAAAATCAACCCGATCTGACTACCAGAAGTGGAGTTATGACCCAAGTTACCTGAGACCATCTTTTCCCTTGAACATGGTTTCCAAAAACCTGGATAAAAAAGGTTCTAATGTATGGATTTCCATGATTCTTTCACTGAAAGCTTAAGAACACTTCAAAGAATCTTTTGAAACAAGAACCAACTTGATCTGACTACCAGAAGTGGAGTTATGACCCAAGTTACCTGAGACCATCTTTTCCCTTGGACATGATTTCCAAAAACTTGGATAAAAAAGGTTCTAATTCATGGATTTCCATGATTCTTTCACTGAAAGCTTAAGAACAGTTCATAGAATCTTTTAAAATAAAAATCAACCCGATCTGACTACCAGAAGTGGAGTTATGACCCAAGTTACTTAAGACCATCTTTTCCCTTGGACATGATTTCCAAAAAACTGGATAAAAAAGGTTCTAGTGCATGGATTTCCATGATTCTTTTACTGAAAGCTTAAGAACACTTCAAAGAATCTTTTAAAACAAAAATCAACCCGATCTGACTACCAGAAGTAGAATTATGAACCAAGTTACCTGAGACCATCTTTTCCCTTGGACATGATTTCCAAAAAACTGGATAAAAAAGGTTCTAGTGCATGGATTTCCATGATTCGTTTACTGAAAGCTTAAGAACACTTCAAAGAATCTTTTAAAACAAAAATCAACCCGATCTGACTACCAGAAGTGGAGTTATGACCCAAGTTACCTGAGACCATCTTTTCCCTTGGACATGATTTCCAAAAACTTGGATAAAAAAGGTTCTAATTCATGGATTTCCATGATTCTTTCACTGAAAGCTTAAGAACAGTTCATAGAATCTTTTAAAATAAAAATCAACCCGATCTGACTACCAGAAGTGGAGTTATGACCCAAGTTACTTAAGACCATCTTTTCCCTTGGACATGATTTCCAAAAAACTGGATAAAAAAGGTTCTAGTGCATGGATTTCTATGATTCTTTTACTGAAAGCTTAAGAACACTTCAAAGAATCTTTTAAAACAAGAATCAACTCGATCTGACTACCAGAAGTGGAGTTATGACCCAAGTTACCTGAGACCATCTTTTCCCTTGGACATGATTTCCAAAAAACTTGGATAAAGAGGGTTCTAATGCATGGATTTCCAT
Source organism: Anthonomus grandis grandis (assembly GCF_022605725.1). Lineage (NCBI taxonomy): Eukaryota > Metazoa > Arthropoda > Insecta > Coleoptera > Curculionidae > Anthonomus > Anthonomus grandis. The sequence continues at coordinate 1,254,803 of NC_065564.1, forward strand.
GATTCTTTCAGCGAAAGCTTAAGAACACTTTAAAGAATCTTTTAAAACAAAAATCAACCCGATCTGACTACCAGAAGTGGAGTTATGACCCAAGTTACCTGAGACCATCTTTTCCCTTGAACATGGTTTCCAAAAACCTGGATAAAAAAGGTTCTAATGCATGGATTTCCATGATTCTTTTACTGAAAGCTTAAGAACACTTCAAAGAATCTTTTAAAACAAAAATCAACCCGATCTGACTACCAGAAGTGGAGTTATGACCCAAGTTACCTGAGACCATCTTTTCCCTTGGACATGATTTCCAAAAAACTTGGATAAAGAGGGTTCTAATGCATGGATTTCCATGATTCTTTCAACGAAAGCTTAAGAACACTTTAAAGAATCTTTTAAAACAAAAATCAACCCGATCTGACTACCAGAAGTGGAGTTATGACCCAAGTTACCTGAGACCATCTTTTCCCTTGAACATGGTTTCCAAAAACCTGGATAAAAAAGGTTCTAATGCATGGATTTCCATGATTCTTTTACTGAAAGCTTAAGAACACTTCAAAGAATCTTTTAAAACAAGAATCAACTCGATCTGACTACCAGAAGTGGAGTTATGACCCAAGTTACCTGAGACCATCTTTTCCCTTGGACATGATTTCCAAAAAACTTGGATAAAGAGGGTTCTAATGCATGGATTTCCATGATTCTTTCAACGAAAGCTTAAGAACACTTCAAAGAATCTTTTAAAACAAAAATCAACCCGATCTGACTACCAGAAGTGGAGTTATGACCCAAGTTACCTGAGACCATCTTTTCCTTTGGACATGATTTCCAAAAACCTGGATAAAAAAGGTTCTAATGCATGGATTTCCATGATTCTTTTACTGAAAGCTTAAGAACACTTCAAAGAATCTTTTGAAACAAGAATCAACTCGATCTGACTACCAGAAGTGGAGTTATGACCCAAGTTACCTGAGACCATCTTTTCCCTTTGACATGATTTCCAAAAACCTGGATAAAAAAGGTTCTAATGCATGGATTTCCATGATTCTTTCACTGAAAGCTTAAGAACAGTTCATAGAATCTTTTAAAACAAAAATCAACCCGATCTGACTACCAGAAGTGGAGTTATGACCCAAGTTACCTGAGACCATCTTTTCCTTTGGACATGATTTCCAAAAACCTGGATAAAAAAGGTTCTAATGCATGGATTTCCATGATTCTTTCACTGAAAGCTTAAGAACAGTTCATAGAATCTTTTAAAACAAAAATCAACCCGATCTGACTACAAGAAGTAAAGTTATGACCCAAGTTACCTGAGACCATCTTTTCCCTTGGACATGATTTCCAAAAACCTGGATAAAAAAGGTTCTAATGCATGGATTTCCATGATTCTTTTACTGAAAGCTTAAGAACACTTCAAAGAATCTTTTGAAACAAGAATCAACTCGATCTGACTACCAGAAGTGGAGTTATGACCCAAGTTACCTGAGACCATCTTTTCCCTTTGACATGATTTCCAAAAAACTTGGATAAAGAGGGTTCTAATGCATGGATTTCCATGATTCTTTCAACGAAAGCTTAAGAACACTTCAAAGAATCTTTTAAAACAAAAATCAACCCGATCTGACTACCAGAAGTGGAGTTATGACCCAAGTTACCTGAGACCATCTTTTCCTTTGGACATGATTTCCAAAAACCTGGATAAAAAAGGTTCTAATGCATGGATTTCCATGATTCTTTTACTGAAAGCTTAAGAACACTTCAAAGAATCTTTTGAAACAAGAATCAACTCGATCTGACTACCAGAAGTGGAGTTATGACCCAAGTTACCTGAGACCATCTTTTCCCTTTGACATGATTTCCAAAAACCTGGATAAAAAAGGTTCTAATGCATGGATTTCCATGATTCTTTCACTGAAAGCTTAAGAACAGTTCATAGAATCTTTTAAAACAAAAATCAACCCGATCTGACTACCAGAAGTGGAGTTATGACCCAAGTTACCTGAGACCATCTTTTCCTTTGGACATGATTTCCAAAAACCTGGATAAAAAAGGTTCTAATGCATGGATTTCCATGATTCTTTCACTGAAAGCTTAAGAACAGTTCATAGAATCTTTTAAAACAAAAATCAACCCGATCTGACTACAAGAAGTAAAGTTATGACCCAAGTTACCTGAGACCATCTTTTCCCTTGGACATGATTTCCAAAAACCTGGATAAAAAAGGTTCTAATGCATGGATTTCCATGATTCCTTTACTGAAAGCTTAAGAACACTTCAAAGAATCTTTTAAAACAAAAATCAACCCGATCTGACTACCAGAAGTGGAGTTATGACCCAAGTTACCTGAGACCATCTTTTCCTTTGGACATGATTTCCAAAAACCTGGATAAAAAAGGTTCTAATGCATGGATTTCCATGATTCTTTCACTGAAAGCTTAAGAACAGTTCATAGAATCTTTTAAAACAAAAATCAACCCGATCTGACTACCAGAAGTGGAGTTATGACCCAAGTTACCTGAGACCATCTTTTCCCTTGGACATGATTTCCAAAAACCTGGATAAAAAAGGTTATAATGCATGGATTTTCATGATTCCTTTACTGAAAGCTTAAGAACACTTCAAAGAATCTTTTAAAACAAAAATCAACCCGATCTGACTACCAGAAGTGGAGTTATGACCCAAGTTACCTGAGACCATCTTTTCCTTTGGACATGATTTCCAAAAACCTGGATAAAAAAGGTTCTAATGCATGGATTTCCATGATTCTTTCACTGAAAGCTTAAGAACAGTTCATAGAATCTTTTAAAACAAAAATCAACCCGATCTGACTACCAGAAGTGGAGTTATGACCCAAGTTACCTGAGACCATCTTTTCTCTTGGACATGATTTCCAAAAACCTGGATAAAAAAGGTTCTAATGCATGGATTTCCATGATTCCTTTACTGAAAGCTTAAGAACACTTCAAAGCATCTTTTAAAACAAAAACCAACCCTCTCCGACCCCTACAAGCAACGTAATTAAGCACATTTCCGGCACGTTTCTGCGTTATTAGGGCGGCCCCTTACCTACGCCCCCTACGATCCAGAATCGAGGGCATCTCGGCAAACAGATTATTCTCGAACTCGCTGAGCATCAGATAATTCTCCACTTTGTTACAGGAGGTGATACAGTCCCCGATGTAGTCCAGGTCGTCCAGTAGGTCGTCCGGCAGGTCCATATCCGCTATACCTAGAAACAGATAGAGAAAGAAACTGCGTTAGAAGAAGAAAAAATTGTGTTTTTCTCTCTCACACTCTTTCTACAGCTTTCGATTATATTATTTATTAATCTCTCTCTTTGACAGTTTTGGGGGGATCCCCTAGGATCGAGGGATGCAGACTGAGGCCCCTAAGTTAGACAAGGTTATGAGGTAAAAGTTTGATTGGCGATAGCTCCCTGACTATGTCAGATAGAACGTAGTTATATAAGGGTTTTTTAAAGGGAATTTCGTGCCCTCTAAGGCTTTTTTTAAATCAGCCCCCTATCGGCCACAGTTGCAAAGTTACAAAGGAAAACCTCAGTCAACTCCCCTTTCTTCGTAATTTAAAACAACAAAAGTACCTTCTTCCGATATACAAGTCAACTCGCCCTTGTCGGCGGCGGACACGGCCGCCCCGCTGTCTCCCCTGCCGCCATTTTGTACCGCCGCCGCCGCCGCCTCGCCGCCCAAAACAAAAGCGGCCGTTTCCGCCGCCCCCGCGTGTCCATACGCCCCGTGCTCGTTCTCCGGTTCCTGCGTAAAAGAGAGTTTTCGCATGTGCGGACACGCGTCATTCGAACACGCACGTCTGGTACCGTTTTCCCTCGGGTGTTTGTGTTTCGCGATACGGTACCGATGGAAATCGGTGAGGAAGAGGGTGAGGCTGCCCACCAGGGTGCAGACGGAGCTGAAGTAGTACCCGGACCTGTTGCCGTACTCGTCGTTCAGGTATCCTGGAATTTGTGTTTATTAGGTGGTGGGGGGGTCTGAGGGGTGGTACCTTAGCATGGTACCTGACAAGGGGATTCCCACGGCGATGGGGATCGCTTGGGAGAACTGCACAAAGCCCCACGTCCTGGAGAAGTGACGGGCGCGTACGCGTTCGTACGTGTACATCTTCAGGGAGTAGTGGTACCCGCCGTAGAAGAAACCTGCGTTCAAGAGAGTACCGACATTATTTTGTTTTTAAAGAATATTTTTAGTGCAATAAATCACTTTTTAAATCGAAACTCTAGCGGGTTTGGTTCAGGAGATATCGGGCCAAAAGGCTTTGAGGGGTGGTACCTCGAAGGCGGTACCGGGTACGAGCGAGTTATATAAAGGTTTTTTAAAGGAAATCGCGTGCTTTATAAGAGGGTCTTTGAATGGTCCCTCTAAGTTGTCCCGTTCAGGAGTTATATGACAAATTAGGTGTGGCGCGCCTTCGCCATTTCTTGACACGGAATCTTTGACAGCTTATAACTTTTTTCCTAATTAGTGGATTTTAATGGAAATTGGTAGTAATGGAGCCCCAAGCATCCACTATCGCCCAATAGAAACCATTTAATTGAATTTCATATTTAAGGCCATTAAAAGAATAAATCAAAAATTTGGGTCTGTGATTCTAAGTCCTAAAATTTAACTCCTAATAACTTTTTTCCCAATTAATGGATTTTAATGGAAATTGGTAGTAATGGAGCCCCAAGCATCCACTATCGCCCAATAGAAACAATTTAATTGAATTTCATATTTAAGGCCATTAAAAGAATAAATGAAAAATTTGGGTCTGTAATTCTAAGTCCTAAAATTTAACTCCTAATAACTTTTTTCCCAATTAATGGATTTTAATGGAAATTGGTAGTAATGGAGCCCCAAGCATCCACTATCGCCCAATAGAAACAATTTAATTGAATTTCATATTTAAGGCCATTAAAAGAATAAATCAAAAATTTGGGTCTGTGATTCTAAGTCCTAAAATTTAACTCCTAATAACTTTTTTCCCAATTAATGGATTTTAATGGAAATTGGTAGTAATGGAGCCCCAAGCATCCACTATCGCCCAATAGAAACCATTTAATTGAATTTCATATTTAAGGCCATTAAAAGAATAAATCAAAAATTTGGGTCTGTGATTCTAAGTCCTAAAATTTAACTCCTAATAACTTTTTTCCCAATTAATGGATTTTAATGGAAATTGGTAGTAATGGAGCCCCAAGCATCCACTATCGCCCAATAGAAACAATTTAATTGAATTTCATATTTAAGGCCATTAAAAGAATAAATGAAAAATTTGGGTCTGTAATTCTAAGTCCTAAAATTTAACTCCTAATAACTTTTTTCCCAATTAATGGATTTTAATGGAAATTGGTAGTAATGGAGCCCCAAGCATCCACTATCGCCCAATAGAAACAATTTAATTGAATTTCATATTTAAGGCCATTAAAAGAATAAATCAAAAATTTGGGTCTGTGATTCTAAGTCCTAAAATTTAACTCCTAATAACTTTTTTCCCAATTAATGGATTTTAATGGAAATTGGTAGTAATGGAGCCCCAAGCATCCACTATCGCCCAATAGAAACCATTTAATTGAATTTCATATTTAAGGCCATTAAAAGAATAAATCAAAAATTTGGGTCTGTAATTCTAAGTCCTAAAATTTAACTCCTAATAACTTTTTTCCCAATTAATGGATTTTAATGGAAATTGGTAGTAATGGAGCCCCAAGCATCCACTATCGCCCAATAGAAACAATTTAATTGAATTTCATATTTAAGGCCATTAAAAGAATAAATGAAAAATTTGGGTCTGTAATTCTAAGTCCTAAAATTTAACTCCTAATAACTTTTTTCCCAATTAATGGATTTTAATGGAAATTGGTAGTAATGGAGCCCCAAGCATCCACTATCGCCCAATAGAAACCATTTAATTGAATTTCATATTTAAGGCCATTAAAAGAATAAATCAAAAATTTGGGTCTGTAATTCTAAGTCCTAAAATTTAACTCCTAATAACTTTTTTCCCAATTAATGGATTTTAATGGAAATTGGTAGTAATGGAGCCCCAAGCATCCACTATCGCCCAATAGAAACAATTTAATTGAATTTCATATTTAGGGCCATTAAAAGAATAAATCAAAAATTTGGGTCTGTAATTCTAAGTCCTAAAATTTAACTCCTAATAACTTTTTTCCCAATTAATGGATTTTAATGGAAATTGGTAGTAATGGAGCCCCAAGCATCCACTATCGCCCAATAGAAACAATTTAATTGAATTTCATATTTAAGGCCATTAAAAGAATAAATCAAAAATTTGGGTCTGTGATTCTAAGTCCTAAAATTTAACTCCTAATAACTTTTTTCCCAATTAATGGATTTTAATGGAAATTGGTAGTAATGGAGCCCCAAGCATCCACTATCGCCCAATAGAAACAATTTAATTGAATTTCATATTTAAGGCCATTAAAAGAATAAATGAAAAATTTGGGTCTGTAATTCTAAGTCCTAAAATTTAACTCCTAATAACTTTTTTCCCAATTAATGGATTTTAATGGAAATTGGTAGTAATGGAGCCCCAAGCATCCACTATCGCCCAATAGAAACCATTTAATTGAATTTCATATTTAAGGCCATTAAAAGAATAAATCAAAAATTTGGGTCTGTAATTCTAAGTCCTAAAATTTAACTCCTAATAACTTTTTTCCCAATTAATGGATTTTAATGGAAATTGGTAGTAATGGAGCCCCAAGCATCCACTATCGCCCAATAGAAACAATTTAATTGAATTTCATATTTAAGGCCATTAAAAGAATAAATCAAAAATTTGGGTCTGTAATTCTAAGTCCTAAAATTTAACTCCTAATAACTTTTTTCCCAATTAATGGATTTTAATGGAAATTGGTAGTAATGGAGCCCCAAGCATCCACTATCGCCCAATAGAAACAATTTAATTGAATTTCATATTTAAGGCCATTAAAAGAATAAATCAAAAATTTGGGTCTGTGATTCTAAGTCCTAAAATTTAACTCCTAATAACTTTTTTCCCAATTAATGGATTTTAATGGAAATTGGTAGTAATGGAGCCCCAAGCATCCACTATCGCCCAATAGAAACAATTTAATTGAATTTCATATTTAAGGCCATTAAAAGAATAAATGAAAAATTTGGGTCTGTAATTCTAAGTCCTAAAATTTAACTCCTAATAACTTTTTTCCCAATTAATGGATTTTAATGGAAATTGGTAGTAATGGAGCCCCAAGCATCCACTATCGCCCAATAGAAACCATTTAATTGAATTTCATATTTAAGGCCATTAAAAGAATAAATCAAAAATTTGGGTCTGTAATTCTAAGTCCTAAAATTTAACTCCTAATAACTTTTTTCCCAATTAATGGATTTTAATGGAAATTGGTAGTAATGGAGCCCCAAGCATCCACTATCGCCCAATAGAAACAATTTAATTGAATTTCATATTTAGGGCCATTAAAAGAATAAATCAAAAATTTGGGTCTGTAATTCTAAGTCCTAAAATTTAACTCCTAATAACTTTTTTCCCAATTAATGGATTTTAATGGAAATTGGTAGTAATGGAGCCCCAAGCATCCACTATCGCCCAATAGAAACAATTTAATTGAATTTCATATTTAAGGCCATTAAAAGAATAAATCAAAAATTTGGGTCTGTGATTCTAAGTCCTAAAATTTAACTCCTAATAACTTTTTTCCCAATTAATGGATTTTAATGGAAATTGGTAGTAATGGAGCCCCAAGCATCCACTATCGCCCAATAGAAACAATTTAATTGAATTTCATATTTAAGGCCATTAAAAGAATAAATGAAAAATTTGGGTCTGTAATTCTAAGTCCTAAAATTTAACTCCTAATAACTTTTTTCCCAATTAATGGATTTTAATGGAAATTGGTAGTAATGGAGCCCCAAGCATCCACTATCGCCCAATAGAAACCATTTAATTGAATTTCATATTTAAGGCCCTTAAAAGAATAAATCAAAAATTTGGGTCTGTAATTCTAAGTCCTAAAATTTAACTCCTAATAACTTTTTTCCCAATTAATGGATTTTAATGGAAATTGGTAGTAATGGAGCCCCAAGCATCCACTATCGCCCAATAGAAACCATTTAATTGAATTTCATATTTAAGGCCCTTAAAAGAATAAATCAAAAATTTGGGTCTGTAATTCTAAGTCCTAAAATTTAACTCCTAATAACTTTTTTCCCAATTAATGGATTTTAATGGAAATTGGTAGTAATGGAGCCCCAAGCATCCACTATCGCCCAATAGAAACAATTTAATTGAATTTCATATTTAGGGCCATTAAAAGAATAAATCAAAAATTTGGGTCTGTAATTCTAAGTCCTAAAATTTAACTCCTAATAACTTTTTTCCCAATTAATGGATTTTAATGGAAATTGGTAGTAATGGAGCCCCAAGCATCCACTATCGCCCAATAGAAACAATTTAATTGAATTTCATATTTAAGGCCATTAAAAGAATAAATGAAAAATTTGGGTCTGTAATTCTAAGTCCTAAAATTTAACTCCTAATAACTTTTTTCCCAATTAATGGATTTTAATGGAAATTGGTAGTAATGGAGCCCCAAGCATCCACTATCGCCCAATAGAAACCATTTAATTGAATTTCATATTTAAGGCCCTTAAAAGAATAAATCAAAAATTTGGGTCTGTAATTCTAAGTCCTAAAATTTAACTCCTAATAACTTTTTTCCCAATTAATGGATTTTAATGGAAATTGGTAGTAATGGAGCCCCAAGCATCCACTATCGCCCAATAGAAACAATTTAATTGAATTTCATATTTAAGGCCATTAAAAGAATAAATGAAAAATTTGGGTCTGTAATTCTAAGTCCTAAAATTTAACTCCTAATAACTTTTTTCCCAATTAATGGATTTTAATGGAAATTGGTAGTAATGGAGCCCCAAGCATCCACTATCGCCCAATAGAAACCATTTAATTGAATTTCATATTTAAGGCCCTTAAAAGAATAAATCAAAAATTTGGGTCTGTAATTCTAAGTCCTAAAATTTAACTCCTAATAACTTTTTTCCCAATTAATGGATTTTAATGGAAATTGGTAGTAATGGAGCCCCAAGCATCCACTATCGCCCAATAGAAACCATTTAATTGAATTTCATATTTAAGGCCCTTAAAAGAATAAATCAAAAATTTGGGTCTGTAATTCTAAGTCCTAAAATTTAACTCCTAATAACTTTTTTCCCAATTAATGGATTTTAATGGAAATTGGTAGTAATGGAGCCCCAAGCATCCACTATCGCCCAATAGAAACAATTTAATTGAATTTCATATTTAGGGCCATTAAAAGAATAAATCAAAAATTTGGGTCTGTAATTCTAAGTCCTAAAATTTAACTCCTAATAACTTTTTTCCCAATTAATGGATTTTAATGGAAATTGGTAGTAATGGAGCCCCAAGCATCCACTATCGCCCAATAGAAACCATTTAATTGAATTTCATATTTAAGGCCCTTAAAAGAATAAATCAAAAATTTGGGTCTGTAATTCTAAGTCCTAAAATTTAACTCCTAATAACTTTTTTCCCAATTAATGGATTTTAATGGAAATTGGTAGTAATGGAGCCCCAAGCATCCACTATCGCCCAATAGAAACAATTTAATTGAATTTCATATTTAGGGCCATTAAAAGAATAAATCAAAAATTTGGGTCTGTAATTCTAAGTCCTAAAATTTAACTCCTAATAACTTTTTTCCCAATTAATGGATTTTAATGGAAATTGGTAGTAATGGAGCCCCAAGCATCCACTATCGCCCAATAGAAACTATTTAATTAAACTAGAACTATAACAGCATTTAAATCCTATGAAACAGACCTAGGGTCCGCGCCTTCACCATTTTTTTAAAGCCCATTTTTAATCCCTCATAACTTTTTTTCCAATTAATGGATATTCATGGAAATTGGTAGTAATGGAATCTAAGAGAACTCCTATCGCCTAATAGAAACAATTTAGTTGAACTTTAACTTTAAGACAATTAAAAAAAAAATAAAAATTTGGGACTGTATTTTTTTGGTCCAAACTTCGACTCCTTATAACTTTTTTCCTAATTAATGGATTTTCATGGAAATTGGTAGTAATGGAGCCCAAGCCTTCCTGTATCTTCCATTGGAAACGACTCAGTCAAATTTTAACTTTCACGCCATTTAAACTGCCTGAAACAAACCTAAGGTTGGCGCCTTCACCATTTTTTTGGCCAATTTTCAACCCCTTATACCTGTTTTCCCAATTAATGGATTTTCATAAAAATTGGTAGCAATGGAGCCCAAACCTTCTCCTATCAGCTACAAAAAAACAATTTACTCCAACCTTACCTAAAACACCATTAAAACCGTAAAGAAACAAACGAGAGCAAAAAAGAGCCGGCGCCTTCGCCATTTCTTCACAACCAACTTTCAACCCCCAATAACTTTTCACCTAATCAATCGATTTTCACCGAAAATGTACCATAATGAAGGGAAAGCCGCCCCCCATCGCCCCCTTGATGGCAAATGGCATCTTTAAAGCCACTTTAATCCCCCCCGCCCCTCCCCGGTTCCCTTAAAGATGATAGATGACACCCGATTATGCAGCGAGAGATTTATTTTTTCCGTTACGAAGGGCGGATTAAGTTATAAAGGGCGACCCTTTTTCCCCACCCCCGCCCCTCGTTTCCCAAAGTGCCACTTACGTATATTATTATTATTTCCCTCTGACTCCCTTCATTCTTTAACTTATTAGATGTACTGATGCCATAACCAGATATGTCAGGATAAACTTTAAAGGCTTATAACTCGGTAACTATAATAGTTAGAAACAAGTTGTATAATAGTTTTTTATAGCCCCAAGGATTCCCTGTTAGGAACTTTTTGAATCATAACTCTAACTTAATCCAGTGAAAAGTTATTAGGGAAAATGTGGGGGTAGTCGATCGAACTTAACTCAAACTTTAATTCGTCATAACTCAATAACTATAATAGTTAGAAAAAAGTTGTATAATAGTTTTTTATAGCCCCAAGGATTCCCTGTTAGAAACTTTTTGAATCATAACTCTAACTTAATCCAGTGAAAAGTTATTAGGGAAAATGTGGGGGTAGTCGATCGAACTTAACTCAAACTTTAATTCGTCATAACTCAATAACTATAATAGTTAGAAAAAAGTTGTATAATAGTTTTTTATAGCCCCAAGGATTCTCTATTGAGAACTTTTTGAATCATAACTCTAACTTAATCCAGTGAAAAGTTATTAGGGAAAATGTGGGGATAGTCGATTGAACTTAACTCAAACTTTAATTCGTCATAACTCAATAACTATAATAGTTAGAAAAAAGTTGTATAATAGTTTTTTATAGCCCCAAGGATTCCCTGTTAGGAACTTTTTGAATCATAACTCTAACTTAATCCAGTGAAAAGTTATTAGGGAAAATGTGGGGATAGTCGATCGAACTTAACTCAAACTTTAATTCGTCATAACTCAATAACTGTAATAGTTAGAAAAAAGTTGTATAATAGTTTTTTATAGCCCCAAGGATTCCCTGTTAAGAACTTTTTGAATCATAACTCTAACTTAATCCAGTAAAAAGTTATTAGAGAAAATGTGGACATAGTCGATCAAACTTAACTCAAACTTTAATTCGTCATAACTCAATAACTATAATAGTTAGAAAAAAGTTACATAATAGTTTTTTATAGCCCCAAGGATTCCCTGCTAGAAACTTTTTGAATCATAACTCTAACTTAATCCAGTGAAAAGTTATTAGAGAAAATGTGGGGATAGTCAATCGAACTTAACTCAAACTTTAATTCGTCATAACTCAATAACTGTAATAGTTAGAAAAAAGTTGTATAATAGTTTTTTATAGCCCCAAGGATTCCCTGTTAGGAACTTTTTGAATCATAACTCTAACTTAATCCAGTAAAAAGTTATTAGAGAAAATGTGGACATAGTCGATCAAACTTAACTCAAACTTTAATTCGTCATAACTCAATAACTATAATAGTTAGAAAAAAGTTGTATAATAGTTTTTTATAGCCCCAAGGATTCCCTGTTAGGAACTTTTTGAATCATAACTCTAACTTAATCCAGTGAAAAGTTATTAGGGAAAATGTGGGCATAGTCGATCGAACTTAACTCAAACTTTAATTCGTCATAACTCAATAACTATAATAGTTAGAAAAAAGTTGTATAATAGTTTTTTATAGCCCCAAGGATTCTCTATTGAGAACTTTTTGAATCATAACTCTAACTTAATCCAGTGAAAAGTTATTAGGGAAAATGTGGTGATAGTCGATCGAACCTAACTCAAACTTTAATTCGTCATAACTCAATAACTATAATAGTTAGAAAAAAAGTTGTATAATAGTTTTTTATAGCCCCAAGAATTCTCTATTGAGAACTTTTTGAATCATAACTCTAACTTAATCCAGTGAAAAGTTATTAGGGAAAATGTGGGGATAGTCGATTGAACTTAACTCAAACTTTAATTCGTCATAACTCAATAACTATAATAGTTAGAAAAAAGTTGTATAATAGTTTTTTATAGCCCCAAGGATTCCCTGTTAGGAACTTTTTGAATCATAACTCTAACTTAATCCAGTAAAAAGTTATCCAGGAAAACGTCTATTTAGGTACAACTTACCGTAGATCCAGGCGAACATGACGTACGCGTGGTAATTGTCATTGACGACGGTAAAAGCGAGTACCGAGAGTCCGCACATAAAAACCGCCGACTGGCAGAGGTACTGCCTCGCTATCCTGCACTCGCTCGTTTTGTGCAGTACCAACGCACTGAAGATGGTACAACCTAAGGACCAGGCCAGACCCAAGTAGATTTGCACGTAAATCACCCAATCGTCTAAACCTAAAATTGAGGTTATGTTAATGGTTTTTTAGGTTAAGTTGAGGAGCCAGTTATGGTAGCTACTAAGGAAAGTTTGAATTATGGCTCTAACTTGTTCCAGTGGAAAGTTATGTCGGGATAACTGATCAAACTTTAATGCATTATAACTGAATAACTGTAATAGTTATAAAATAGTTATATAAAGGTTTTTTGTGGCCCAAAGCAGGCACTATTAGGCAAACTTTGATTCATGTTTCTAACTCTTTTGAGTAAAAAGTTATGTGAAAAAATGTGGGGTTAAGTGATCAAAATTAAGCCAAACTTTAACGAATCATAACTAAATAACTATAATAGTTACAAAATAGTTATATAAGGGTTTTTTGTAGCCCCAAGGGTGCTTTATTAGGAAAACTTTGGATCATGTCTCTAACTTGTTTCAGTGAAAAGTTACATGAAAAATTGTGGGACTAACTCATTTCACTTGACCCAAACTTTAATGCCTCATAACTTAATAACTATAACAGCTACAGAATAGTTATATAAAGGTTTTTTGTAGCCCAAAGAAAGCCCTGTAAGGGAAACTTTACTCCAACCCTCTACCTAATCAATATCCGGTAAAATACCCCCGGTAATACATCAGGCTCCTGTTAAAAATTAAAAAAAAAAACAAGTGCCTCCGTTCGACGCTCTAACAGGACACCTCCGAATCGATAAATAATAAAATCGCAGTTTCTCAAGTGTCTAGACAGTATTAGAAAGATTAATAGCGGAGCCCCGTAGGCCACATATCATCATCATCATCATCATAATAAACAAAAGAAAGCGTGAGAATCAATCCGAATAAAACCACACACACGGTTTTTTTGATGATGAGACCCATTAGGCTCGAAACGTCGACTACTAATCCACTTATGTATCGTCGGATAAATGGATACTTTTAGGGAATTGGTTTGATTCGACAGGGTCGGCTCCAAATCAGCGGGGTAATGGGCCAAAAAAATAGAATATTGGGAAAAAGGGTATGGAATATTCGGCGGTTAATAACTCTCAAGTTTTAAGAGTTATATTAAAGTGGTATAAGGGTTTTTTAAAGCCTGTTAGTTGATTTTGAAGAGGCTTTTTAAATTATGTTTCTATGTGAATTATTTTAGGAGTTATGGGGAAAAATGTCCAAGGGGGTGCCCTGGGTCAAGCAGATGTTTAGAGGCTAATAACTCGTAAGTTAAAATAGTTACCAAAAAGTTGTATAGGGGTTTTTTGAAGGTTCATGATTGCTTTATAAGAGGCTTTTTAAATTATGTTTCTATGTAAATTATTTTAGGAGGTATGGGGAAAAATGTCCAAGGGGGTGCTCTGGGTCAAGTAAATGTTTAGAGGCTAATAACTCCCAAGTTATAATAGTTACCAAAAAGTTGTATAAATATTTTTTAGAGCCCATTGGTTGCTTAATAAAAGACTTTTTAAATTATGTTTCTATGTGAAATATTTTAGGAGTTATGAGGGAAAACGTCCAAGGGGGTGCTCTGGTCTTCAGAGGCTAATAACTCCTAAGTTATAATAGCTACCAAAAAGTTGTATAGAGGTTTTTTAAAGCCCATTAGTTGCTTAATAAGATACTTTTTAAATTATGTTTCTGTGTTAATTATTTTAGGAGTTATGGGGAAAAATGTCCAAGAAGGTGCCCTGGGTCAAGTAAATGTTTAGAGGCTAATAACTCCTAAGTTATAATAGTTACCAAAAAGTTGTATAGAGGTTTTTTAAAGCCCATTGGTTGCTTTATAAGAGACTTTTTAAATGATGTCTCTATGTTAATTATTTTAGGAGTTATGGGGGAAAATGTCCAAGAGGGTGCTCTGGGTCAAGTAGATGTTTAGAGGCTAATAACTCCCAAGTTATAATAGTTACCAAAAAGTTGTATAGAGATTTTTTAGAGCCCATTGGTTGCTTAATAAGAGACTTTTTAAATGATGTTTCTATGTTAATTATTTTAGGAGTTATGGAGAAAAATGTCCAAGGGGGTGCTCTGGGTCAAGTAGATGTTTAGAGACTAATAACTCCCAAGTTATAATAGTTACCAAAAAGTTGTATAGAGGTTTTTTAAAGCCCATTGGTTGCTTAATAAGATACTTTTTAAATTATGTTTCTATGTTAATTATTTTAGGAGTTATGGGGAAAAATGTCCAAGGGGGTGCTCTGGGTCAAGTAGATGTTTAGAGACTAATAACTCCCGAGGTATGATAGTTACCAAAAAGTTGTATAGAGGTTTTTTGAAGGTCCATGCATACTTTATCAGAAACTTCTTAAATTACGCTTCTAACTAAATTTCTTCAAAAGTTGCGAGTGCGGCAACAACACTCGCCGCACTACTTATCAATTTTTCTCTCTCGCTGCTTACCTTCCACCTGTGCCTGATAGGCCAAACAAAAGAGCGGCGTGTTAATGCCGAACGCGGTGATCGCAGTGGACACCAGCAGGATCCTCACCGTGACGCTTTTCAACGCGCTCAGGTCGAAAAAGGTGTTTTTATCGTCCGCTCGATTTTTATCGCGGATCTTCCGTTTCTGGTTCTTGATGTGCAAAATGGCGCGTCTCTGCGGATGATACAGCGACGCGGAGCGATAAAACATCCCCAGGAAGAAGGTGGCGGACAGGGCGCCGGTGATCGTCTGCAAACCGAGACGCCAACCTAAAGAACTGCCGACGTCGCGACGCGTTAAAAACAAACGACGGTGCCGTCGACGATTTCGAAGAATTCTTTTGTTACCTGATCGTGCTCCTGACCATTAGGGACATCAGGACTATGCCCAAACCGCTTCCCGCTACGATAAACACCTCCACCAGTTCCCTTCTTCTTTTGAAGTATTGGGCGACCATCAGAATAGCGCAATCCCTGGTCACTCCCACTCCTATGCCCAACACTGTGCCGTAGCTAGAAGGTTTTATTATGGTTGTATAAAGGTTTTTTAAAGGGGGTTAAGTGCTTTATAAGAGGCTTTTTAAATCATGGTTCTATGTTAATTAGTTCAGAAGTTATTGACCAAGCAACTTTTTAGAGGTTAATAACTCTTAAGCTGTAATAGTTACCAAAAAGTTGTATAAAAGTTTTTTAAAGGTTATTCATTGCTTAATAAGAATCTGTTTAAATTATAATTCTATGTAAATTATTTTAAAAGTTATTAAGGAAATCATCTGAGGGGTTGCTTTAGGCCAATATTTTCTACAACACATCTTTAGAGGTTAATAACTCTTAAGTTTTAATAGTTACCAAAAAGTTGTATAAAGGTTTTTTAAAGGCTATTACTCCCTTTATAAGAAACTTTTAAAATCATGATTCTACGTGAAGTATTTTTTAAGTTATAAGAGAAAATGTCTTAAGGGGTCCTATAAGTAAGTTCAAACTTACGAGGTTAATAACTCTTAAGCTGTAATAGTTACCAAAAAGTTGTATAAGGGTTTTTTGAAGGGGCATGCCTGTTTTATAAAGAACTTTTTAAATCATGACTCTATGTAAATTATTTCAGAAGTTATGGGGGAGAATGTCCAGGGAGGTACTTTGAGTTAGTCGAAACTTTAGAGGTTAATAACTCTGAAGTTATAATAGTTACCAAAAAGTTATATAAAGGTTTTTTAAAGGTTATTCTTCCCTTTATAAGAAACTTTTAAAATCATGATTCTACGTGAATTATTTTTTAAGTTATAAGAGAAAATGTCTTAAGGGGTCCTATAAGTAAGTTCAAACTTACGAGGTTAATAACTCTTAAGCTGTAATAGTTACCAAAAAGTTGTATAAGGGTTTTTTGAAGGGGCATGCCTGTTTTATAAAGAACTTTTTAAATCATGACTCTATGTAAATTATTTCAGAAGTTATGGGGGAGAATGTCCAGGGAGGTACTTTGAGTTAGTCGAAACTTTAGAGGTTAATAACTCTGAAGTTATAATAGTTACCAAAAAGTTATATAAAGGTTTTTTAAAGGTTATTCTTCCCTTTATAAGAAACTTTTAAAATCATGATTCTACGTAAATTATTTTTTATGTTATAAGAGAAAATGTCTTAAGGGGTCCTATAAGTAAGTTCAAACTTACGAGGTTAATAACTCTTAAGCTGTAATAGTAACCAAAAGGTTGTATAAGGGTTTTTTGAAGGGGCATGCTTGCTTTATAAAGAAATTTTTAAATCATGACTCTATCTGAATTATTTCAGAAGTTATGGGGGAGAATATCCAGGGAGGTACTTTGAGTTAGTCGAAACTTTAGAGGTTAATAACTCTGAAGTTATAACAGTTACCAAAAAGTTGTATAAAGGTTTTTTAAAGGTTATTCATTGCTTAATAAGAATCTGTTTAAATTATAATTCTATGTTGATTATTTTAGAAGTTATTAAGGAAATCATCTGAGGGGTTGCTTTAGGCCAATATCTTCTACAGCACATCTTTAAGGGTTAATAACTCTTAAGTTATAATAGTTACCAAAAAGTTGTATAAAGGTTTTTTTAAAGGCTATTACTTCCTTTATAAGAAACTTTTAAAATCATGATTCTACGTAAATTATTTTTTATGTTATAAGAGAAAATGTCTTAAGGGGTCCTATAAGTAAGTTCAAACTTACGAGTTTAATAACTCTTAAGCTGTAATGGTTACCAAAAAGTTGTATAAGGGTTTTTTGAAGGAGCATGCTTGCTTTATAAAGAACTTTTTAAATCATGACTCTATGTAAATTATTTTGGAAGTTATGGAGGAAAATGTCCAGGGAGGTACTTTGAGTTAGTCGAAACTTTAGAGGTTAATAACTCTGAAGTTATAACAGTTACGAAAAAGTTGTATAAGGGTTTTTTGAAGAGGCATGCTTGCTTTATAAAGAACTTTTTAAATCATTACTCTATGTGAATTATTTCAGAAGTTATAGGAGAGAATGTCCAGGGAGGTACTTTGAGTTAGTCAAAACTTTAGAGGTTAATAACTCTTAAGTTATAATAGTTACCAAAAAGTTGTATAGAGGTTTTTTAAAGGCTATTACTCCCTTTATAAGAAACTTTTAAAATCATGATTCTACGTGAATTATTTTTTAAGTTATAAGAGAAAATGTCTTAAGGGGTCCTATAAGTAAGTTCAAACTTACGAGGTTAATAACTCTTAAGCTGTAATAGTTACCAAAAAGTTGTATAAGGGTTTTTTGAAGAGACATGCTTGCTTTATAAAGAACTTTTTAAATCATGACTCTATGTGAATTATTTCAGAAGTTATGGGGGATAATGTCCAGGGAGGTACCTAGAGTTAGTCGAAAATTTAGAGGTTGATAACTCTTAAGTTGTAATAGTTACTAAAAAGTTGTATAGAGGTTTTTTAAAGGATATTCATTGCTTAATAACAATCTGTTTAAATTATAATTCTATGTTAATTATTTTAGAAGTTATTAAGGAAATCATCTGAGGGGTTGCTTTAGGCCAATATTTTCTACAGCACATTTTTAAGGGTTAATAACTCTTAAGTTATAATAGTTACCAAAAAGTTGTATAAGGGTTTTTTAAAGGCTGTTACTCCCTTTATAAGAAACTTTTAAAATCATGATTCTACGTGAATTATTTTTTATGTTATAAGAGAAAATGTCTTAAGGGGTCCTATAAGTAAGTTCAAACTTACGAGGTTAATAACTCTTAAGCTGTAATAGTTACCAAAAAGTTGTATAAGGGTTTTTTGAAGGGGCATGCCTGTTTTATAAAGAACTTTTTAAATCATGACTCAATGTGAATTATTTCAGAAGTTATGGAGGAAAAGGTCCAGGGGGGTACTTTGAGTTTGTCGAAACTTTAGAGGTTAATAACTCTGAAGTTATAATAGTTACCAAAAAGTTGTATAAGGGTTTTTTAAAGGCTGTTACTCCCTTTATAAGAAACTTTTAAAATAATGATTCTATGTGAATTATTTTTTAAGTTATAAGAGAAAATGTCTTAAGGGGTCCTATAAGTAAGTTCAAACTTACGAGGTTAATAACTCTTAAGCTGTAATAGTTACCAAAAAGTTGTATAAGGGTTTTTTGAAGAGGCATGCTTGCTTTATAAAGAACTTTTTAAATCATGACTCTATGTGAATTATTTCAGAAGTTATGGGGGATAATGTCCAGGGAGGTACTTTGAGTTAGTCGAAATTTTAAAGGTTAATAACTCTGAAGTTATAACAGTTACCAAAAAGTTGTATAGAGGTTTTTTAAAGGCTATTCATTGCTTAATAACAATCTGTTTAAATTATAATTCTATGTTAATTATTTTAAAAGTTATTGAGGAAATCATCCAAGGGGTTGGTTTAGGCCAATATTTTCTACAGCACATATTTAGGGGTTAATAACTCTTAAGTTATAATAGTTACCAAAAAGTTGTATAAAGGTTTTTTAAAGGCTATTACTCCCTTTATTCAAAACTTTTAAAATCATGATTCTACGTGAATTATTTTTTAAGTTATAAGAGAAAATGTCTTAAGGGGTCCTATAAGTAAGTTCAAACTTACGAGGTTAATAACTCTTAAGCTGTAATAGTTACCAAAAAGTTGTATAAGGGTTTTTTGAAGGGGCATGCCTGTTTTATAAAGAACTTTTTAAATCATGACTCTATGTGAATTATTTCAGAAGTTATGGGGGATAATGTCCAGGGAGGTACTTTGAGTTAGTCGAAACTTTAGAGGTTAATAACTCTGAAGTTATAACAGTTACCAAAAAGTTGTATAGGGGTTTTTTGAAGGGGCATGCTTGCTTTATAAAGAACTTTTTAAATCATGACTCTATGTGAATTATTTCAGAAGTTATGGAGGAAAATGTCCAGGGAGGTACTTTGAGTTAGTCGAAACTTTAGAGGTTAATAACTCTGAAGTTATAACAGTTACCAAAAAGTTGTATAAGGGTTTTTTGAAGGGGCATGCCTGTTTTATAAAGAACTTTTTAAATCATGACTCTATGTAAATTATTTCAGAAGTTATGGAGGAAAATGTCCAGGGAGGTACTTTGAGTTAGTCGAAACTTTATAGGTTAATAGCTCTGAAGTTATAACAGTTACCAAAAAGTTGTATAAAGGTTTTTTAAAGGCTATTACTCCCTTTATAAGAAACTTTTAAAATCATGATTCTTCGTGAATTATTTTTTAAGTTATAAGAGAAAATGTCTTAAGGGGTCCTATAAGTAAGTTCAAACTTACGAGGTTAATAACTCTTAAGCTGTAATAGTTACCAAAAAGTTGTATAAGGGTTTTTTGAAGGGGCATGCTTGCTTTATAAAGAACTTTTTAAATCATGACTCTATGTGAATTATTTCAGAAGTTATGGAGGAAAAGGTCCAGGGGGGTACTTTGAGTTAGTCGAAACTTTAGAGGTTAATAACTCTGATGTTATAATAGTTACTAAAAAGTTGTATAGAGGTTTTTTAAAGGATATTCATTGCTTAGTAAAAATCTGTTTAAATTATAATTCTAAGTAAATTATTTTAAAAGTTATTAAGGAAATCATCTGAGGGGTTGCTTTAGGCCAATATTTTCTACAGCACATCTTTAGAGGTTGATAACTCTTAAGTTATAATAGTTACTAAAAAGTTGTATAAGGGTTTTTTAAAGGCTGTTACTCCCTTTATAAGAAACTTTTAAAATCATGATTCTACGTGAATTATTTTTTAAGTTATAAGAGAAAATGTCTTAAGGGGTCCTATAAGTAAGTTCAAACGAGTTCAAATGAGTAAGTTCTTACGAGATTAATAACTGTTAAGCTATAACAGTTACCAAAAAGTTATATAAAGGTTTTTTAGAGATCCTTAATTACTCTATAAGAATCCTCTAAAACCATGATTCTAGCTTGACTTTTTATGAACTTATGGCCTAAAATATGACCCTTGACCCCTTAGACCCCCTTAAAACTTCAACTTCAAATAACTCCTTAACTATAAAACCTACAAACAAGTTATATAACACTTTTTTAAAGCAAATTTCCCGGACTATAAGGATCAATTTAGATCGCAACTCTAACGCAACTCCTTGAAGAGATATCGAGGGTGAAGTGTTTGGGAGGGGGTAGGGCATCAGAGAAGGGTCTAACGTCCGAAAAAAGCCCCTTAGTACGCCCCTGCGCGTTTTCCAATTAAAACCGGATAAACGACGCGGCGAACGGAGACCCCGAAATCTTAAACTGGATTTCGCGAAGAAAAAGGTGACACCACTCGTTTAATTAAAATTTATTATTATACGATTTTATCGGGTGTATGTATATACCGGGGCCTCGCCTGATGTAATTATTAATATTAATATTAATATTAATATTAATATTAATATTAATATAATAAGCGCTTTTTTCGGTTTAAATGAAAAAAAAGGCCTCCTCGATCAATCAACCGGAAAACCGGAACCGGAAATGTCATTTGGAGGAAG
Organism: Anthonomus grandis grandis; assembly: GCF_022605725.1. Lineage (NCBI taxonomy): Eukaryota > Metazoa > Arthropoda > Insecta > Coleoptera > Curculionidae > Anthonomus > Anthonomus grandis. The sequence continues at coordinate 1,276,070 of NC_065564.1, forward strand.
GGGGAAAGAGGGAAAGAGAGAGGGAAAAAAAGGAGTTTTCGCCTCAGAAGCACTTTTGAAAAGTCGTAATATCATCGGGAATTTGTGTGCGCTGCCGCTGACTGGGGTCATAAATCTCCCCCCGTCCCCCTCACCACACCCCGGAGTTTATTTAAGGAAAAAGCGGGTCACCGAAAAAAAGCCACAATTTGTTCGATAAGGGTCCAAATGGGGGAGGGAAAAAAACAAAAAAAAAAAAAGTCCGGGAAAGTTTAAAGTCCGGGGGGGCATAAGGAAGTTCCGGCGTGTCACGTGCCCTAAAGACCCGCACACTTTCGAAACTCCCGTTTTTGAATTTTTTGTTTATTTATTTATTGGTTGAGTTGCGGTCACATATTATTATTAATTTCCGGACTATTATTGTATAATGTAAATCCGGGAGTTAGAAGAGTGTGAAAAGTCGGGATTTCTCGAGAACCGTTCGGTTTGGGAGAAAAACGCTTGGGGAGAGTTCGATAGGAAAGAGTCCGATAAATAAGTTTGCTCCCTATGAATTTTCTCGTAGGGGCAATAGAAGTCGAGATATTTGGCAAAAAGGGTCCCCAAGCAAGGCATCATATATTATTGTATATTCAACGATTATTTGGTAAATTTAACTGTAGAATACACGTATATCATATACGATTCTGTTTACAATAGGGTATTTAAAAAAATTGATACGGGATTTACGTATTTATTTTTTAAACTCGATTACTACATGCACCTCAAATATTTGATGAAATTTTTCTGAAAAAGTCACTGTTTTTCATTAATACAACCCTTACACCCCCCACCCACCCCACACACCTTACCAGTGAGAAATTCTTTGAAAAATCACCGTTTTTTGACCATATTATGCAATCTTATAATACTGTTTTTGTATTAAATATTTATTAATATACATAAATATAATTATATAAAATTTAAATAAACAAATTGTGTTATTAGATTAAATATGAAAAACAATGATATTTGTTACTAATTTCTTACTGGTAAGGTGTGTGGGGTGGGTGGGGGGGCAAGGGTAGAGTTAATAAAAAACGTTTTTTTTTTGCAGAAAATAATTCAATTAAAAAAAAATACTTTTTTCCAAATTTAAATAAATTAAAAACTAATTAAGCTAAATAAATGAAATTTATAGGAGAGCTAGCTTGATACATTGACTATTGATCCTGAAAGTTTCGGATCATTAGGCCTCATCAGTGCAAAGTTATTTGAGCCAAGGCAGTCAAGGCACCTGTACTTTTTCAATGATTTTTTCCAAATTCAATTTAAATAAATGAAGAAGTTTAAGCTTGAATAAATCAAAAACTAATTAAGCTTAAAAAATGAAATTTATAGGAGAGCTAGCTTGGTATATTGACTAATAATGGTGAAAGTTTCGGACCATTAGGTCTCATCAGTCACAAATTATTTGCAAATTAAAGAGGCATTATAGGCAGCAGAATTTAATTTATTTTTTTAAAGTTTAGGCTCGAATAAAATTGAAGTTTGTTGAAAACTTTAAGGTTATGTGAGAAAAGTATAAATACAAAAAAAACTTTTTATTAAGACAACCCTTAGCCCCCCACCCACCCCACACACCTTACCAGTGAGAAATTGTTTACAAAAATCATTATTTTTCATATCTAATCTAATAACACAATTTGTTTATTTGAATTTGACATAATTATATAAATGTATATTAAAATAAATATTTAATACAAAAACGGTGATTTTTCCATAGAATTTCTTACTGGTAAGTAGTGTGGGGTGGGTGGGGGGCTAAGGGTAGAATTAATAAAAAATGTTTTTTTGCACAAAATAATTTTCTGAAAAAAAGTGCTTTATTATTTTTTCCAAATTTAAATAAATCAAAAACTAATTAAGCTAGAAAAATGAAATTTATAGGAGAGCTAGCCTGGTATATTGACTACTGATCCTGAAAGTTTCGAATCATTAGGCCTCATCAGTTCAAAGTTGTTTGAGCCAAGGCAGTCGAGGCACCTGTACTTTTTCAATTATATTTTTCTAAATTCAATTTAAATAAATGAAGAAGTTTAAGCTTGAATAAATCGGAAACTACTTAAGCTAGAACAGCGAAATTTAAAGAAGAGCTAGCTTGGTATATTGACTATTGATCCTGAAAGTTTCGGATCATTAGGCCTCATCAATGCAAAGTTATTTGAGCCAAGGCAGTCGAGGCACCAATTAATTTTTTCTATAATTTATTAATTTTACTTTTTGAAGTTTAAGCTTAAATAAATCAAAAACTAATTAAGCTAGAAAAATGAAATTTATAGGAAACCTAGCTTGGTATATTGACTAATAATCGTGAAAGTTTCGGACCATTAGGTCTCATCAGTCACAAATTATTTGCAAATTAAATAGGCATTATAGGC